>NC_133866.1:5109368-5701372 GCF_044706935.1 Curcuma longa
CTCGATCTTTGGCCCAGCGCCGGAGCTAGCACCGGCCGCCGGAATGTCTTCTTCCATGCCACCGCCGCCGCCCTGATACATCTTGGCGATGATGGGGTTGCAGATGCCCTCGAGCTCCTTCATTTTGTCCTCAAATTCGTCGGCCTCCGCCAGCTGATTCCCCTCCAACCAGTTGATGGCCTTGTCGATGGCGTCCTCGATCTTCTTCTTGTCGTCGGCCGGCAGCTTGGCGGCGATCTTCTCGTCTTTGATGGTGTTCCTCATGTTATAGGCGTAGTTCTCGAGGGAATTCTTGGCCTCCACCTTCTTCTTGTGCTCCTCGTCCTCCGCCTTGTACTTCTCCGCGTCGTGCACCATCTTCTCGATCTCTTCCTTGCTCAGCCTGCCCTTGTCGTTGGTGATGGTGATCTTGTTCTTCTGCCCGGTGGTCTTGTCCTCGGCCGAGACGTTGAGGATGCCGTTGGCGTCGATGTCGAAGCAGACGTTGATCTGAGGGACGCCTCTCGGCGCCGGAGGGATGCCGGAGAGCTCGAATTTGCCGAGCAAGTTGTTGTCTTTGGTCCGGGCCCTCTCGCCCTCGTAGACCTGGATCAGGACGCCGGGCTGGTTGTCGGAGTAGGTGGAGAAAACTTGCTCCTTCTTGGTGGGGATCGTCGTGTTCCTCGGAATCAAGACGGTCATGACTCCCCCGGCGGTCTCCAAACCAAGCGAGAGAGGCGTGACGTCGAGCAGCAGCAGGTCCTGCACCTTCTCGTTGCCCTCGCCGCTGAGAATCGCCGCTTGGACGGCGGCGCCATAGGCGACGGCTTCGTCCGGGTTGATGCTCTTGCAGAGCTCTTTGCCGTTGAAGAAATCCTGAAGCAGTTGCTGGACTTTTGGAATCCTCGTCGATCCGCCGACGAGAACGACGTCGTGGACGCTGCTCTTGTCCATCTTCGCGTCCCTCAAACACTTCTCCACCGGCTCCATGCACTTCCTGAACAGGTCCATGTTGAGCTCCTCAAATCGAGCTCGGGTGATCGTCGAGTAGAAGTCGATGCCCTCGTACAGGGAGTCAATCTCGATGGTGGTCTGCGCGGTGGAGGAGAGAGTCCTCTTAGCCCTCTCGCAGGCCGTTCTGAGCCGCCGTAGAGCCCTTGGATTTCCACTGATATCCTTCTTGTGCTTCCTCTTGAACTCCTGCACAAAATGATTCACCATTCTGTTGTCGAAATCCTCGCCGCCGAGATGGGTGTCTCCGGCGGTGGCCTTCACCTCGAAGATGCCTTCTTCGATGGTGAGAAGAGAGACATCGAAAGTGCCACCACCGAGATCAAAGATCAGCACATTCTTCTCGCCGGAACTGCTCGCCTTCTTGTCGAGGCCGTAGGCAATAGCCGCGGCGGTAGGCTCGTTGATGATTCGCATGACGTTGAGGCCGGAGATGACTCCGGCATCCTTGGTGGCCTGCCTCTGCGAGTCGTTGAAGTAGGCCGGGACAGTCACCACGGCGTTCTTCACGGTGGTTCCCAGATACGCTTCCGCGATCTCCCTCATCTTGTTGAGGACCATGGAGGATATTTCCTCCGCCGAAAACTGCTTTTCCTCGCCTTTGTACTGGACCACGATCATGGGCTTGTCGCCGGGGCCGGCGATCACCTTGAATGGCCATAGCTTGATGTCACCCTGGACCGAGGGATCACTGAAACGCCTCCCAATCAAACGCTTTGCATCTGTTGAAATCAAAAGTTGCAACGAATCAAGTTAACAATCATTTCAGCACACTCATCCAAACCAAAACACGCAAAATTGAAGACACTAAACCGAGATCAAAACCGAAATCACAATACAAATTCTAATTTAGCAAAGTGATTGATTATTTTAGCAAACTTCGTAAGGGATCGAGCGCAGATGTAGTCTAAAAGTGCTTCTTCAGTAAAATCTGGGGTAACAAAGAGCTCTCAATCCAGATCAAACAAATAAATCATCCACACTAAACAAAAACAACAACAAAATTCAAAATTCTGGCCAATGCTTTAGCAATCAAAATAATCAAACAAAATATCAAACGTACTACTTAAATCTCTGAATAGAAGAGGGCAAATCCAGCACTTACCGAAGACAGTATTAGTAGGGTTCATGGCGACCTGGTTCTTGGCGGCGTCGCCGATCAGGCGCTCGGTGTCGGTGAAAGCGACGTAGGAAGGGGTGGTGCGGTTGCCCTGGTCATTAGCGACGATCTCCACCCGGTCGTGCTGCCACACCCCGACGCACGAATAGGTGGTTCCCAGATCAATCCCGATCGCCGGACCCTCGCCCTTTCCTCCGGCCATTGCTTCGCAAATCGGAATCGGAGAGCTCTTTCTTCTTTCTGTTTACGGAACGAATCGAATTACACGATCGCTTGATGAGGAAGAGAGAGAGAGGCCAGGGGCTTTATATAGAATTTAGCCGGGAACTCTAGAAGGTTCTGTCGGGCATTTGTGGCCGTTGGATTCATCTATGATCGGAGTTTGGACGGTGACGGATGATCCCGCTGGCCATCTCTAGCTACTTCGAGAACACTCCAGCCATTTCTCAACAGTTCGTCTCCGCACGAGAAAATTCCAAATGCGTATCGACTATATAGTTAATAATCCAAATTAAAGAGGGGCAAAATGATATTTGTCTGCTAAGCAAAATGACGTTGTTTAAGAGTTATAATATTCTGTGCGGCATTGCTTGCGCGATCCCGTGCGCGACACCGTCGATCTTCGCCGCTTCCGCCTACTCTTGCCGTGCTGTCCGGGCACCGCCGGACTGGGCCCGATTGACGTGCAACTCGTCGGCGCGTCAGCCGACGTCGGATTTCAGTCGGATTGTGATCGAAATCCGATGAATTCGGTCGGAAATCGCCGAATCCAGCACGTGACTCATCCGCACGACGGTCCTTCCTCGGCGGATCACTGACTGCGATTTGGTCGAAAATCGATCGCGATTTGGCCGGAATCTGACGCGGCCATTGGCAGGCGTGATTCCGACCAAATTGCGCCGGATTTCGACTACAATCCGATCGGAATCCGACGCTGGTCGACGCGCTGACGAGTGGCACGTCGATGGGGCCCGGTCCGGCGGTGGCCGGATGGCACGACGAGGGGCTACGACAGCGGCGGGGGTCGGGAGGCAGAGCACTGTACATTCTCAGTTTTGGACGGTCAAATGCGGCGCGAGATCAACGATGAACGATGGATTGGCGTCGCGCACGAGCGCGCAAGAAACAGACGCGTAGAATATCATTTTCGGTTGCTTAAACTGGAGAAGTCGTTTGACATTTAACTTGCTTACATAAGCAGTCAACTTTGCGATAGCATCAAATTGGGCCTTAAAATTCAAAAGCCCAAGCCCAAAGAGAGTGCCATTTGGACCTTCCATCGATATCCGCCGCCGATCTCCGCCTCCACTCTCCCGCCGTCCCCGTCCGTCTCTACCGCCGCCATCCCCACCTTCCCTTCCATTCTACCGTCTCTGATCACAAGATCCGCCGCCTCAACGTCATTATCCTCCTGCACTCTCCCTCGCCGCCGCCATCTTCACCGCCTCCAACTCATCGTCTTCCCATTCCTGGCTCGGCTTCCACTCCTTTCGGTAATGATTCCGCCTATCCTCGTTTTATCCAAATCCACCGTTCATTTTCCAGTTTTTCTGATGGCAGGTTCGCGTTTGCGTCGAACGCCGTCATCGCCGCCTACTCCCTCCTCGAGCTTTGCGCTTCGATCCGTGAGATTCTCCGTGGCACCACCCTTCTTCCGGAGTCGGTTCAGCTCTGGTTCGACTTCGCGCACGACCAGGTTCGTTCACTCTCCCTCCTCCTTCCGCCGGATTTCCTTTCTCGGTTTTGAGGATATCCGGGAAACCGGCAGCTGTTCGCCTAATTGGCGCTGTCGGCGGGGGCAGTGACGGCGAGGGGGCTGGGAAGGTGTTCCGCTGGCGATACAGCCGCCTCCTTCCGCGCTCGGGTTCGCCGGTTTCGGCTTCCTCGCCCTCGCCGCCGTCGTCTCCGGCTTCCGCTTCGTTTCCTTCGTCCTCACCGGCTCCCGCTTCCCCATCCCATGAGCCGCGCGTCCGCCGTCGATGCTTCCGGGTGCGAATCTTAAAGCGCATCGTCTCCCCACGCCGACGCAGAAAATGCAATCCGGTTGGTCTTGAGATGAATGGACTCGAATCGATTAGATCGAACCGGAAATGGGTCGAACAGGCTCGGCTCACCTCGCGGTTTGTGCTTGGTTTTTCAATAGCAGCGGCAATTGATACCATTTTAAAGACGTTTTTTTTAAATTAAAAAACACACAATAAACTCTGTCTATAATAATTCGCAACAATAAAAAAAGACAATTCAATGTAAGAAATTCCTGCTGATATAAGAGTTCATGCAGTAAAATGAGGTTTTGCCGGAAAAGGGGAGATCATAGGAAAGAAGCACCGTCAGTGGCGTTCGAACCACCAGATTTATGTTTCACCCGTCGATTCAGATTTGGCATGTTCCACAAAGATCAGCCTCCCACCATATATCTGCCAGTATGAGAATGCATATGAGTAGATATCATTTGAATGACATAACAGGATCATCATGCTAGAGAACATTTTCACAGTTGTAGAACGTCAAAAAAGATTATGCAAAGTAACTCATTTCTTCAAGTTCTAGATGCACGTCCAATTTTCAAAGAAAACCTTACCTAAACCCATTTTCATAGTGTTTTGAATCAAATTTACTCTAGATACTAAATGCAAAAAGAAATTCATCAAACCGAACATTTCGAGCCTTCATGTCAAAAGCTCGTAGCCTCTTACATTTGAATACCATGACATAACATGTTCTGCAATCAAGTTCTATATGTAGCTTCAATTTTCAAAGAAAACCTTACCTAAACCCATTTTCATAGTGTTTTGAATCAAATTTACTCTAGATACTAAAATGCAAAAGGAAATTCATCAAACCGAAGACATTTGAATAACATAACATGTTCTGCAACTCATTTCTTTAAGTTTCTATATGTAGGCCCAGTTTTCAAAGAAAACCTTACCTAAATCCATTTTTATAGTGTTTTGAATCAAATTTACTCTAGATACTAAATGCTAAAGGAAATTCATCAAACCGAAGGACATTTGAATAGCCTCTTACATTTGAATACCATAGCATACCATGTTCTGCAACTCATTTCTTTAAGTTTCTATATGTAGGTCCAGTTTTCAAAGAAAACCTTAACTAAACCCATTTTTATAGTCTTTCGAATCAAATTTACTCTAGATACTAAATGCAAAAGGAAATTCATCAGACCGAAGGCTACGAGACTTCATGTCGAAAGCTCATAGCCTCTTACATTTGCATACATAACATAACATGTTGTGCAACTCATTTCTTCAAGTTCTATATTTAGGTCCAACTTTCAAAGAAAACCTTACCTAAACCCATTTTTATAGTCTTTTGAATCAAATTTACTCTAGATACTAAATGCAAAAGGAAATTCATCAGACTAAAGGCTACGAGACTTCGTGTCGAAAGCTCATAACCTTTTACATTTGAATACCATAACATAACATGTTCTGCAACTCATTTCTTCAAGTTCTATATGTAGGTCCAGCTTTCAAAGAAAACCTTACCTAAACCCATTTTTATAGTCTTTTGAATCAAATTTACTCTAGATACTAAATGCAAAAGGAAATTCATCAGACCGAAGGCTACGAGACTTCATGTCGAAAGCTCATAGCCTCTTACATTTGAATACCATAACATAGCATGTTCTGCAACTCATTTCTTCAAGTTCTATATGTAGGTCCAGCTTTCAAAGAAAACCTTACCTAAACCCATTTTTTATAGTCTTGTGAATCAAATTTACTCTAGATACTAAATGCAAAAGGAAATTCATCAAACCGAAGGTTACGAGGCTTCTTGTCGAAAGCTCATAAATTCTTACATTTGAATACCATAACATAGCATGTTCTGCAACTCATTTCTTCAAGTTCTATATGTAAGTCCAGTTTTCAAAGAAACCCTTACCTAAACCCATTTTTATAGTCTTTTGAATCAAATTCACTCTAGATACTAAATGCAAAAGGAAATTCATCAAACCGAAGGTTACGAGCCTTCTTGTCGAAAGCTCATAGCCTCTTACATTTGAATACCATAACATAACATGTAACGTTAAACCTATTAACATGTAGAAAGCTCATGCTTTCTAAGCTAAATCTATTGGTTATTGACTCCAAAGGCCAATACATTCCAACTATAATCCTCCAAGGCAGAAGTGAAAAACTATAGACTACATTAGAACAGAAGAGAATAAATCATTTTCCCAGTTCTCAGCACATACCTTTCCATCCATAGATTTTATTGCCTTCTCCGCTTCAGCATCGGAAGAGTACTCGACGAAGCCATAACCTTTAGGCCTATTGGTTCTTGGATCCTTGACGAGCCTGGCTGCCATAAAATCACCACAACCGCAAAAATTAGAGACTAAACAGAAGGAAGACAATCTAAGCAACTCTCTTTTGAAAGGAAGTGGCATAACTAACCAAATACGAATCAGTATTCTAGATAGTGAAGAGAATCACGTTCATGGAGTAAATACCTTCTTTGATTTGGCCGAACTGTGAAAATGTACTTCTGAGCTCATCATCAGTTGTGTAAAATGATAGTCCTGAGAATCCACCAGCAACCAAAATTAGTTACTTTTTTGTTGGTTTACTAAGAAGAAGCATCGCCAATTGAAAACAGAAAGAGCAAGTTGAGTATCAAAAATTTTAAATACATACTGCTGATGAAGATCTTAGAACTGTACTCTCGGTGGGAGAAAAATGTTCTTGCAGGATGGATAACTCTCCTCGAGATTGTATTACTCCACATAGTTTTTAACTTCCCACTTCACCACAACCTATTCCATCAGCAAAATGAATCCTAAATTAGGATTTGGAAAGAGCATAGTTATCAGAACCAAATCGGAAATCAACAAATCCAATCTTATCACATGAATAAAGATATCAAGCCACAAAGGTGGATGCGAGATTGCAGTTACAATCTATTGTAATGCACCCAAACCATCAATGTCTACGATTCATTTCATAGCAAATGGATGCGCAAGAAGTTCCATGAGAAGCCGGGTAAATGAAACTTACAAGAGCGATAATGTTCTATTGATTCTCCAGTGACGGCGGCGATCTCAATCGGAGGTAAGCTGCGTCGGAGTGGTTGCGAGATGAGCAACGGTTGGCGCTGCGAGCAATCCTCGGCGATGATCCGCCGAGTATGGACGACGGCGAGCGGCACGAGTCGAACTCTTCGAAGCGAGAGGGCGGCGCAGAAGGCCGACGGCTAGGGTTTATGGATTACATAACATCTCGATTAAATGGACATATTTGCCCTTCTTGTCGTGCGTCAAAGCAAATAAATAAAGGGGTACAAATGTAATTTGGTTTTATATTCATCTTTAATATAAAAATTAAAAGAATGTCTGTAATTATTTATTTAAATAAATAAACTAAACGCCCATAGGAAAATTTATAAGTGGATTGATATTTTAATATTTTTTTTAAAAAAAAACATCATTTTAACTATATAAATAATTAAATATGCTTTTTTTATTTTTCCTTTATTTTTAAATTGTTCAACTTACTTTTTAAAATTTACAGAATTTTTAAAAGCCGTATTTAATTTTTAAATGAGTTACGCCTTTAGATACAAATTCACTTTGTAATTCACAATTTAAAATAATTAAAAATAAAATAAAATAATTACCATCGTCTTCTACCTGGAGGCCACAGTACGGTCCGATGAGGAAGCAGAAGCAGAAGCAGAAGCTGCAGCAGCAGAGCACTCGTTGGTGCCGCCTGACAGCAATTCTCACTCTGTCCACTCATCCATGAAAGGTCCAGTGCAACTTACCACGCCCACGACCAAGTGGCCACTGCCACTGACCACGTTGATCTCCTTTTCCTTGCATTTCCTTTCCTCGTCGCCATTGATGACCAACCACGAACGCCAGCTGGTTCATGCCTCTGCACAAAACCCTCAAGCAAGCACCGAGCGTGATCAACATCAACAAACCACCTCCTGTAACTAGCTACCTAGCTAGCTAGCTACTTTCATGCTTGAATCGAAGAGGATGATGACACAGTGCCCTCCACGATATCTTATCACTGCTCCGTGTGTCTTCCGAGTGGAGACCAGGAATAGTTCGCCAAAAACTGATGATGATTAGTGCGCAAGATCTGCCAAGGAAGTCCACAAAGATGACAGTGACCACCTGATCAGTTTAGTGGAGTTGAATTAAGTTTTCTATCATTTACTGCGAGCTAGAAAGCTTTGGTGGGGTGCAACGTGAGTAGGGCTTGATGAGGATTCCATAAAGCCACCATGCTTCCAGAATCTAGCAAATCCGAAACATGCAAGATAACACAAAGGAGAAGAAGAAGCATCTGTTTTTCCGCGTAATGCCAGTCGCTAGAGGCCAAGAGAAGGCGGCTATAAGTAGGAGAGCCGTGACGCAGTGGCTGATGCAGCGGAGAGCTAACCGGCGATGGCGAAGGAGTCGGAGGAGATGAGGAAGGGGCCGTGGACCAAGGAGGAAGACCTGCGGCTCGCGTGCTTCGTGGCCTTCTTCGGCGAGCGTCGATGGGACTTCATAGCCCGAGTTTCAGGTCGGATCGATCGGAACGTTCATGGCTAGCTAGCTTTTGCAGACTGCACTGACCTTGTTCTTGAGCAGTCGCCTTGTCTGGTTTCTGCAGGTCTCAATCGAACTGGAAAGAGCTGCAGGATGAGATGGCTCAACTACCTCCACCCCAGCCTCAAACGAGGCCGCATGACGCCTCAGGAAGAGAGCCTCATCCTCGAGCTCCATTCTCGCTGGGGCAACAGGTTTAATTTCTTCTTCGTCCCGAGCGAGCTCGTCGGAGAGCTTCGACGTGGACTGACAACTCTCTCTGACTGTTTTCAGGTGGTCGCGGATCGCACGCAGGCTCCCCGGCCGCACCGACAACGAGATCAAGAACTACTGGAGAACTCACATGAGGAAGAAGGCGCAGGAACAGAGGAAAAGCCTCTCTGCTTTCGCTCCGTCAGCTTCTTTTCCGACGCCGGTCTCGCCGAGCGAGCCGCCGCCGGAATTCACAGATCAAGGCCGGCTCAGCGGCGCTTGTAGCTGCTCCATGGATCAGATATGGGATGAGATCGAGGTGTCGGAGGAAATCGCTGCACTGGTCTTCCATGGATGAAAGGATCGAGATCAAGAAATTGAAGTTAATAATGTATTATTTGACTCGAGCTTGATTTGTAGAACAGATTTGTTAGTTTTGAGCATGAGCAAACGTATGAGCCAGCTCAAAAGCCAAGATTTCTCTCCATCTTCTTCTTCTTTTTGTCACTATTAACGCTTTAAATTAGTGCATCTTTCAGTTCGCCTTTTGGCGTTTCTAAGGAAAGTGACTGAAACATCTTGTAGATAAAATAGAATTAAGTGGCTTGTAAACGTCTAGTTTTCACTTTGAGGATCTTAGATTTAGATTTAGATTTAGATTTCTGTCTTTGATAAATCCAATCATCGTTTTTTAGGATCAGAAAAGTCTCCTTAAACAGTTGATTCGTAGTGACTGAAATTCAAATCCACTTATGAAGCAATGGCAATTCTTGGGCAACAAGCGCGTATCAGTTTTGCTGGAGAGCACGAGAGTGAAAAGGCTCCACTCATCTTTTTAAGTATATGTCGCTGATTGAGGTTAAGTTCACAGAGACAATCACTGTCATGAATATATTGCAACGTTAACGTATCATCGTTCGTCATTATCAACTGTAATTTTTTGATTTACCTCTTTATAGATGATCGTGAAGAGTGCGTTTCACTAAAATGACAGATTATACTTTTACAGAAGAAAGTACCATCGCATCATAATTCTTGAATGATGTAACATCGTGATTGCAAGTTACACTATAAGCTCATTTAGAGCTGTCAAACGGGTCAATCCATAACGGGAGATCAATCTGTCAAAAACTCATCATATAGCGGAGCGAGACGGACCAGCCCGTCAACTTGACGGATTGAAAATTTTTTAACCCAACCCAATTTAAGATGGATTACGGGTGGGTTAGGCGGACCAATCCGCGGACCTATCAAAAAAATATAAAAAATATTAAAATTTTTAAATTTGGATTATAATTTAAATGTGTCATGTTTAAAATTTTAAATTTAGATTATGATTTAAACTAGTCAAGCCCATTAATTTATTAAATTTTCTCCTTTAATTTTAAATTAAAAAATAAATTTTCTCAATCTGCGGATCAATCCATCCAGGTCGCGGGCCTAAACGGGTTGACTCACCTAAACTTATCTTAAAATAGTTTGATAAAATTTTAACTTAATTTATTTAAATTATTCGACGGAGCTGACCGATCTGATAAATCTAACTTAAATTAACGGGTCTAAGTCCGTTGAAAATATTAAACTGACTTCAATAAAAGAGCAAAAAAATTATTATTTTTATCTAATTTGATCGAATAAAAAAATATCAAACAATTAGTCAGTCAAAAATAATTCATCTATTTTTATACAATAAATAGAGGTTTTTCATAGCTTTTATTTTCATCCTTTCAGGTTTTTATTTTTAAATATTAATTTTAACCAAAGCTGCTAATTATTCTAGAGTAAGTTTTGATCAAAATTATTTTAAAATGTCGTAGTAAAATATTTAGAAAAGTAATAAATAAAGTGTAGATGAAAGATGGCAAACTTGGATTATAAAAAAGAAATAGAAAAAGTAGTTTAAGTATTGGATTATAAATAAAGTGCTGATTTGATAATTTTGAAAAAGGGAGGCCAATAAAAAAGGCCTTTTTTAACGGATGCGAATCCGATAGATCTCGGATTTGGATCGCGAATGAAATCTAATAATCCGATCCATGTGACGGAGAACTACGGTTGAGAGCCCACGTCGAAGGTTATCTTAACTATAGTTAGGTTGGGAGCCGAGTAGGGTTTGGTTTAGTGGGAGTGGAGAATGGCAACGAGGGCATCCTCCAATCTTCTGCTCTTGATCTCTGTTCGCCTTGATTCCACCTCCGAAGTGGTCCGTTGTTGCTTTTGTGATTGGATCTGAGATGCAGATCCAATGGATCGCCGAGCTCCCACACGCGGCCGCGGACACGCGCCCGCGGAAGAGGCAGAGATTGGGCTGGGATGTACCAGTACCGCCTCCGATCCCCCCTCCCCAGGTCTTTTACCCTTTGCTGATTTCATGATTTCATATTTCAATCTGTCTTCTATTAAATCTAGCGATTTATTATGTAGTCCTGATCCCTGTTTGTTATATTCTTCAATCTGAATTAGTTTTTTCTTTGTTAGTGTAAATTTTTCCTTTTTTCTATCCTACTTGCTTACTGGATCACTGTATGCTGGCAGGAAAGTTTTTTTTTGTTTGTTTGAAGGTATTGTTTGTATATTTCTCTCTGAATTATCGGATTTGGAAATCAGCCATTTCAGTGGATTTGTTTTGCAGGTTTCTCTGTCATTCTACTGTTGGAAGGAAGCTATGCACACGGCCAATAGTACTGCTCAGTTCTGGCAATCCTTCTATAATAGTGGAGTTCCTCGATATGCATCTCCGCCCTGGAGGAGAGACAACAAAAATGGCCACTATATTTTTAGTGTTGGCGAGAATCTGACAGTGAGATGTAATTTTATGGAACTTTGCATTTATGCTCCTGACAACTTTGCATAATGAGGGATTTATCTTATTGTCAGATGTTTATTTTCTGCTTGGCATGAGCTTTTAAGTTGATTTTTTCTACTTTGAATCTATTTGTGCCTAAACCACAAATCAGGTTGTTGTTGGATGTTTATGATATAAGTTTTCAGTTCCCTTTGAAATTCCTTAACATATCATCACACAAGCTCTCCAAGCTACTTTCTCAATTTTTTGTGGGATCTCACTTGTTGATTCAATAAATTACCTTTTATGACAACAACTCTTTTGGAGAACATCAAAAACCAAAGCTCTGCTGACCTTTCTATCTATACAAGGATGGAACGGTAGAAGCCTTTTGTGTCCCTTCCAATCACGAATTGGGGCCTGACAATCACTAGCCATTTTGCTTTTCTTCCATGCATCCTTCCTTCATAGTTTGGTTCCATATTACGGTGTCCTAGGTGTAGAGTAACCACAATCAATCTATCTCGAACTTGGTGGTTAAACTCTACTGCATAGGGGAGGTTCTGCAGAAAGGTAGTTGAATGCTAAAGTGATAAAAAGAAGCTTAACACCCCTTTAACGAAGTCTTATAATTGTTTTCTTAATTTTTTACATAATCAATCTTATTTTAGATTTTTTTTCTTTCATTCTGAATGATTTATTTCTTTGTTTGTACTTGTTCAAATAAAAACTTGATATTAACATACATCTATTATCCTATGCAGACAGGATACTACGCAAAATGGGTGAAGGTGAGCAACTCTTTTGCTTTCTATCCTCGCTAACAAGAAAAGACACAAGATGGACAATCTTTTACTCTCTTTCTCATCCGGTTTAGATGTGCAAGAGATGTGAATGTGATTGTAGGGATGTAAACAGGAATTTGAGTTAAACTATTAAACTTTCTATTTATTTTCATTGTCTTATGCATTGTCTAAACTGCAGGAACATTTGGACAAGTTCTTGAATGTTTGGACTTGGAAAATCAAGAACCAGTTGCTATAAAAGTTGTGCGTTCACTTCAGAAGTACCGTGAGGCTGCAATGATTGAAATTGATGTGCTGCAGAGGCTTGCAAAAGCAGACAGAAGTGGCATTCGGTACGTCAAGCATTCGGTTGTTTAGCAATACGTTGAAGTAGGACTTTAAGATGTATGCATACATGTGGTTTTGTCCATGCAGTTGTGTGCAAATACGGAATTGGTTTGACTATCGTAATCATATATGTATAGTAAGTACATATGTATTTTTTAACTTAGATTTCTTCTGTCCCCTCAAATGTTTCTTCTGAACATTTGTTTATGCTTCTGATCACAACAGGTTTTTGAGAAGCTTGGACCAAGCTTATATGACTTTCTTCGGAAAAATAGCTACCGCTCTTTCCCCATTGATTTAGTCAGGGAACTTGGGAGACAACTTCTGGAGTCTGTAGCATGTAACTGTTTTGGTGCTTCAGTTGATTTTACTATTCAAATTTGAGGAGATACTAATTTGACCACAGTGTGGTGCTCAATTATATTTCCATACTTGTGGATTTGTTTAATTTAGGTACAGTTTTCTTAACATTTTCTTTTTTCGTTCGTGTTACAGTTATGCATGACTTACGGCTAATTCACACTGATTTGAAACCAGAGAACATTCTTCTTGTCTCCTCTGAATATATTAAGGTTCCTGATTACCAGGTGTTGTAGTCAGTCCTACGGAGGATACACATGCATTTTTTCCTTCACAAAATTTGTTTGTCTCAACACTATTGTTCTTTCATTATTTATTTTATTGAATTTCTGCCGATGTTTTTTGCTTATGCAGGTTTTATCACGGTCTCCTAAGGATGTTATGTTGTTCAAGAATCTTCCAAGATCGAGTGCCATTAAGTTGATTGACTTTGGAAGCACAACATTTGAACATCAGGATCATAGTTATGTGGTGTCAACTAGGCATTATCGTGCTCCTGAGGTTATTCTTGGTGAGAGCTAATGATTTTCCCTTTTTTGTCATTAGTTATTTGCTAATATTTATTGTTATATATTTGCAAATAATTAGTTAAGATATTGTCCTCCCCCTGATACTGTTTTTCAGGACTTGGTTGGAATTATCCCTGTGATATGTGGAGTGTGGGTTGCATTCTTGTTGAGCTTTGCTCGGTTAGTTTGTTGTCACTCATCGACTCTCCAGTTTCTCTTTCCTACTTGGTTTCACATATGCTTTTTTGAGAAAATTTTATTGATTGACACTAGAATTTGAAATGTGATCTCCAACCACTTGCATTAGTTATATTTGTCGCTAGCTAGTCTCTTCTTTTTAGCTTTCATTGAGGAGCATCTCTGTTTAAATTCATGTGACAATATTTGTCTTTTTCATCTCCGTGCACAGATTTCCTCAGAAGACATACTTCAGATTAATTATTATGACTTCTTCAACTCTATTTTGAAATTGAGCACGTATTTCATTCATGTAAACATCAAATTTTTTAGCTCAGCATACTCGGACACTACTGAATTTCTTTTTTCAAATTAATACAAAAAACACCAAGGTTATGCAAGATATGGCTTTCGATAGTCACAAAATCTTCACTTGCATTGTTCATGCATATGTTGTTTGACTCTAATTGTTATCAAACCCTAAAATTATGTTAATGCTGGAGCTTTTTAGACAGTAGATTGTGGGATTGCATTTCTGTTGTTTTCCAAATCTCATGAAATGGGTTGTGTGGTAAGAGTGAAACCACCACATTAGTATTATAACTGTGATTGAATGCCTTAACTCTGTTGTGTGGTTAATGCAGAATTATATGAAAATCACATATAAAGTTTGACTAAGTTTGTGTTTAAAGGCATCTAAAGTATGATGTTTGGTCCTGATAATCAGGGTGAAGCACTTTTTCAAACTCACGAAAACTTGGAGCATCTAGCTATGATGGAGAGGGTGTTAGGACCCCTTCCACAGCACATGGTTGTTAAAGCTCAGTAAGTATATAAATATGTTACTTTATGCAAATTTTGTTGCATGTTGGGATTTGAAGATGTAGTAAAATTTATGGGAATCATACTTTTTTGCCTACATTTTCTTTGTAGCCGGCATGGTGAGAAATATTTCAAGCAAAGTCGAGGATTACGATTAGACTGGCCTGAAGGGGCATCGTCTAGGGAAAGCATTAGAGCAGTTTGGAAATTGCCTCACCTTCAGGTGGGGTGTGGTTTGACCTATATCTGTTTGGAATAAGTTTGCGTCTTCAAATATTTTTCATTCCACGACATTGGGATGCATATTGTTTTGACTAATAACTGATAACTTATCACAGAATCTAGTCATGCAACATGTTGATCATTCTGCTGGTGATTTAATTGATCTTCTGCAAGGGCTTCTCCGTTATGATCCAACTGAGCGTCTAGGAGCACGAGAAGCCCTCAGACACCCCTTCTTTAATCGAGAATGGAGAAGATATGGTCATTCTTTGAACTAAGGATTTTGCCCTTATTTTCTAAATCTAGTTTGTACAAAAAAACTGTCAAAAGATTCAGGTTGAAGCTAAGTAAGTGGTAGCCAGCAATTAACTTCTGTGCAGGCAAAAGTTGTACAATGATTTTGTCTCGATTGAATTAATACAATTCAATTTCTCTCTGTTTGATCTATCACTGTCACTCAGTGAAGTGCAGATCATCGCTGCTTTCCATGCCAGAAATTAATCAAATATATACTGGATCAAGGTATGGCTATGGCCTCTAGTGTTTTATGGATGAAATTTTAGCTCTGTGCTCCTTTTATTGCGACCAGCCAGACATGGATGAACATTTGTATCTGGAGGCTGGAGTGATTTGTTTGTAGTATCCCTTTATTGCAAAATTGGCACAAGGTTGACCAAATATTTTATTGTGGCGTCATAACTACATTTGCAGCAAGCTATGGACCATTTACTTGATTGGTTGTGGCTACAAGATATGTTAAATGTCAATTTCAATGGAATAAATTAGCCTAAGGTGGATATGATATTTGTGCAAGGAAGCTGGAATTCTGATTCTTGGATTATCAGCTCATTTGAAGCAGGTATAGATCCATTTACTTAATCTTTTGTGGCTATTCCATGTGTTATTGTTGTTAATGACAATCGATGTTTGTTTTATTTATTTATTTATTTTCATGTAGTCTCCATTAAGCCCTTGTATTAACTCATGCGACAGAAAACTTTCTAGTTTGTTTGGAACCACCGTGTCCTATTGTTGTCTTTATACAATGATTCTTCCAAAGAAGAATTCATGTTCTTTCAAATTTTGAGAACAACTTCAGAACTTCTGTTTGTGGTAATGTAGGAGTCACAGCTTTGCTTATCATTAAGATCCTGAATATGTTTTGATGCATACGTTCAACAAAATGTCTCATCTGCTAATTTCACAGAACTTTTTTTTTGTGTAGATAAATTAAATATGTTCTTCAAACTTTGCTATTATTACTGTCTCTATAAACTGCCTTTTGTCACGGCGACAGTATCTATCGGTCAGAAACATTGTACAATAGAACAGATTTCTAGTGCATTACTCAATGTGCAAAACATGCGCTGCCCTTGGTCGGTTAGTCGCGTGAATCTTGCTCCTTGAGAGACAATTATGTAATGTGTCTTCAGTTTCTGGATTTAGTGCCAAACCTTGTGGAAGCAAAATCTCAAGATAGTAAGCAGAAAGAACAAGCTTATTATTGAGGTTTCGTTGAGTTGGCAGATCTTTCATCGTCCTATTGTGTTCCAGAAGAGTATGAGATTGTGTTTCAGTAGGAAGTTCTTGTGATATCAATCTTTCTGTAATTTGCTCATTTTACATTGAAGTTCATCTTTTTCTTTAGGTTCCTATCAGCCTAATGGTAATAAGCAGAGGAGCAAGTGGTATTGGAATTTTTTCGTTGCGAAGAACTGGACAAAAATGGATGATCTTTCTTCAGAATGTGATTTACTTAGGTATGTTTATCATCTTCTACAAGATTCAATCATGGAATCCAGAAACTGTTATGATTTTACTAAGTTATAGAACTCAGATGTTTAGTAGTGACATAAATGAGATTAAGAAGAGATCATCAACTTGCTGTAAATGAGATTGGAAGAAACATAAACAATGAGTGGAATTTGAAAAGAAAATGTTAGATGAACTTTTCATGTTATTCACTCTTTTTGAGCTTTTGATTGAAATAAATCATTTAACCAGTCAGATGTTCTTGCTCAACAACAGGCCGTCGTGCATCGCCTTCTGCTCCATCTCCGACGACCTCAAGTCCTCCGAGGAAGCCGATGTCCTCTCATCGAGCCAAGCAACGATGTCGGAGAAGACGAGGTCGATGCTCTCCGGCGGCTCCGCGGAGGTGAGGGCGTGCCACATGCCCGGGTAGAGCTTGAATGTCTTGTCCTCGCTCATTGCCGTATCGTAGAGCAGTTTGCTAACGGATGGATCAGTCACTGTATCGTCGCCACCATGGACGATCAAGAAGGGCAAAGAAACCTGCAAATTTATATTTTTCAAATTTAATATATTATTATTATTATTATTTTGATAGAATAGACAACATAAATTCTTAGCGTTGACAATAAATTTAATGAAAATGAAACAGAATTATGAACTATATCTTTGTTTGCCGCCCGGCGTTGACCAAATCAATCTTCTCATGAACGTATTAAATTCTCTGAGTCTTTCAAGATGCCGTGAGAAAATTCTCTTCTTTTATTTTTCTTGGCGTAATATACAATTCAAACTTCTATAGAATTTAATTTATGAAATTAAATATGAAATTAATTTATTTTTATTTTTGAAAAAAATAAGTAAAAATGAAAAATTACCTGGTTGAGGTTCTTCTCAATCTCCAAGCTCACCATGAGCAACTGATGAGCCGTCTTGAGCCTCGGCCTCCCTTTGTAGCAATACGGGTTCGCCCGAATCTAACCACAAGGTGCGACGATAGACTTCATCATATCTAAATATGTATATATCATCAAATTTGTAGATAATATCCTTTACCTCTTGTCTTTTTTCCATGGATTTGAATGCGACATCGATGATATCTTGCATAGGAACTATTCTCCATGTCGGAAATAGACTGCTCAGTCGACTCAAGATGCTAACCACCATCGGGTGAGGCTTCAACTCATCAGCAATCTATCGATAATTACGGTTAAATTTTAATATCATTGCATTATTTGATGATAATTGTAACAAAAAAGGACAATAAATAATTATCAAGATATTTTAACGATCAAGTTGTTCATAAATTGCGTACGAGTAAAGCTCCACTTGTGTTTGACTTTGACTAGTCAACAATTAATTAATTAATTAATTAGTAGTACTTTATCATAGATTAGTTGTAATTTTAGCATTAAGATATAGATTAGTTAACGTGTGATAATATTTAATTTGTCTTCTAGAGTTGGCACATTTAATGCTCAGACTTTGCTAATGAAAGTAATTAGCTAAAATTATTATTATTATTATTATTATTATTATTACCTTGCACATCGGAGCAACGAGAATAGCTCCGTTCCAAAAGGACGGCTGTTTTCTATGAAGTAGAAGAGCCACGGCTCCTCCCATAGACTCTCCGAGCAAGTATCGCGCCTTCTTCTTATTTTTACCTTTTTCTACGATAATTGTTGTAACTCAAAATCAAATTAAAACGATAAAAGATAATGTTTTTTTCACGAATTCATACCGCAAACGCTAACGAAATACTCGAAGCAATCGTCGACTACATCCTTAAAGCTCGGCACAAAGCCTTGCAGCCCAGACGACTTGCCATGCCCTTCATAATCTATGCCATGAACTTGATACCCTGCCTTTGCTAACCTCATTCCCGTGTCTAAAAAATAAATATTAAAACAAAATTAGTTAATTTTTTTAAAAATTAATTAATTAATTAATTAACCTACCTCTCATGGATATGCTGCACTCCATCGCATAACCTTCAAAAATATTTATATATTAATTTAAAAATATGAATAATAATAATAATAATAATAATAATAAATATGTTTATTTAATAATTATATATATACCGTGGCACATAAATATTAATGCTTTGGGGTCGTCTCCGTTCGCCGGCAGCCATCTGCAGGTGAAGAGCTTCAGGCCACGATGGTTTTTGATGAACTCCTGAAACCATAAATAATCACACAAACGATCGAGAAATTGAAATAAATCGAAGGAGAAAGAAGAAGAAGAAAGATGAATTATTAATTAGAATTTCTGACCTCTTCGTATTCGATGGCGGCCTGGTCGCTGCTGTGAGTCGCCTGCGAGAAGGAATTTTAGGGTTAGTTTTAGGGTTTAGGGCAGAAAAATAGAAAGGAGAGGAGGAGGAGAGGAGGAGGAGGAGGAGAAACCATGCGGAGGGCGATGAAGAAGAAGGGTTGAAGATTTGGGAGGGTTGCGGAATTTGAGGAAATATATTGGTGGAATGGAAGGTTCGTTTTATTTCTTTATTTATCTGGCTATTTATTTTTATTTTATTTTATTTTATTTTGTGCTTTTATTTATTTCCTTATAAATTAATTATTAAGTTTATTTTATTTATTTATAGAGAGAAATTAAGGAGGGACGAAATAAAAATAGTGGAAAGATTTAAAAGCTAATTTGTGGGATAAAAAATAAATGAGCTGGGAATTAATTTTGTTCCAAAAAAACTAAATAAATGTTTTTTCTAGTCAAAGGGCTCATCCTGTTGGAGACGTTGAATGGTTCGTGCCTTCGTGGGAACTTTAAACACAATTTTAATTAGAAAAATTGAATTCAACTAAAAAAAATTATTGGACATTTTAAAATGATTTTTTTATTTGATAATTTAAATATGTAATTCTTCGAATTGATTAATTTTGAAGATGATCAATTTGACACATAAAAATTTTTACATCGACCACCAGAACTGAAGAGTACACGTGTCAGACACATAACATTGAACATTCACCGTTCAAAACCCACCGTAAGCATAATTACTTTTTGGTGGAGATTCAAACCGTGATCCTTCAGTTTGTGCCACTTTTTATTTTAGAACTTTTAAATGAATAGTAATGAAATTATGCTATCCAATTCTTCTATGAGATCTCGTATCAACAGGAACTTCATTTATCGAAATGTCCTTTATCTATTAATTATTATTCATTTCAATCAGGAACGGTCGAACCGAGCTAGCTATTGGCGATAGCGATACCCCTCTCTTATTTCATTTTTTTAATATAAAAAATGTAAGAGTATAAAAATAAGAAGCGAATGAGAGGGTGAACGAAGAGCAACAATATAATACAACTATCCTCTTTGACATAAAGTCATAAACATAAATCTTTCGTCTCCCGATATGAAATTCCTGATTCCATCTTGGATTTCAACTTCTATTTAGGGTAAGTCTAAACAAAATCATAATAAATTAATATAAAGAAAAAAGCTAGGTTTTAAATCCTAAGGACACAAATATTCTAGAAATCGATTGCGTAAAAGAAGAATGATAATTTTAAATAATTTTTTTTTTTTAAAAAACATGTGGTGAGATTCGAAATGGAGGAGCTTACACGTTCAACAACATAAAACCACACAAAAATTTACATTAAAAATATTTTTAAAATATATAATTTAAAATTTTAGCCCCACTTAATAATTTTTAGCCTATCTAATTGTTCCATAAATTAATTTAATAAAATAATTTTCTTAATATCAATTGATGTACAAAGTAAACTTATTTGGGTCAGTCAACCTGCCCGAGCTAGTTTATCACCTTATAGATGAGAACATTCTTTTTGGGTCCCATCCGAACAACTCTTTCGATCTAGCACTTTCACAAAGGCACCCCGCCTTAGCAATTCTCTTCGATCTCAATCTCTACCCTGATGAGACAATTTGCAACAAAAATGACTCCTAACCAATTCTGCAAAAAAGTGGAATCCGTCATCTTAGCGGCCCCACACGGTCGGACCCACGACTATCTGTGAAGAGGTAAATCGAGAAACTGTAGTTGATCACGACGCAGGAGGGTATTGTCTAGCTTCATCAGGATTCGAACCCTTGTCCTCTTCTGCAAATCTGCTGCGTCGTAACCAACTCAGCTATGCCCCGGAGGCTAAAATGACTCCTAACCAACAACCATATCAAGTTAGGCGCATGACTCTGTTATCGTCCCCTCCTACATGGCTGATCCTTTTCTATCAATTGGCTCCCCGCTCGCATGGTAGCCCACATGGATCTCTCTCCCTTCTGGCTATATAAGGACTGATGGAAATGAGTAGATGCATGATTTTTTCTTCTCATGTAGAGCTTTTCTTCTTCCTCATTCGAGTTCTTTCATTCTTTTATCTTTTCTTTGTAAAATATTAACTTGATCGTCAGAGGAGTCATGCTAACGGTATCGACACCCACCAACGAGTGTTGATGGGTAAGATCACATGGTCGAAGGCAGTAATGAAAATGATTTAAGAAATGGAGAAGCCTCATGGTTTGACTTTTTTATTTGGCTAATTTGTGGATAAGAATAAATGAGCTGGGAATTAATTTAGTTCATAAACAAACTAAATAAATGTTTTTTTTCTGGTCAAAGGATCTTCTAGATTTTCTACTGCGCCGTTGACTTTGACTTTTCGTAGGCTCCTCGTGTCGGCAGGATTCGTTGAACTTTGAACACAATCTTAATTAGAAAAGTCCAATTAAACTAAAATCAACTATTGGACAACACGCTTAATAGTGAAATATTATTATTATTATTCATTAATTGTTGCATGTGATCTTCAATGACGTGTTTTAATTAAGAAAATAATCTTTTATAAAATATAAAATAAGATTATAATAGATATAATGTAGTTTGATTTTTTTTTTAGAATTTCGTATTAACGAGGGTTTCGTAAATCAGAATATCCGTTATCTATTAATTATTTTTCATTTCAACTCTATTATTGTAAGTCGACTCACAATCAAAATAAATTAATATAAAGAAAAAAAGCTAGGGTTTAAATCCTAGGCCCAATTTTTATTGGGCCCATTATTTTTAATATATATATAAGTGCATATTCTTAAGGCCCAAAATATCCTTATTGGGCTTTCTCGGCCCAATCTCTTTATAGTGAATCTTTGTAGATGTAAAATTTCATAGAAAAATAATGTGTGACTTTAAATTTAATAATTTTTTAACAATAAATTTTATTGTAATTCAAAGGCAAAAGTAATGTGAAATATACTTCTACTATATTTTGTTAAATTAATAAATAATGATATTTTGAATCAAGTTTATCGACTAAACTTTCAAATAAATAAATAAAAAGCATTTGGATATCCAAAGCTTCCACAATTTGTTCAAAAAAATAAATTCAAATTAGCATATAAACATCAACCAAAATAATAATTGTTATAAATTATAAAAATGATAATTCAAACTTTTTTCATGAAAAGAGTTTCATCAAAACTTAATTGAAAGTAGATTTTGTAAGTTGTCAATAGGATTGTGATACTATAGAGAATTAGATAGAATTGTACGATCCTATTAAAAACTATATGTTCATTCCATAAAAGGAATATCATAGTGAGAATCTAAAAAAGGATACGATATGTTCATGCCATAAAAGGTAGAAAACTCTCAGATGAATCTTTAAACGAAGACAATTTCGTCTTAACTACACATCTCCGCGGACTATATTGGATGTAAGATTATTTCACGTTCGAAATAAGAGAGTCAAACTATATGTTAACCACATGAGAGTGACACGAGCCACTTAGACCAAGTAGCTTGAACAGATCAATGGCTTCTAGTTACTTGAGACCTCAGGAATCATCCATGGAGGATCATCACAAAACACCAAAGTCCAAAACTATTGCCTCGATTTTCAATTCTCCATGAACAAGTCCAAAAAAAATACATTTTTAAGAGAAAAAAGACAAAAAAAAAAAGAAAAAGAAAAAGAAAAAGAAAACAGAGACGTTCACGAACTATTCTTGTGGTTCTTCTTTCAACGACGCTTCCTTCCTTCCTTCCTTCCCTTCTCTCGTGTTGTTTATAAATGGAGTCGCGGATTGACCGGTTGAGCTGCAGATGCTTGTCGATCTCTTCTTCCACTGCTTCGTCGCCCACCAAAGTTGTGATTTTTGAGCTCGATTTCGGGTTTTGAAGAAGAAAAGGAGAGATTTTTGAACGTTGTTCTGTCTTTTTGCGGTTTGATTTGTTCTCCGGCCGTCGGCAGTCGATCGGAGATGCCGCGGAAGGGAATGCGCGGATTCTTCTCGTCGTCGGGTCACTCGGAGCAGCGGCGGCGCGACGGCCGGCCAGCCGAGCGCTCCGTTTCGCCGTCACGCCGCACGTTCTCGGACACCATGATGGAGGACAGCATCGCCTCTGCGGAGGAGATCATTGGCCGCTGGGGCCAGGATGTGGCTGGCTCCCTCTTCTCCGCCGCCGGCCGGCCCGACTCCGTGCACTTCCTGCGCGCGGCGGCGGAACTTCACCGCTCCATGGTTTTCTTCTCCGCTCCCTCCTCCGCGGAGTCCGCCGCTTCGCCGGAGGAACGATCCGCAGCGTTGTTCCGCGCGCACGAACTCCTCGCGGCCGCCATGCGCCGCCTCGAGCGTGAGATGCATCTGCTCCTCTCGGCTCATCACTTCGTCATGAACCCCGTCGATTCCCTCCGCCTGCAATATGCCTCCTCTTCTGATGCGTCCGACGTCGAGGATGCCGAGGTGGACGGCAGCGCCGAGGCAGTGCGAGACATCCGAGCGGTGGCGAAGACGATGATCTCCGCCGGCTACGGCAAGGAGTGCGTAAGGATCTACGGTACGATGCGCAAATCCTTCGTTGAAGAATCCATCTATCGATTGGGATTCGACCGCAAGAAAGCTGACGTACACAAGCTCGATTGGGCGGTGATCGAGCCCAAAATCCAATCTTGGCTCGCCGTCTTCCCTGTCGCCTTCAGAACGCTCTTCTCCGGTGAGCGCTCCCTCTGCGACTACGTCTTCAAAGGCTCCGACGCAATTCGAGAGTCCTGCTTCGCGGACATCACTGGCGACGTTGCTGTCCGAATACTCTCCTTCCCCGAGTCGGTAGCGAGGTCGAAGAGATCGCCGGAGAAGATTTTTCGGCTCCTCGACCTCTACGACGCCGTCTCTGAGCACTGGCCGGATATAGAGACCTTATTCGCCTTCGAATCCACTGCTGCGGTTCGGTCGCAGGCGGTCGCGTCTCTCCTCCGGCTGGCGGAGGTGGTACGGGCGACGCTGGCGGACTTCGAGGCGGCGATTATGCGGGACGCTTCCAAGTCCGCCGTCCCCGGCGGAGACGTCCACCCCCTCACCCGCTACGTCATGAACTACGTCGCCTTCTTCTCCGACTACAAAACCGCGCTCGTCGACATCTTCGCTGACTTCCCCTTTCAGGCACCATATACTCTGCCCGAGTCCCTGTTCGACGCGACGGCCGTGGCGACGCCGCCAGTATCCGCGCCTTCGTCCCCCACCTCCACCGTGAATTCCTTTGATGAAAATCCATGGAGGTCCTCCCCCTCTTCTCCCACCGCCGCCGCAGCTGGATCGATTGCTGCACGAATAGCATGGCTCATTCTCGTTCTCCTCTGCAAGCTCAATGGCAAGGCGGAGCACTACCGAGAGGCGGCGATCTCGTACCTCTTCCTCGCCAACAACCTGCACTACATCGTACGGAAAGTAAAAGAGAACTCCCTGGGCGTTCTCCTCGGCGACGAGTGGGCGGTGCGGCACGCCGAAAAGGCGAGGCACTATCTGAGGAGCTACGAGAGGCTCGCGTGGGCGAAGCTGGCCGATGAAATTCCCACGGAGACGGCAGACATGACGGCGGATGAAGCGGAGAGACGGATGCGGCGGTTCGACGACGCGCTGGAGGCAGCGTGCAAAGGGCGCGCGGTGGTCTCAGACGCCGAGATGAGGGAGCAGGTGAGGCAGTCAGTAACGAATATGATCGTCCCGCCGTACCGAGTCTTCCACGAGAGGTGCAAGGCGGCGGCGAGGTTCTCGCCGGAGGACGTGAGGAAGAAGATCGACGGGGTCTTCGCCGGTTCGAATGGAAGCTCTTCGTCGCACGGTTCATCTGCTTCCGGTTCAGCCCATGGTTCGGCTGCTTCCGGTTCATTAGGGAGACCGCACCGGTCCGAATAGAATTAAATAAATTTATTAGACAAAAATTAAAATGTTAAAAAAAAAATCTTCAAATTCCTTCACGAAAAGGATCTGCTCAGTTCGTCGCTCGATCGATCATTCGATCGTTATCTGAGAAGCAGCGCGAAGGCATAGCGATCGGTGAGACGAGTTGGTAAAGTTCGATTCTTTCTCTCTCTGGTTGCTTCGATCGAATCAAACTATCCGTTCGCGAATTTAGGGTTTAAATGTCGTTCGTCTACTTCCTGTCTCGCTTTTTGTTCTGAAAGTTTGAAATTTTGGTGCGCAATGGTTGAATCAAGGATTGGGATCTGGGTTGATGTGCCCTAGCTAAGTTCATTCTTCTATGTTCTTCTGATTGTTCATCGCAAAGTGTGTCTGCGGTCCAAATCCGCATAAGAACTTGTTTTCCGGCGATGAATGCTTCAAAATCGTGGATTTAGGGTTTCACCCGTCGTTATTCTAAAAGTTTGATTTTGGTCCGCAATGCTTTTGAGATCTGGAATTGCTGTGCCCTAGCTAAATTCATTCGTCTCTGTTCTTCTGATTGCTCCAGATGAGGTCTTGTTTTCAAATCCGAAGGAGATTTCAAAATCGCGAATTTAGGGTTTCGTCGGCTGTGTGTTCTGAAAGTTCGATTTGTATAACGCTCAAGAATCGGGATTGCTTTGCCCTATAAAAGTTTAATTTTCTCTGTTCTTTCGATCTGTCATTTCCGAATTCTGTACTCCAATTCGCTAGGAGTTCTTGTTTTGCTACACTTTTTCGTCGTCAAAATTCGGAGATAACAACTTTTTCTAAGGATAAATCGAAAAATTATAGTCGATCACGATGGAAAAAATATTATCTTGATTTTGTTGAGATTCGAATCTTTGCCCTCTTTTATAACTCTATTTCATCGTAATTAACTCAATTATGTCTCGGGAGCTTAATCTCGAGTGATAAGCATAGAGACATGAGGTATTTGAGGTTTTAGGGTTGAGTCCTCTTAGCAACATGTAACTGTGTTATTTCGGCAGTAGACTCTTATCAACATAATGGTATCGTACTTCCATAAAATCCTTTAGGAGTTTTTTTGATATGGAGCCGTTTCAACGGTAGAACCGATCGCTCTTATCAACATAGTAGTACCGTGCCTTTAAAAAATTTCTTAGGGATTTTTTTTTGATATGGGGTCGTTTCGACGGTGAGACCGATCACTATAAAAAGTTTACTTAATACAATTTGAAGTCGAAGTGTCTTATTCAAAGTGGTAAGCATGGAGACATGTATTGTCTGAGATTTTGGATTCGAGTTCTTTTAGGTTGAGGTGTTATTTCGGTAGTAGGCTCTTATCAACATAGTGGTATCGTGTTTCCAAAAAATCCCTTAGAAGGTTTTCTGATATGGGATCATTTGACGGTGAGGTGGGTTACTATAAAAATTTATCCAATATAATTTTTAATCTGTCATTCTAATCTTATATGATCGATTTCATAATCATCTATAAAAAATAAATTAAAAAATTATAATAGACTACTAAAAAAAATATTATCTCAATTTTATTAAAATTTTTATCCACTTCAATCAATTCAATTATGTTTTGGAGCCAACCGTCCTTACCATTGGACCACAGCCATGGGCAAAATAGGCACGGTCACGAATCAAAAGCTCGGGGGCAAAATTAAAAAGTGACCGTATAGAACGGACAGGTCCGTATAAAAACGTAAGCAGACACTGCGTCCATGTGTACGTTTTCTGTGTCTTATCACATCATTAAGGTTCTTTGTACGGACAAATTTAACCCAAACAACAAAAAGTAAAAAAACTAGGAAAAAGGATCCATTTTTATTTATTATCAATATAGTATTTTATTATTATTTTAATTTATTTTTATAAAAAATATTTTTTATTTTAAATAAATATATATAACAATTATGATTGTTTTTAATAAACTAAGTACAAGCTCTCGAGATCCATCGACTAATTATGAGATAATCAATTTGGTTCAATAAAAAATTTATATGGACCATCAAGATAACATTAATAAAGATAAATTTTGAAAAAAAATTAAAATTAAAAATATGGTAAGATATTATTTTGATAATAATAATTTTAAGCGATTCCAATACGCTTTTTTTTTAATTTTTTACATTAAACTTAAATAATAATAATAATAATTTTTAGCAATATATTAATCGTTTTTTGATAATCTGCCACTCAATTTGGTTGAAAATTTAAAAGAAAAATATTTATTAATTATTTTGATCCTAAATCTAACAATTATATCCGCAATAGAGGGCGTTTTGAGATCTCTTGTTCAATATTTCAACGGACCAGATGCCTTTGATTGCGTACGAGATGCATCTCGGCCGTCCATTTGCTCACTTGTGTCTCACTCTTCTGCTGCTGCTGCTGCTTATTTCTGGCTCGCTTCGCCTCCGCGGATCCCGAAAGGAGAGCGGCGGGGGATCGAAGGCGGCTCCAGTCTCTCCGTTTGGAGTGGGAATCCGTCGCCGGATCTGCGAGCTATGCTTCGGATCGAGCTTTTCTCGACAGATCGGTGAACCTTTGCCCGGAAAATTCGTGGAGCCGCTTCCTCCGGCGATTCCTAGGGTTTGCTGGACTGTGATCTCGGCCGCTTTTTCCGGGCGTGCTTCCAGGTGCAGATCTGGATTCCAGTTTGCTGTCTCCGTTAGTAGGCTGGTGTTGATTGTGTTTATCTTTGATATTTATGCCTTTTCTGCTTCCCGATCTGGATTCTGCGTTCACTCGTAGTGTGATTATCCTGGTTTGATCTGAAATGCTAGTCGATGCACCTTTAATTCCGGGATTTTAGTGAAAACTTGTGGCTTTTCCTAGCGTCAGATTAGGTGTGGGTTCGGTAGCGGCGGTGAATCCCTATTCTGGCACAATGTGGAAGCAACTTCTCAGTAAAATACCTCGAAAGTCCTCCAAATCTGATGCTTCTTCAGGTTCTCTTCGTGGCCATGGCGGCGGCAATGGTGTGCCTCGGGGGGACGGGAACCAGATCCAGCGGACAAGCAGTGGTAATGTGCTTCCCTCCCGTGCAACCACAGTGAAGAGAACAGCTTCCGCTATCTTCCCTTCTAGCGTTGTCACCAGCATTGAACCTCTGCTCACATTCAAGGATGTTCCTGCTGCAGAAAAGCAGAACCTTTTCCTCAGCAAGTTGAGTCTCTGTAGTGTCATCTTCGATTTCTCAGATCCAAACAAGAACTCGGAGAAGGAAATGAAGCGGCAGGCGCTGGTAGACCTCATTGATTATGTTGATTCAGGGACCTCTAAGTTCACCGAACCGATTATCTCTTCTAGCTGCAAGATGTTTGCTGCTAACTTGTTCAGGGCCTTCCCTCCGAACACGCGAACCAGCACTAGTAGTGGGGAGACTGAGGAGGAAGAACCAATGTTTGATCCTGCATGGCCTCATTTGCAACTGGTTTATGATTTGTTGCTGAAGTTCATAGAGTCCTCATCGTTTGATGCTAAGATTGGTAAGAAATATGTAGATCATTCATTCATTGTGAAATTGCTCGACCTGTTTGATTCTGAGGACCCCAGGGAAAGGGATTGCTTGAAAACCATCTTGCACAGAATCTATGGAAAGTTCATGGTACATCGCCCGTTCATACGAAAATCGGTCAGCAATGTATTTTACCGGTTTGTGTTCGAGACGGATAAGCATAATGGGATTGCAGAATTGTTAGAGGTTTTCGGTAGCGTCATCAGCGGGTTTGCACTGCCACTGAAGGAGGAGCACAAAATATTTTTGACGAAAGCTCTGTTACCTCTTCATAAGCCAAAGACATTAGGTGTTTATCTTCAGCAGCTAACTTACTGTGTGACACAATTTGTGGAGAAGGAGCCTAAATTGGCAAATGTAGTGATAAAAGGGCTATTGAAGTACTGGCCGATAACGAGTAGTCAGAAGGAAGTCATGTTTTTGAGCGAGTTGGAGGAAGTATTGGAGGCTACCAACATGGTGGATCTCCAGGATTGTGTGGTTCCATTGTTCCAGAGAATTTCCTTATGTGTCACCAACTTGCACTTCCAGGTGATAAAAACTCTCTCCCTTATTCCTTTCGTTACTTCCCTTATGCATAGACTTATTTTTTCGACGCTCACTTTATGATTTCTTCATAGTTGATATGGAATGCAAATTGGGATCTCACATTTGCACTAGATTCATGTTCTTCGTACGAGCTTTAGAGCAAATTCTAGTGCTTCAGATAATGTGTCATTCATAATCTTGTAGTGTGGATTATATTGTTTTAGTTATAAGTTGCTCATAGACTCTCCTATGGTATGTTATCGTTAGTAACCTTCTCTTCACCCCTTTATGTTAGAGTGAAGTTTGTATCATCAGTGAAAACTATTCAGCACCTGCTTTTGAAGTTGTTTCGATTCTAATTGGTCGTGAACATTTTGTAGGTCGCGGAGAGAGCCCTATTCTTGTGGAACAATGACCATGTGGTTAGTCTGGTTTCGCAAAATCGACAAGCAATCATGCCATTGATTTTCCCAGCTCTAGAGAGGAACATCCAGTGTCACTGGAACCAAGCTGTTCTCAACCTAACACAAAACGTGAAGAAAATGTTATCAGAGATGGATCCAGAACTCTTTTCGGCTTGCGAAAGGCGGCACGAGGAGGATGAAGAGAAGCGGGAGGCAACGGAGGAGACACGGAGGATGGTCTGGGAGCGGTTGGAGACTATTGCATCGTTCCAGTCGGTAACTGGGAACACTCCTGTCCTAGTAAGACCCACAATTACCCCATCGATCACTGCTGTTCTTTCCTGAAAGTATTAGAAACCCTGACAGAAATGAGTGTAGTTTTCATGTATCCCAGTGCTGGGTTTCTTCTCATGTCACTATTTCTGAAATCCTTTCGTGGATGGTGATGATGCTTGTAAGTAATGCAACCATTTTGTGTGCTTGGTGTTGTCGAAGAGCACTTGTCAATTTGCTTTATCTTGTCGATCGATGCCTTGCTTTATCGTTTATTCGAACCAAGTTAAACTTGCGCTTACTATTTGTGAATAACAATGAACAAAAAAATAACATTCTCAAATTTGTGTGTCATTTTCTTTAGTAAAAAGTGGAATCCGTCATTTCAACAATTCTATATGGTCGGTTTTACTTCAATGATTCTATATGGTCGGTCTTACGATCATTTATGAGAAGATAAATCAAAAAATTATAATTAATTACGACGGAAAAAAAAATTATTTCGATTTGTCAAAATTTGATTTTGTTTACTTTAATAAATCTGTTCCATTGTAATCAACTTAATTATATCCCGAAGGTCATGTTTGTGTCCCAATTGCAATGAACTTGAAACAATGACTAAATAATAATCCATTAGAGAGGAGATCTAATAAGTTGCAATCCTTGAGTTAGCATGAAAACAATTCAAGAAAAATAAATGAAGTTATAAATAAGCAAACATGTATAAAATAAAAGCGCAATTCTATACATTACAAAATAAAAATCTTATCATACACTAGAAAAAGAAAGAATTTTCTTTACGTTTAATCTTCTACAAAAGGTGAAATCCGCCACCTTAGCGGTCCTATACGGTCGGCCCATGACCATTTGTCGAACTGTACAAGTCTGTTGCTCATAACCATCTATGCCCCGAGAACTCTTTATGTTTAATCGATAGAACATATAACAGTTAGATCAGGAAGATGAATTAAAATGAATGAGACTGCATTCTGCTCACTCTATCGAATGACTAAAGTATCCATCTTGGTTTTCTCCAGGTAATATCCTTCTGCGTCGTGATCAATTGTAATTTCTCGATTTATTTCCTTACAAATGATCGTGGAGTCGTGTGAGACCACTAAGATGTCGGATTTCAACTTTTTGCAGAAGAAGTATCCATAAATACTTACTGCTGTTTTAACTTTGCTCACACAGTGATCGTGAAGAAGTAGAGCTTCAAAACGACTGCAAGAGCCAGCTGGAGCAGAAATATTCCGGCGACGATTAGGAACCACCTCTCCCCAGATGACACAATGTGTGTGCGAAGATTAAGCGCGACAAAGGTTGCAGACATGAAGGGGGCCGGAAGACAGGGATCTTCCCCTGGGATTCCGAAGAAGGAGGAAAGGTCTGAAGGTTGGACTCTGCGGCAAAAGACCAAGCAAGAGGCTAGCGATTCGAGATAGCAATTCGACAGAATATTGCGTCCGTAGGGGTCGATCTAACCTTTGAACTTGAGGGCGACGTGATCAGCACCGGCGACAACGGCCTGGTCAAGAAGAACAAACGAGATCCCGTAAGATCTGAAAGGAGAAGAGAAGAGGGATCAACAGGAAAGAGGTACTGGCACCGTACCGGAACGGTTCCAGAGACGTTGGTGCCGTTGTTGTCGTCGCCGATGGAGGCGTAGCCGCCGCTCGACATCATCTTCGTTCTTCTTCCGGGGACTCGCCGTCGAAGGAAAGCTTTCCAGATCCAGTCCAGCAGCGAAGCGAAGAAGGGACCAGAACAAATAGACCGAACCGGAGTCGAACCCAACTTAGCCAGACCAAATGCTTCGCTCGTATCAGACCGAACACATGGCGGTTTAATCGAACCGCGATGACTAAACGGCTCATGCCTCGCTCGTATAGATCAGGCGGCCTAAAAGCTAGTCAGGTTCAGCCGGTTTGAACCAGTTGGTCCAATAATTATATTTTTCCCACGTGACGTCTCATCCGAAGTATGTTGCGGTCACGTTTCGTACTGTGGGTCCCATCAACTGGTGGATAAATATATCAAAAATATCAACAATATTTTTATATAAAAAATAAAAAAGCATCTTTTTATTAAAATTATGAAAAAAATGTCTTTTTTAGATTTATTATTAACATAATATTCTGTTTCAATATATTTTTATTTTAAACATACTTTTATTAGTCAATATTACAGCTGTCAACATTATATTAAAATTTCACTTATTAATTAAATTTAAAATCATTTTAAAAGCATTTAAGCATAATTATCAACCTGATAAATAAACAATTTTTTTAAATAATAAATAAATTTATATTATCTCATGATCAATTAAATAAATTTAAAATATAAAAAATTTAAATAATTAAATAAATTTAAATGGAGAGATAACGCTTAAACCAATAAAATTAAGTCAAATTTAAATTCATAAAAAACTTAAATTAAATTTAAATAATTATTTTAATGATTAGATTTGATTTGACTCATGGAATAAGCTTAAACACCACGTAATATGTTGCGTGCGTTTTTCGATTTATCTTGATGGTCGATAGAAAATTTTCGTGAGACCAAATCGATCCTCCAAAGATTAAGTCAATACGACTAATTGAAGTTTATCATTTTAAACACCACGTAATATGATTTGGCTTGACTAGTTTACGGCCCTACGTTGAAGTGGATTCTGCACCACACTACACTCGAAGACTAGCCACTGATTTCACAGCCTCATATTCCCCTACTGCGGCGGCGGAGGCGGAGGCGGCATCGTCCACTCTGCTTTCGATTGTGCTCTTGATCGGCGGCTCAAACTCCGTCTTGCTCTTCCTGCGATCATCCGATCCGCACACCTCTCTCCCCGCAGGCCATGGAGAAAGCTTCGGAAGCGTCCGAGGTGGCTGCGGGGGCGGTCGTCGGAGAGAGATTTTGCAGCGAGGCGGAGCGGGAGCTGACGGTCCGAAAGACCTCCGTCTTCTTCTACGGCGATGGCTTCGCTGCCTACGACCACGCCACCGGAGATCTGGTCTTCCGCGTCGACACCTACGCCCGCAGCGGCTCCCCTGCTTTCGCCGATCGCCAGATCCTGCTCATGGATCCCTCCGGCGATCCCATCCTCACCCTCCGCCGCAAGGTCCGATCCATCGATCGATTGCAATTCTAAGTTAGAATCGATCTGAATTTTTCCCCCCTTTTTCTTTTCAGTGGCCGAGCTTGCATCAGCGGTGGGAGGCGTTCCTGGGGGAGAGGAAAGAGGGGCAGCGGCCCCTTTTCACGGTGCGGAGGTCTTCCATCTTCGGCAGCGATCGGAGCGGGTTCGAGGTGGAGGTGGACTCGAACGGGTACCGGATTGAGGGGTGCTTCGCGAAGCGGTGTTGCCGGGTGATCTACGAGACCCGCGGTGGTGGCGGAGGAGGAGCGGCGGTGGTGGTGGCTGAGATCAAGCGTAAAGTGGATACTTTGTTGCACGTGGTGCTTGGGAGAGACGTGTTCTCGCTCTGCCTTCGTCCGCACTGCGATTCCGCCTTCGCGATGGGTCTCGTCGTCGTCCTCGACCAGATCACCGGCGACGAGGCCGAGGAAGAAGTGGAGCAGGTAGATTCTCCGATATCAGAGTCCGCTGGTTAATGTTGTAGATAATTATGGTAAATTACAGGGACTTAGTTGATAACTCCGACAATGTTTAATTATATTTGAAATTTGAGTGTTTTTTTTTAAAGTTTTTTTAAATGAATTTTTAAATCGTGTTTTAGGTTTTAAATTTTCGGATTTGGTACAAAATTAATTTGAGATAAATAAATAATTTTTTAGAGTAAAATTGATTAAGTTTTTGAAGTAGAGTTAGATATGTGTTTCACCCACCTATTGTCTATTGACTTACTCTTTACTTAAATAGGGATTTCAAGTTCAGAAATATTTTTTATTTTTTTCAATAATTTTACATAGTCGATTTCATGATCATTTATAAAAAAATAAATCAAGAAATTATAATTCATCGGAGAAGGATAAAAAAAAAAGAAATTCACGATCTTGAACAAGTGTGTGCAAATAAAATATTTTTTATTTTCAATCACTAGCAAAGTAATTAGAACTTTAAATGAATATGAGTAAATTTAATTTTCTATGTGATAAAAATTTATTTAGATTCATTTAATAAATATAATATAAAAAATTTTAATAATTTTTTAAATTAAATAAATAAATTTGAATATATTTATGTTTAATTTATTAATACTAATAAATAAAAATTATGAATAATTCATGAATAATATTTACGAGTAAAATTTATAAATTGTATTCCTCGATAAAATCTTTTTTAATATAATAAAAAATAATAAAAATTTTAAAATAAATAAATAAACTTATATTATTAAATTTAATGACTAATCAAATAAATTTAAAAATATAAAAATTTTAAATAATCAAATAAATTTGAACTAGGTGCTCAAGAATATATAAACTAATAAAGTTCAAATTAAACTTAAATTAAATTGATGATACTTTACCTGTTGTCCTATGCGTATTATTATTTATGATCAAGTGTACTTCAATGTGTCATTACTTTTGAATATTTCACATACTTTTTAATAAAAAGTAAAATTTATCGTCTTAACAGTTCCACGTGATCGATCACACGATTATATATATATACATACAGAGGTGATATTCTACACTACTCCCGTGCGCGACACAGCCATCCCCTCAGCTTCCGGCCACCGTCGCTGCGCCGTCCGATCACTGCCGGCCGCCAACCGTTAAACTGGGCCCGTTCGACGCGCCACTCGTCGGTACATCGTCCGGCGTCGGATTCCGATCTGATTGTGGCTAAAATCTGACGCAATTTGGCCGGAAACACGCCGGTAATGGCACGCAGCGTTTTCAGCGAAATCGCGATCGGATTCCGACCAAATCGCGGTCGGATTCCAGCCAAATCGCGATCGGAGATCGGCTGGGGAAGGACCGACGTGTGATGGCGGTCCTTCCCTGGCGGGTCTCTAATCGTGATTTGACCGGAATCCGATCGCGATTTGGCCGAGAACGCCGTGTGCCATTGTCGGCGTGTTTCCGGCCAAATTACGTTGGATTCCGACCACAATCCGGTCGGAATCCGACACCGACCGACGCGCCGACGAGTGGCGCATCGATCGGGTCCGATCCGACGGTCGGACGACGGGATGACAGTAGCGGGTCAGGCAGAGAGAGCACTGTGCATTCCCACATTTGGACGGTCAGATCTGCGTGATCACGCGTGATTGACGTTGATCAGCCTGGCGCGCACGATCATGCACGGGAGTGGCGTGCCGAATATCAATTCTGTATATATATAATATTTCACATAATGACGAGCCAAATAACATATAATATATCAAAATTATATATATATAATTTAATTTAATTTAATGAACGAAATATTCATTAATTTATTTAGCGTTTATTGATAAGCTGTCAGCGAACACGTGACGAAGGCTTGGTCCTCCATCGAGAAGCTCGAGGTATTTCTTTTCCCCTGCAGCAAACGGAAGTAAATCCCAATCGAATGCCGAGAGTTCTAAGTTTCTGCCGATCCAAATCCATCACAATCCTTATTTGGATCTTCACCGCCATTCTCTTCTACCTCACCCTTCGAATCTCCATGCAGAACTCCAATTCCTCAACGGCGCTCATCGCATCGTCTGATTCCGGTAACTACTCCCGATCATTTGTTCTCCGTTGGAGTAGAACTCATAAAATTTTGGGTTTTTATGGAGTATCTCACTTCTGTTTGAGTGAATTCTTGGAATCGTTTGTATAATCTTATTAGTTAGTGATCCGAAGCCGTCAAAGTCCTCGCTTTTCCTATTTTTACTAGGTTTCTTCGGGAGAATAATGGTACATTTTGGTGTGCATGGAGTAGGATCTAGGATGTCGATCGCGGAGCGGCGGAAGCTTTTGTACGATAAGATGGCTAAAGATTTGGACGAGCACGGCGCGGCATTTTTGAAGGGCGGAGAGACTTCGCAATCACTGTCGATTTCGGAATTGTTTGAGCTGAAGAATGGTTCTGTTACTCCGGTTTTGAAGGTGAAGCCTACATTTATGCCTTCGATGAACTGGCTTCTTGAAAACAGTATTGGTTTTTTTTTCACCATCTATCTCAACGCCCTTTCTCTTCGCATTCATTTTGTTTTAACAGAAGGCGGATCCACCAGTTCGAGCAACAGTGCTTTATCTCAGCAGTGAATACTCGATTCCGATCTCGTATGTACTTTTTTTTTTCTCATATCGATTCCCAATCAAACTTTCAAAAGAAATAATTTTTATCAAATTTGGAAAAATCAAGCAAGTCAATATGTTATGATCAATGATTAATGATGCAAGTTAAATTCTTTAGATTCTGGACTAGCGTTACCATTCTGTTTACTAACAAAGGGATTACTTGTCTTTATTTGAATTTTCTGTGCTTTGATTCTTGATTAAAGTGTGCCAATTTTAGTACAAACAGTAGGTTAGTTTCTTCCTAAACTAATTCTTTGGTGTCTTGCTTCTGGCAGGAAAACTGTCAGAGAAGTCTTTCTTCCATACTTCGACAGTGGTAATTAATCTAATTTACAACCATTTTGCAATGGTTAGAATTGATTTACGCAAGCTAAAAATATCCCTGAATTGTGTTCAATTTTTTCACTCGTTGATTCAATTGCTTGTATCTATAGTTGAAGTGTCATTAGAAGGCTATGTTTACACTATTCGACTCCAGAATTAATGCTGCGATCCATCTGAAACACCACACCAAAAGTTGCATGAGTTTGTAGTATATATGTTCCTAATGTCTTGTCAAAACTGAATGTTTGATATTTTATAAAATTTACATTTCTTGGTGTCATGTAACCAACAATTAACTTTAACTGTTTCAGTTATCTGGTTTCAAAATATGAGCATTTACCACTCGAGCATGTTTCATGCCTCTCATCATCTGATACCTATAATTGCAACAAATGACCAGGTACTTGAAACTTGTTATGATCCTTGTACATATCTGCAAAAATTCTTATATTGATATCATGCATATTTTCTTGAGATTGAAGCTGAGGCAAATAGTATTAAAAGTGTTGCGAAAGCTGTATGTCCCCTGAAAATTATCTTGGATAGAGTTGTGTTGACATCAACTGGCGTGCTACTGGGATGCTGGCAGGTCTGTCTCATCCTTTTTGTTCTTCGCCTTTCATTCTTAATCCTGATATAATTTAAAAATATTTTTGTACGGCTTAACTTTGCTGGACAATGTTAATGCAATTTTTTGTGAGCTATATAAACTTCATGATAATTCTGGTCATATGAATGTGGTGTTTCATCTAGAGCTGTTGCTTATACCGCTAGACATTGCTCCTTATAATTTAGTTTGGGCGTTGCTCTTCATCCTTAACGATCCACTCTCATCAAATACTGGTATTCCCATGCGATGTGTCTCAACCCATTCTACCTAGAGTGCTTAGGTCTCAATGAAGTTTACCAAAGAGTTTGTACTGCTTTATATCAAAGTCTGATAAAAGCATCTCAGTGTTATTGTTAACAGTATGCATGATTAAAAGAACAATCAAAACTAAAAGGTGCAAAGTAACTTCTGCTATAGATCATGTAAACTCCCTTTTGGCAAAATAATTCGCAATCAGTCTATCATTCAACCCTCTATAAGTTAGTGCTTGATCCATTTTTCTTCCCATTGGCAATCTCTATTTAATAGATTCTTAAAAGTGTCTATGAACGATCTTGATAGATCAAGTGATGGATGGGCAAATTACTAATGCCTTATCATTTTACTCATAAGATGGACTACTTAGTGTGGCTACAATTATTCCTTTTATTGCTTATGAGCTAACCTTTACCTTTGATTTATCTTATCTACCTTTCTGTTCTCGTAAACTGCTAGGTCGTCTCAGGTACTGATCCTACAGTCATTCGAGAAAAACTGAGAGCTGCTCTTCCACGTGCACCTGAGAAACAACTTGTAAGAAGATGCCTGTTTGTTGTAGTCTAATAATTGGTTCATTCATCCTTTATGTGATGATGCTATGAAGGATTGCATTGAACAGGAGCCAATCTGTCTGGGTTCTACTTAATGATAATAAATTCACACACGAGCCATGTTTTCTCAGTCTCATGCTATTGTGTCATTCCATCTTTTAACATTGTTTTCATCGTACAGTACGATTCTCTTCTACTTCACACTTCATTTGCAAGAATTCTTGGGCACCCCAAAATCTTATTTGAGGTAACACACTGTTGGTTTATGTATCAATCTTATGGAGTTACAGTGTTCTGTTCTTACCGTTCTCTGCTACATTCTATTCCAATGAAAGCCATCAGTCATAGTCGGTTACAGTGAAATATCCCTTGTACCATACCACGGCCAACACCGAACATGGCAAAAAATTAGACCAAACATAGATAGAATTGTTGGTTTGTTATAGAATACAGTGGTTGCCTCTGATTACAACTGCCTGATTTCATTTGGCCATGGGGATATTATCTCACAAAAATGTCTCATCTTAAACTCATTTCTTCAGTTGTATCTCCCCTGACAATCTACTCTTTCCCTTTTGCAAAGAAGCCTGAGAAGCCATCTGATAGCCTCCAGTTGTATCATGAGCTAGTGGATCAGCTCAACAAGAAACTTCAAGGTTTCGAGGTAAAGTTACTCTCGCATCGACAAAGATCCAGTGTGCTGAATTTGTTGTTTGCTACTTAAGTTTATGTTCACTTGCATCTCCACTTATTATTCTCTGTTCAGGCAACCGTTTCGGAGCTTTGGTTCGTCGAAGAACATGATGTGCTAGCCTTAGCATTGGATGGAAGAATGAAGATAAGGAAATTCCCTCTTGGTTGCAAACAGAATTAAGACGAAGAACTTCCCACATTCTATGAACTTGAGATTCTTAATGAGATGACAACCTCTCCTGCCATTACCCTACCTCAAAAGGGTGGAGCAAGTTGAAGCTGATGAGGAAAGAAGCATTCTTCAGTTAGAGGCATAGAGAATACCAATGTCAAAATATAGTGGCTTCACTGGGAGCTTAAACGAACTAAATCGAGTTGAGTCGAATAGTATAAAAATATTATTATTATTCAAGTTTGATCTTGAAAAGTATATGTGATATTCGAATTTGATTCGAAGTTTGAAAATGCAAATAATTGTGATTGGAGCTAATTTCACAATGAAATTTGAGCTTGAGTTAGGTTTGCATTGTTCAAATTGATTGGAACAAAATTAAATTTTAATTTGAAATAATTTAAATTTGAAGTTAGTTTGAGTTATTTTAATTTTAATTTGAGGGAACTAGTTCATAACTAAGCTAATAAAATATTTATTAGTTTAAATTTGACTTGAATATATTTGATTCGAATTTGATAATTTTAAATATAAATTAACTATTAGTTTGTTATAATCTATTGAGATATCAAGATTTTATTTTATTTTTGATAATTTAGATATTAAATTTTTATAAATTAATTAATTGATTTTATGAAATTAGATAATTTTATGAGTTTTTTAAATTCTCTAAATTAAATATCACGGGTTAAATTTAAATCGTCGTTATTTAGGGAGTCCGTGGTTATTTTTTTTGGATGGAATTTATATTTTCGAAAGTTTTAAGGAAATAAATATAATTTCCCCCCTAAATTAATTAATATATAAAATTTTGGACCCGGGGTCTGATCGAGACGATCGACGCCTCTTCCAGAGAGTTCCTTATCTCTTCTCCATGGCTTCACTTCTCTTCCGCTCACCTCCGCCCTCGGCGGCCCGGCCAAGGGTCGTCGCTGCGAGAAGCCGCACGCTGCTGCTGCTGCTCTTCGGTCCTTCTCGCACCGCGTTTCTACGTGAATCCAAATGGCTGCCGTTGTTTCGTAGCCGCGACAGCAGGAGACCTCTCTCGACTGCCATTACCACCACCTGCTTCTGTAACGCCGATGACAAGTTGAAGTCCGCATCTTCTGATGGCTATCAGGTCTGATTCTTCCTTTGCTGTAGAAGCCGGTTCTACTTGTTCTTCTTTGCCCCTTTTATTAGATCGTCTTTCGTTAGATTGTAATTTATAACTTATCGCACATTATGAAAAGGAGCTTGTTTGGAGATTGAATATTTGAAAATTGCAATTTGCAGTTAGACCTTTGCTGGCTACTTCTGCAATTGTCTGACTAGATTCGTGCAGTTGTATTATCCTTGTGCCTTAATGCAGTTTTTCTTAGTAATTGCAGGATTCAAATGTGAAATGGCCGGCCCTTCGCAGGTGGGATGTGCCATGGAGTTGGCAAACTATCACGCTTACAATGATGGCATGCGGACTAAGGTATGCTGCAGCTTAGTGTTCAGTGCCTGTTATGGCATTCATTTGTTGGCAATCTTCTGGTGTATATCATTGCTCAATGGATCCTTTTTACAAAATTATTCTAAAAATTGTCGTGCCACGATTTTGTTCTTGTAATAAAAAGGTAAAAAGGTTGTTTTTAATTGAATACCTGTTTATAGCATTTGTTTTTTCTAAAAAAATGCCGTGCCACAATTTCTCTTTTTGGATTGAAAAAGGACAAAAAATGGTTTAATTGCCTTCCACTTTGTCACCTTGAGTTGTATTTGTATCTACTGTTTGTTTGATATATGCCGACCGATAGAAGTTGAAAATGTTCCAGACAGCTTTGTCCTTACAGGGTTAGTGGAGGCATCACTATTGCCATATCTTGGTTTCCAAGGCAGGGAAGTTAGTTTGGATGAGAAAGCAGAACTTTTGTTTGCTGGGCAATTGTATGAGTGGATATCCTCCATCTGAGTTTCCATATACATTTTGTTTTGTTTCTGTTTGAGTTGTAGCTCTTATCATATATTTGTATTATTGGACAGCTCTGTGACAGCAGTTGTGCTAGGGGTGATGTATGGTATCACCAAGAGCTTTGAGCCACTTCCAGATGATCTCTTTTGTTATGGTGAGATCACATTAATCTCGTGTTTCTCAACATCATATGTGTGCTAAGATATACATCATTGTAATAAAGTCAATATGCACTAATATCCTCAATTGGTCTAACAATTGCATTGCAATAAATATAAAAAAATTTGAATTTTCTCCAAAAACAATGAAAAAGAAAAATTTGTTGCAGTTATATGTGAACTTGATAATTTTTTTTCTGTCCTTATTAGGTTTGATTGTTTTTCTTACTATATTATTGGCTTATGAGGATTATTTTCCACGTCTTAATTATTAGGACTGTTCTATCATTGCGACTTAATCCACAAAATAAGTTGATTATTATGGGTAGTGCATGCTTTTTATTTCAAACATTACAGCAGTTCTGGTCTTCACTTAAGTGATGTCCGAAATTGTTCTTCAAATAGTATGAAATTTATGAAAAAGGAATTGAAACATGCTCATCAACATAACTATCTGATGGGTATGTTATAAATTTCTCAGATCTCAGGAGACCATTTGAACTACGGGATGGTTGGCTCCTATGGGCAGGAATCGGTTTCATGGGTGCACTACTTGCTATTGCTCTTACAGGAGTTGCCTTGAATGCCTTTCATGGTGAAAATCTACAACGAGAGGTTAGATGTTGTATATGATCATCTGCTTTGAAGGATAATAAAAAATTATTTTCATTGTATTTTTCTAAATTTTGTTTGAAATATTTAATTTACTTGCTGGTTGTGCAAGCAAACTGTAGCAAAGGTAGGTGGGAAGAAGATCCACTTTCTTGACTTAGTAGGTACGTGAGACGAGTTCCCAAATAAATTTCCAACTCTACACTTTCATAACGCCAAAATCATCTCAAACATTTGAAGGAGACAGGATGAAACCTCTATCCCAGGATGAGCTCTAACTTAGACATCTTGGTCCTGATGTTGTTGGGAATAGAATGCTGGTATTTTGATAGGTTCTGAATCCCAACTGAACATGAATTCCATGGAAAATGAACAAGAGACAGAGAGAGGTAGGTGCTATGTTACCATATTTATAGATGGTTACCTCTCCAAATGTGGCTTGCCCACTTTGGACGTTGCAGAAGTCTGTGGGTACAATTGACAATCTCAAACAGAAATATGTCATTGAGCTATTACATCAAGTGGCACCGATATCATTCCTTGGTTTCCTTGCTTATTGCATCAACATTTCAATGCCAGCCTCATTGGAAGCCACAAATACAAAAAGGGCAGCTCGGTGCACGAAGCTCCCGCCATGCGGGGTCCGGGGAAAGGATCTATTGTACGCAGCCTTACCTTGCCTTTGGCAAGAGGTTGTTTCCAGGATTTGAACCCGTGACCTCTAGGTCACATGGCAGCAACCTTACCGTTGCGCCAAGGCTCCCCTTCATTGGAAGCCACAAATACATTCTTAAAAATTGCTTGCGATGGATTTCATTATGGATGAGAACTAGTAATAGCACGTAAATCTTCCTGTTAACAAACAATTGTAGCTGGTATTTAATAATATTAGCGATGTAGATCTTGATTTTAATGCCATACAATTCTTTTGTTATGTTTCTTGCAGTCGTCAATTTTTTGAATATTGTTCTATCGGTCTTAACATCTGGCTTTTATACAATTCTTTAATGTGCAATATTTGCACTAAAAATCAATTTAAATTTTTGTTCAAAATTTTCTAAACTTATTGCATAATTGTGTACCAGACTGATGCTTTAGTTCGCTTATTGCCATTGATTGGCTCTTCAGTTATCAGGTATGGCGTTCTGCATCTTACTTTTTCAATGAAGATCAAGTGAATGTCTGATTATGTAAAATCTGGTTTATGATAGCACTGCATGTCTGGTGGGTATTACTGGTGTTTTAGCCCCGGTTCTTGAGGAGACTGTCTTCCGGGGGTTTTTCATGGCGTCTCTAACTAAATAGTATATTCCTTGTTCCATTTTTTCCTTTCATAATACTTGTTAATTCCAACTCCCAATATGTTAGTGATTCAATTATTGTCATAAAGTTTGATCAACTGATTCATTGTTGACAGTTGTCACTGAGCTATTAGTTTATGCAAAATGTCCATAGATAACTATTCACCGTCGAATAATATGAACCTGACAGATCAGATCAATATCACCATCTGAAAGCATCACACAATAAGAGAGGAGGAGACATGTCCTACCCTGACTTGTTCCAAAATTTCCTTTGTTATTCACAACAGTTCACATTTTTCTAGCACTTCATATAGCATCATCAACTGATATTGTAAACTGCATTTTATCTAGAAACTAATGGTACATTTGTTTCACGGAAGGTATTGATAAATAATAAACTGGATTACAGGAATTGTCTATCATGCTTGCCCAGACCATTTTGCTAGATCATAATATATATTCTTTGGAGAATTGAACAAAGTAAGAATATGTATTTTTTGAAAAATGGAATGGAGTACGAATAGTTATTCCTTCGAATAACTAAGAAAGATAATTAGAGAATCACAATTCCAAGGGAATTGGTATTCCAGGTTTATTTTTGTAATTATAAATATATTATTCTAGAGTTCACAGGGAATAGAAGAGAGAATTCTATGAACCAAACACACCACAAAATACTTTTCTTTTTGTGTGTGTAAAATGTATACTAATTCTCAACTCATACTAATTTTTCATTTTGTATGCAGCCTGCCAACGCCAGTTTCTGTGATTATAAGTGCTGCAACATTCGCTCTCGCGCATCTAACTCCTGGAGAATTTCCTCAACTGTTCGTTTTAGGTTAGTAATTTAATTTAGTCGGGTATAGAACCACTTAAACTAAGTCAACAAGGGCTCGATGCCTGCATGTTTATCAGTATTTGCGTAAACCATGAGCGGCTTGCCAAAAAGATCTCAGTAGTCACAACTGGATAGTTTTGGTTATCCAAGTATTCCTATGTTTTCTGTGCAAAAACTTACCTGAAACTTCCTGATAAAACTTTCTCAATTTGTTGAGTTCCACATCAGCTTAATAGTCTGTATGCTAAAACCTTTTGATGAATTGATAACTGTATATGCGTACAAACTTAATTTTCTGTAAGATTCTTTGTTCTAAAAAATTAGTCTGCTTGTTATTGCATTGGGCAGGGGTGGCTTTAGGTTTTTCATATGCTCAAACTCATAATCTACTAACACCGATCACAATACATGCACTTTGGAACTCAGGGGTGATCTTATTGCTCACATTTCTTCAGGTACACCCTACAAGTGATTTGTTTTGTTGTTGACTCTTTGCACTGTATTCATTTTAATTATCATAGCTGTGTTAAAATCCTTTTCTCCTCTGTATAGTCCTTTTGAAAATTTGCAAATGAATGTTATAAAATATTTCTGTAATGCCTATCCCGTAGATTAAACAATAGGCGAAAAACCAAAAGTAGGTTCCTTTTTCTTTAGAATCATGGTTCCTCTTTAGGCAAAGTTTTATTCAAGTTCCCAACTAGATTAAAATAGATCAAACTGTGCTTATAATTCACTAGATGTTTCAAAGTTACCGAGTAGATGTTCGAACTGAAGCTTAAGTCCTTTTCAGAAAATGCACTACTGTGATCCTGTGTATGAAACAAAAACTTTCCTTTGATCTCATGTATGATAAACTCTGGCTGTCGAAGTGTGAACAAATATCCCCTTATGATAAATTTAGATAATAGATTGTAAAAGAAGAGATGTGTCGACTACTTTTGCTTCGAAAGATATCGAAGTTGTTTCCTAACTGGGTTCTTATTTGTACAGCTTCAAGGATACGATATACGAGAATTACTACAAGCACCTTGAAGCACTGCCTTTTTGGTAATGGTTTGGGCGTTTAAATTAAGTATAGTCGAGGAGTTAGGTACCTTAATTTGCTGAACAATAGCAACTCCAAAGAACATAGAATTTGTAAAGCAATGTACAGTAATGGCTAGTTCAATCATTTGTGAAACCATCAACTGCTTGCCAAGTGCAATCATTTGTGAAACCATCAACTGCTCGCCAATGTGTGTTGAATAAATTATCCCTGGTGTATGGTTGAATTGGTTACTATAAGATAGATTTATTGAAGCGGATAAGGATTGAATATTGATGAAGTTGAGACAATGTCTTCTCCTGTAATGGTCAACTGTAATTTTTTGATTTACTTTCTCACAGATGATCGTGAGACTATTGGATGGTGGATTTTATCGGTTGAAGTGCATTGAATAAATTGAATGGATAAAATATAAAATTAGGGGTTTAAAATTTTTAATTTTGATTCAAGTAGAGTCGAATTTAATTTAATCGAATTTGAATTTTTAAAATTGAGAGATCTAATTAAATAATTAATATTTTAAAATAAAAAAAATAAAATTTTAAATTAATTGAATTGAATTTTTAATGTTGATTGTTCATTCCGATGGAATTTATCATCTCAATGGTCTTACACATCATTTATAAAGAGGTAAATTAAAAAATTATAGTTGATCATGATAGAAGAGGATATTATTTTAATTTTATCGAGATTTAATTTTTATCTATTTCAATAAATTTGTTTTGTCTTACTTAATTTAATTATTTCTTGAAGATCGATTGTTCACTCCTAATCTTTTAAATATTTGTCTGATGAATCTTTGTACTCTTATTTCTCTATTATACATGTATATATATATTTTTGACTAAATAAATTATAAAATATTGTGGTAGCTCAGCGCCAGAGCGGCCAGACCACGTCACATGGATACAGCTGGAAATAATACACAAAATTAGAAAAGACTTAAGACTTACTTTAAATAATACTAATCGGTTTCTCCTCCGTTTCACACCTGGCCAGTGGTTGCATCAAACAAAAGGGCTCCATGTGGGTCCTCCAGTATACCCGTCATCTCGCCGAGACTTGCGTCTCTGAGGACGCTGTCGGCTGTTGTTTATAGGTAAACAACTGCGCCCACGAAGGCACCGCCACGCGTCCAGGTCACGTGTCGCTCGCATGAGGCCCGCAAAGCGGAGTACCTGTCGCACTCAGCAGTGGTATGAGAAACGGTGGGCTCCGCCTGGTTCGAACCGTACACGCGCCCACGTCGAAGGGACCCACCTCGCACCGTCCTTTTCCCAGCCTCCAATTCAGGCGGGCAAAATATTTAAAAAATATCAAGGGGCTAAGTGAACTTTTCTCTGCCGATAACGCTCATAATTAATTTTTCTGGGGTAAAAATCAAAACAGACACTTTTTTTATTTTCATTTCAAATATTTTTCAAAATATCTATTTTAACTGATCAATTAAATACTAATATAACATTTTTAATCAAAATTATTATATTTTAAAGTCGTTTTAATGAAAAATTACTATAATCTTAATGAACTCAAAAATAATTTACAAAGAAAATTTAAAATACCATGTCATTTTGATATTTTCAATTTAAAATCTTTTTATAATAATAATAAAACATTTATTTTTCTATCCATCCATCCACTATCCAAATCCTATCCGGGCCTTATAATTCGATTTCATTATCACAAAACCTATCCACATCACAACTCTCTTGATTCCCAAATATCACACATTTTATAAAATTAAAAAACAATTTTTTTAATCAAATTAATTTTGATCATTCAAGCTCATTCTAATTAAAATTTAATAATTTCTTCCTATCCTTTAACATTTATCCCTCTACTTATATTTTAAATATTTATCTCTCTTACAAATCTTGATTTATATTTTAAATATTTTTTTAAGTGCTTTTTGCCAACATAAAGCATCCCTTGCAGACTTAAATTAAAAAAATCTAAATATTTCACTAATAAAACAAGTAATTAATTAATAATTAATAGACACCATCTCGATATTTCACTGGCACGCGTTTATGTGATCGCGAAATTCCATTTCTGCCCCTCAAATCTGTTCGGCAGGTATCCATCCATTTTAAAATACAGTGGCAAAGAGGTAATTTAGTTAACACGCCAGTGGCCGACATGTAAAAGCACAAACCCCAAGCCACAAGGGTCTTTTCCGTAATTAAAGCGACTTTGCTCTCTCTCTCTCTCTCTCTATCGCTCTCTCTCTCTCGTGCTTTTCCCAAAAGCAACGGAAAGCAAGAAGAAGAAGAAGCCAAGCGAAGGAACCCTGGAAACCTGCTCCATTGCGGTGGTAGGATCGAGGACAGCCCCTCTCCCGGCCCCAAATCCGCTCTCCGCTTGCGGTTTCGCCGCCTCTGGGCTCAAAAAGGCGTCGTCTTGGACCGCCCAGCGGAGCTCCACACGTTGAGCATGGCGGCGCTTCCTAAACCTGCAGCAGCTCTTGTTCTTCTCTTGTTCTTCCTTCCTTTCGCTGCTTGCCATCTCGAGAAACTGACGTCCTTATCAGGTAGCAATCCTTTCTTGGAGGTAGAAAAGGAAAGTAAAAAAAGAAGGTTTTGAGCTTTCTGTTGCTAAGTGTGGAGGGTTCGCGTAGGTGGAGGGCTGCGAGATGGGATTTTTCTACCGAGGAGATCCGCCGCCGAGGCGCCTCCGGCCGACGACGTCGTCGTGGACAATAGCTCCTTCGTCTTGGCTGCTCCGAGGACGCACAGGAAAGATCCGTTGGACGGATTCAATCGCTACACTGGTGGTTGGAACATCAGTGAGCGGCACTACTGGGCCGTGAGCTTCTTGACATCTTCGTCTTGTTCTTTCGCTTCTTGATCGGTTTCTTCCACCGCATCTTTGTGTTTGTGTCTGTGATTGTCAGTCTGTTGGATACACGGCGGCTCCGCTGTTCGCCATCGCTTTGGTGTGGTTCGCCGGATTCGGGCTGGTCTTGCTGTTCATATGCTGCTGGTTTTTATGCTGCCGTCGCCGGAGCTACTCCTATTCCCGCGTCGCATACGCACTGTCCCTCATCCTGCTCATCTTGTTCACCTGCGCCGCAATGTAAGAACACTAGATCTCGCCTTAGATTCGCTTGGTTTTGGAAATTCATAAGCTGAGTGGTGATGTTCTGTACAGCATTGGATGTGCAGTTCTGTACACAGGACAGGGGAAGTTCCACAGAAGCACTTACAGAACTATGGACTACGTTGTCGGTCAGGCGAACTTCACAGTGGAGAACCTTCAGAACTTCTCAGACAGTTTGTCCGATGCCAAGAAGATCACAGTGGATCAGGTGCTCCTTCCCTCCAATGTCCGAGCTGACATTGATGTCATTGAAGCAAGGGTTAACAAGTCGGCAACCCAACTTGCTGATCGAACTTCAGACAACTCCAGGAAGATTCGGCGTGTGCTGGATGGAGTGTAATGATAATTGAACTTCTCTTTTAGTTCGAAAGAGCATGCCTAAGTTCTGTTCTTATGCATTGCAGGAGATTGGATTTGATCATAATTGCCGCAGTGATGCTTCTCTTGGCGTTTATAGGATTCTGTGAGTATCACATTTAGGGGAAGAATTTATACCTTTTTAGTTAGATTGCTTACCGATTTCGATTGGTTTTATCGTGCAGTGCTCTCCATATTTGGATTGCAGTACATTGTCTCCATGTATGTGATACAACTTACCAAAATCTACATGTTCTATAGTTGAATTGCTCATAATTTCTCAATCCAAGCATAACGGTCGTCGGTTTATTTGTCTTATGTTTATTCGTGCAGTTTAGTAGTCGTCGGGTGGATTCTAGTGACTGGTACATTCATTCTGTGTGGTGTCTTCCTCATATTACACAAGTAAGTTCATGTACTACTATACTTGTTTGATACATACACAAGTAACTTTGTTTATACAAGCTACAAGTATACGGTGATTGCTCGATAAATGTTTATCGTATGGTGATACTTAAATGGAAACTTAGGTCTAGAAAAGAAAGTACCAAGAGTATATCTTTTAGTCGTTAAGGCACTCTACATTAAGTGTTTCTATTGGGATCTTACCAGTGTGGTGGCTGATTCATGTGTTGCGATGAATGAGTGGGTCGAGCATCCACACGCTCATACGGCTCTCGACGATATTCTTCCTTGTGTCGATGTTGCCACTGCCGAAGAATCCTTGAATCGAAGCCGGGAAGTTACGTCCCAGCTAGTTAATGTTGTCAATCAGGTGATCACCAATGTTTCCAACCAGAACTTTCCTCCTCAAATGAAACCTTTGTACTATAATCAGACCGGCCCGTTGATGCCTCTTCTCTGCAACCCATACACACCCGACTTGAATAGCCGGCCATGCTTTATCGGAGAGGTCGACTTCAACAATGCAACACAGGTAAAAGCAATTGCAAACTAGAGAAGTAGCATATATGATTTCGAAATTGGAATGATACCAATGTATCTTTGTGATGTAGGTTTGGAAAGGCTATGTTTGCCAAACTAAAACCGAATCAGGTTCCGATGTTTGCACGACGGTTGGCCGTGTCACCCCGAGTATATACAACCAAATGGCAGCGGCGGTAAACGTCAGCCGAGGGTTACACTACTATGTGCCGTTCCTTACCCAGCTAGAAGACTGCACTTTCGTGCGTGATACCTTTTCAGGGATAAGCCAGAACAATTGCCCTGAGCTAGAGAAGAACAGCAAACTGGTGTACATAGGCCTGGTGATGGTTTCTGGCGCGGTGATGCTGTCCTTGATATTCTGGGTGATCTATGCGAGGGAGAGGCGCCACCGCAAGTACAACAAGCAGTTTGTCGTTCGATCGGGACCGCCGATTCCGCAAGAAAAGGCACCATAAGAAGGAATGTTTCTCTAAAATGTTTTCATGGCTAATGAATGTCTCATACAAAGCTTGGTAGCATTGTGATGATTAGAATAGGTTATGAGATTTCATGTATGTCTTAGATTCTATAGATATGCTCGGGAAGTGCTTAACCATTCGACGGTTCTTAGAGGTTTAAATGTTTCGTTTCGTTTACATTCGCTTTAGTTCGTTCGAAGAATCGATAATCGAAGTAGTTTGGCACTTAGGGTTTGGTGTGGTGATAAGAGTCTGAGTATATTTTCAGATAATTATGATTTATTTCTTATTATTGATGATGTTGGATCGTTATGCAAGACATATCTAAGAATTGAATATTAGTTTATAATTTTTTTTCAATAAAAGGTGAAATTTGTCATATGAACAGTTTCATGATCATTTATAATGAGGTAAATTGAGAAGTTGTAGTTGATTATGATGAAAGAGGATATTGTCTCGATTTCGAGATTTCTTGTCCACTTCAGTAATTCTAAAATATTTAATTATAACAAAAATAGTAGAAGTGGTTTGAATGATTTTTATTTTTTTTAGAAGAAAATAAAAATTCCATTTCAAATCTTCAAAGTTTATTTTCCTTTTTGAAGATGCCTTTTACGTTATTAAATTATTGAAATATCCTTAAAATGGTTTTACTTTCATCATTTCACCCCCTTAAAAATTATGTTATTTCATTCAATCTACAATTTACAATTCTTTGTCTCTTCTTCCTATAAAATTATACGAAAAGCCCCTAAGAGACGTATAAATTGCGCTGTGAGTCGTGGAGGGTCCTTTATGCGAAAATATGAACTATAAGGACTCGACTATGAAGGGCTTGTATGTGAAAATATGGAAAATAAGTGTACTAATGTGAAATATGTTCGTCATGGCCGGCCATCTGCAACGTCGCTGCTGGTCAATTTGGTTTGAGGTCCTGAAACATGGAGTCCCACCTGATCTCGGCGGCGTGCTTCACCGCCACCGCAGCAGTCGGACAAGCCACTCTAGCTCCGCCGCCGCTGCCGCCGTCCGCCACTACCATCTTCCTTTGCCTCTTCAGCATGTTCCCCCTGGCCGGCGCCGGCGGCGGCGCCGCCACGGCGACGATCGCGGAGGAATTCCGGCGGAGCAGGGAGTAGCTGAGATACTTGGCTATGGAGCTCCTGGCGGCGGCGAGGAACCTGGTGAAGCGGCGGAGGCCGGAGTGCTTCCTTTTCTTGGCGAGCTTCAGGATCTCCAGACGGTGCTTGGCGATGGAGATCCCCATGCTCTGCAGGAACTCATGGTCGAAGTGGGGGATGTCGTCTTCGCCGAGCTGGTTGCCGGAGAAGAGGAGGGAGAAGTGGTAGACGAGGTCGGGATCGAGGTCGGCGTCGGAGAGCCAAGAGTACCAATCCATGGATGGATTCATGGAGTGGTCGAAGGAGAGGCAGGTTGAAGAAGAAGAAGAAGCATGGCGGTAGAGTGGAGGAAGAAAGGTGGTTGATGGAATTCCAATAAAGAAAGGGGGGTAAGTGGCATTGGTTGACTTACTGTGTCGCCATCGATGATGCTTCTTTGCTCAACTAAAAAAATCTTTATTTTTTTAAATAAAATAAATATTCAAACAATTAGTTTAAGCTAATCGAGCCGTGTAAGTAAGTTTCTTATTATCATCGCCATCCGAACATAATTGAGTTGGTTATGATGGAACAAATTTATTAAAATGGACAAAGGTCGAATCTCGATGAAGTCGAGGCAATGCCCTTCACTGTTGTGGTCAACTGTAACTTCTTGATTTACCTCTTCACAAATGATTGTAAGACTGATCATGTGGGGTCGTTTGGGTGATAGATTCTACCTTTTATTAAAGTATTATCTAAATGATGTCTATCAATTTGATGGATCTAGAAAACTCTAAATCACTTCAAATCAAAATGAACGTACCATTGATAATCTTTTTAATGTATTTGGATCTGAATTCAATATTGTAAATTAGGAGTAGTAAATTTTTAAACTTATAAAAACTCGATAAAATTTATCACAAGCTCATTAAAAGTCCTATGACATTGATACTCATTAATCAACACTACTAATGAGTTTAAAAACTCTCTTAATTTGAAAATTCTTAAACTTTTAAATTTTCAAATAGTATAGGTCCATGAGTTAGTTTCTAACGACGGATGATTAAGAACAAAATTAATATACTTATAAAACCTCCTTAATATATCTATGCCTTTAAATCTGTATTCAATAGCATATATTAAGAACAATGGATTTTTTAATTTAGAGGAGTCCTCTCAATTTAATTCACTATTCTTAATTTACGCTATCGAAGACATAAATATATTAAGAATTTACTTATGAACCTATAGAGAAAGAGGAGTATTTCAAAAATATAATACATGATTTGAATTTTATGATAAAAATTGAGTACACGATTTAGATAATATCAAAACTTATACGATTCATCAATCATACCCAATTATTAAGATCATTTTATAGAATCCACTATCCAGCATGTCCATACAATTGGCTCCATGTCAATTATTAAGATCATGGACAATAAAAAAGTTGAGTTAATACTCAAGTTGGATCGATAAATACTTTTGAGTAATTTTCTTGTAAAAGAAATTTCTCCTTTGCTTTGAAATGAAGCTATAAATTCGGAAAAGATCAACAAATAAAATAATACTCAAATGAAGGTTTAAGCAATCCACTTGCGTACCGACTTGTTTACCTCTTGAAGACATCTTCGATTCGACTAGAGAGAAGAGCATGGCGTAAAAACAAAATTCTCCCTTGCTTGGATATGAAGATATAAATTAGAAAAACATTGACAATTAGTTTATGGATTACAAAGTTGAAATAAAATTAAAAAGTTAAAAAATCCTTTAATACTCTTACAGAATTGCTAAATCGTGCAGGCATCCCACTTTAATTTTTTAATAAAAAAGAACGTCCCATTTTATTATTCTATTATATATATTTACTTAAATATCCTCTAATATTATTCTGTTCAATACAATTATCTCTTATCTAAATCTCTTATAGATGGCACATGAAGAGTCATATTTTAACGGACCATAACTTTTAACTCAGCGCGGTTGGTATCTAATCTAAATTCTTTCAAAAACCTTTATTTAGTACGGGATAGAACTCATACTCACTTGTGGATCCATCAGATATCATTTAGTATTTTTTTAGAGGCTTCAAATATTTTTTTTACTATTTATAGTAATTTTTTATTTTAAAAATTTTAATATTTTTGATCATTTCAAGTTAAAGTTTGATTTAAAATCTATTTATACGCTTGTTTATCTATTTTGACTAATTTTTGATTATTAAATAATTTTTTTTTGACAAAAATTTTTCTTCATTTTTTCAATTTCTCGTGTTTATTTTCTCTACAATTCTTCTTTAATCTTTCGTCTTCAGAATAATCATTATTTTATCCGACGTCAATCTTCCATTATAATAGTTATGTTCATAATTGCTACAACATGATTCAACTCATTGCTATAGCAATTAAAAAATCATAATTACTACAATTATAAATAATTATAATTGTAATAACTACCAAATCGTAATTGTTATAATATGATTTTATTTTAATATACCAAAAGAATATTTATGTCATTTTATGCTCATTTGATAAAAAATAAAAATAGAACACAATGATTTGAAAATAAAGTACCTTTTTGATTTTTACCCAATAAAAAATAATATCATATGTTTATCACTACATTAAGTGAAACTTAATGTAAATAAATAAAAGGAAAAATTAGATAAAAATTCTTGATCACTAAAATTCAATTATTTGGTCAACTAATTTTGCTGAATGTTAGTTGTTGCATTAGGCCTGTAACATGTGTTAGGTGAAGAACATCAACAAAATAATAAAGGTGGATAATAAATTTATAAATAACAACAAAAAAATGACATCAACAATTTCTTCATACAACAGAAAGAATGCACCTAAATTCTAAAACCTCAACTAGAATTTTGCCTAAAATAGTTTAACAGCTAGCCTTGAATGAAATAATATAATGAAATGATCATATGAACAACATGAAACCTAATGTTTCAAGTTACCATGAATGAAATAATCAAATTAACAACATGAAACCCAATGATACATTTACATGAACATATTTGTCGATACATTTAAGGAAAAAAAACAGCATGCAATTCAGATAAAAGAAGAGAGAGTCTGTCCTAAACAACTAAAGGATAAACAATCTGGAAACTTAAAGCAGATTTAGCACAGGGCAAGCAAACCTGCTTTGAAGGCCAAAATATTTGACAATAACTGTACAAGCACAAGCAGCAGCAGCAGCAGCAGCAATTTGAACACAAGTCGATCGGCATGTATCCATATCACACCGGTTGCGAGAAGGAAGACGTCAGGGATTCGGAGATTTGGGATAATTGGGATAATGGCCCTTGCTGTTGGGCGAGCTCGTGGATGTCCCTTACAATGTCAAAAACTGCATCAGGTTGAGCCAGTTTCAGGGCATTTTCTGACATTTTCTTGAGCTCCTCAGAGTCAGAGCTGAACCAGCGAGCTACGAGAGTAGCTGTTTGCTTTGAGCTTTTGGAGAACACCCCGGCTCCATTTTCAACGACGTAAGGGACATTGCCAACCTCCTACAAGATAGAACATAGCTTTTGGAATGAATTCCTCGATCGTTAAAACAAAGATACTCTTCTAAAGATCGGCTTATATTGTTTACTAATGACTGTTGGCTAAGAATAAGGAATAGATCACACATCCTGTAGCTCTACACCGTGATGATCGCTTGGCTAGCATCTGAATCTGATGGGGAAGTGAATACTTCTCCAATTATTTAAACTTTGTGGTGCAAAAACTTAATGAATGCTGGAAGTAAAATGGCAGTTACACTTTTGCGCTGTTTGATTAAGCAAGGCCAAAATAGTAAATCAATTTCATGCCTTAGGATTTTATCTACATGAAAACTAGGGTTTCACTTCGTGTCATCATCGGATCCAAACCATTAATGCTACTATTTGATAACACTAGCCAGTCTATATCTAGGAACCTTTAGATGCAAACCACTAATTAGAAACAAACCTGTCCGGGAATGAAATCATTTAGGATAATAGGAAGACCCCTTATCAAAGCCTCTGCAATTGTACCAGGTCCAGCCTATGAAGGCGAGCAACAGGAAACATCAGCAACAGAACAGAGTGATTCTAAGAAGAAGAAGAAGAAAAAAAAAGTAGCTACAAAATGACAATAGATTTTATACCTTTGTTATAATGCAATCACAAGCTCCCATCCATTTCTCCATTTGGGTTACAAATCCATTTACCTGTCATCACCAATCAAGTTCTAAGTGAAATCCAAAAAAAAGAAGTTTTAAGCGAAGGCTAAATTAGATCCCTCTTGGTAAACAATTATTATAGTACCTTCACAGGTATCTTCCACTGAATATCCTGTAAAGTAGCCCTTAAAGTTTGATTTCGGCCACAGATGACAACAAGTTGCCCGATTGGTTTGCCATGCTCATTGTCAAATAGTGATTCACCAAGGGCCTTTGCTGTCTTCTTAACTGGTCCCATTCCCTCACCCCCTCCCATGAGTAAGACCGCAGGAAGGTCAGGATCCATCTCAAATTCTTTTCTCAAATCACTCTGTAAAGAAACAAGCCAACTAAATTTCTGCACATAATGGCACTAGGCAGGGGTAGAGAGATTTGACAACCAACCTTGACGAGAACTGCACGACAGAAAGAAGGTCGAATGGGCAAACCAAAAACCTGGATTTGTGAAGGTTCTAGGCCATCCAGAGAAGCCCTCTTTGCTACTTCCTCAGAAGGGCAATAGCATCTATTGACACCAACATGGAACCTGAATAGGTAACAGTGCACCAATTTGGTTAAGGATAATGATGCAGAGAGGTAGACCGATACCTTGACATGGACACTTAAGACTCACCAGGTGGGGTGGCAGGTGTTGAGGTCTGTAATGACGGTAACAAAAACAACTTTTTTCTGAAGGTTCTGCCATTTCAGCACCCACAAAGGGATGTGCTGCATGAGGGGATGGACACTAATAATTATATCAGGTTTATACTTCTTCAAACCAGCTTCCACCTTCCTTCAGTCAAAAAGTATAAATGATTTAGCATGCAGCATTTGTTTACTGGAATTATTCTGAACGTAGAGTATTCTACAGAAACTTAAATCCTAAATTAAGCTCTAAAGGCGTATCAATCAGATGATGTAAGACCCACAAAGAAGTGAAAAACCTACAAGAAACAACTTGGCTGACAAGGACAAGAATTAAAATATAAGCAATCTGAAGAACTAGCAGAAGCATCAAATATTTAACAATGGACGATCAACAGCGACAAGTTAAGCCCTCAAAGAAGATAAATGATGAACAAGTATAATTTGGTTTACAAAAGAAGATCCAAAACTCAATCCTAAAGTTTGATTCATCAAATGGTTTTGTTCTTTGGTTGACTTAATTTAGTAGACCAACTTGTTTATCTTTCAGAAAAGCATTAATTAGACTAAGTCGCTGACCACAAATATCCCGTGGTAGACGTGCGAGATGCATTTGCGTGCGTACAGCTGACTCAGGATCATTTTAAAGTCATAGGGGACACGAAAACAGTTGCTTACTTAGCATAGAAGGATCCAATGGCGGTGAGATAGAGATTATGAACCCAACGAGGAGATGTACTGTGGAAGGCCACCTTCCAAAGCTGCGCGTGCTTCACCAAGAACTTATAGGACCTTTCCATGTCATTTAGAGGCCATCCGGCGTGCTCCATAAACAAATCCTTCACGAGGACCTGCACCAAGGAAGGACACTCAAAATGAAATCTTCCTTGCAGATACACACATTGTTTGATCAAAGAAACTTGAAACAGGAAAACACAGTCTTGTCATCTCCCGTAAGCAAAGGCAAGAAGAAGGTAAAAAAAGTAAAAAGAGGACAATAACTAATGAATTGAACAAACTAATCAGGGAGAACCAGAATGCAGGACGGCAGAAGATATCGATCGAGCGAACAATTTCAATTTCTAAAATCGCTAGAACAAAAGTAAGCTAGCTATGACAGCAAATTGGACCTTCGTGAGGCAAAAATAAAAAATCGAACACCAGATCGCTACGAAGGGAGCGAGATCTACCTTGTACTCATCTCCGAATTCGATCCGAAACGCGTCGCGGATGGCCTCGGCGGAAGCCCGGTGCCCGCCGCCGGTGTCGCTCATCAGGATGAGCACGTTCTTGGTCCGATCTGCCCCGATCTGGGCCATCTCCATGGTGCCTTCCTCCTCCTCCCAGAACCCGACGTCTCCGTCGTCGCCGCGGCTACCGCCTCTATCGGCATCGCCCCACGCGAGGCTCTTCCGCTTCCGCCGCCGCCGCTGCTCGGCCTGGTAAGCGAGCATGGACTGGATCACCACCTCCCGGATCGTCCGCCGCGGCGACGCCACCGACGCCGCCATGGGCAAATCCTGAGCCGCAAAGGCGTCAGCACCACCGCACTCGAGATCGAGCGCACGCGTCGGTGGCAGCGGAGAAGATGGAGGATCCGCGGAAGGACTCGAGGGAGGAGATCGATCGTCGGATTTATCGCCGTTGAATCGAGATCGACAGAGGCCAAGCTGGAACAGCGAAGCGGATTCGAAGAAGATATCATTGAGCCGAAGGCATTTATTAGATTCTTTGGTTTATTCCTGGAATTTCTTCGGGAAATATTACAGATGCCCCCCTCAAATATCTGATATTTTCACTTCACTCTCTTTAAGTTCATCCTTTTTTCATCGTGCCCTTTAAAGTTTTGAAATTATAGAAAAAAAATTCAAAATTTTCACCTACTCATGAATAGTAATGGACTTAACTAAAATATGGAGCAGAGTTACAGAAGATGGCAAGGATTTGAATCTATACGAAGCCGAGACGATACCCTCTTCCGTTGTGATCAATTATAACTTTTTGATTTACCTCCTCACAAATGATTGTGGAACGATCGTGTGGGGTTGTTGGGATGAGTGACAGATTCCACCTTTTTGCAGAAGAAAAGAAAGCACATTATTTCTATTATTTTGAAATCGACTCCAAGTGGAGTCGACTAGCTTAGCAACAACATCGAAGAAGCATGAGAGAACAACATTACTTCCATGTCATACAAGTCGTAAAATCGACTTAGCAACAATATCGAAGAAGCAAGAGAGGACATTCTTGTGGTGTAGGGCAACCACTATTTGAGTTTATACGTATAGAACTTGTTAATTCATAATACAATCAGATCTACTACTACGATAATGTTACTAGATCTTGTGATTCTTTTCGAGTTCATAAAAAGGACAGCCCGGTGCACAAGGCTCCCGCCTTGCGGGGTCCGGGGAGGGAATCCAATGTATGCAGCCTTACCCTACCTTTGGCAAGAGGCTGTTTCCAGGATTTGAACCCGTGACCTTTAGGCCACACGGCAACAACCTTACCGTTGCGCCAAGGCTCCCCTTCTTTTCGAGTTCATATGGTTAGAATTTAGATATTAGAATTCAAGATTAAGAACATTTCTTCACTTGTCGGGCATTCGATACACCAATACCAAACAAGTATCTTACTTCAAGAACACAACATCAATTGATGCTATTTCTCACTTTTCAGGAAAAGAAAATTGAACTGATGTTGCATTATTATTATTTTTCTCCAAAATAAATAAAAACAAAAGACCAGTTCATAATGTATCAGATTCTCCAAGAACAGAAATTTGCAGAAGCCTCATGTTCATAGATCAACAGCTAAATGGAACCATGATTCTGGTGATAATTTATTCAGAATAGAGATCAGCCAAATCAAAAGTTCTAGACACAGCCTTGCACCAAGATTCATTCCTCTTCTTTCTGTTCTCTTCGGATAATTTCGGGGAGAAGATTGTCACCTTTTTTTCATGTCTAGAGGCAAATATCTGCTCTTTAGTCCACACACCGATAGCTAGTCCAGCTGCAAACGCAGCTCCGAGTGCTGAAGTTTCGATATCTGCATATCGAACAACTGGCATACCGGAAAGATCAGCCTACAGTAGAATTAGAGAAATCGTCATTGTTGATACAGGTGCAAAAACAGGTATATATTAGCCAAGTGAAAGCTAAAAATGGAAGGATATTGGTTTTGTTTTAGTACAATCGAAATCAAGAGATTTGAAGAACACAAAAGACTACTCTCCCTGCCCTGAAATAAAATGATGTAAAGACTATGCAAACATGAAACAATGCAGAATGAATTCTGAAAATGGTACTTCAAATGTTCTAAAAGTGTTATTGAAGTTATTTCATGAACAACTTTGTAAGACACAAAAGATCACATAGCGTTTTAATTTCTCATAAGCTGCAAATAAACAAGCTTGCATCAGCTATAAAGCAAAATGGTAATTTATGAGAGGATTGTCGTAGTGTATGGCTTGGACTATTTACAGAAGAGGGGTGAATACATGACACCTATAAATTAGAACTCTTTCTTGCAAATGCACAATTGATGTGTGTTTAATTGTTTGTGTCAAGTATAAAGACAGTGGAAACAAGAATAATACAATAAGAACGATATTAACATGCAAGTTAATGTGATTCGAAAGAGGTAATGAGATAACTCTCTTAGAATTAACAGGTGACTACTTTCCTGTCAAATATAACACATGATACATAAACTAAGTAAAAGAGAGTATCAAGAGTTTGAGTTGATACCTTCAACTTTGTCCAAGCCCTCCGGGAGCTTGGAGTAATGTAGGCATAGCAAAGGAAGAGATTCAAGTTCACTAAAAACCTCTAAGTCATCGAACAAAATCCAACCAAGTTGATTGCATCAAGTCATCATAACAACTTGATGACGATAAGTCAGCGGCTCATGTGCTGAGCCCGCAATAGGAAAGAGCCAAAAAAAAACAGTGAAACAATTTCAACTATTTAAAAGGGGTAAAAAGGCCAAAACATTTCAGTTTAGGGCATTTTAATTTTTAGCATAAATTACCAAAGGTCCCCTTTGATTTTTCCTATTTTGAAGTATTTTTATGATTTTTTGTATCATTTAAATTTTTATTGAATTCTTATTCTTTTTTGACCCAATGGGTTTGAACCCATGCCAAGCCATGTTGATGAATCATGCCATTTGACACATCTATATATCAATACCATTCAATAAAAATAAGTAACATTTACCAAATGCATCAAATAACATAGTGCAAACAAACCATTTGGGAGTATAGTTTCATTACCAACACAGCAACACTAGTTAAATCATCACAATAAGTATACATTTAGTTATTCCAAAAAGAGACATTTTGGAGAAAAAGAGAATTCTTATAGGTTCAAAACTTAGCGAATTATAAAGATCAAAGGTTTAAGAAAGTGCAAAATCAGGTCTTCTGATAATGATGATGCTTTGATGAAATGAAAGAAGGTAGTGATTTTTGTCTATTCTATGCAAAGTTACAACCTAAATAATTAGTTGGTAGCAGTTCAACAAATTACTAGGAATGGAAATAAGAATAAACATTTCAATGCTACTTCTAATTGAGATTAGAAAAAAAACAGATTTTTAGACAGAGTAACAGAAAGGAAAAGTGGCAAAATCTTTAGAGTGGGGCAAAGTATTGAACCTGGATTTGCATCAGCAGATTGTTCAAGGTGGCGATGCCATCGACGCGAAGCACTAATTTTCGTTCGTCAGTGTAGCCATTGGCTTGTGCATCCTTGCGCATCGAAGTGAGCACGTCGTTCACCTGAAAGCAGATGCTTTCAAGCACTGCCCGTGCTATGTGGCCTCTGTTGGTGAACCTGGTGATTCCCATGCACACACCGCGCGCGTCGTCGCGCCACCACGGCGCCAACAGCCCGTTGAACGCCGGCACGAAGTGCACACCTCCGGAGTTCTCCACGAGCTCCGCCATCGCCTCGACCTCCGCCGCTGTCCGGATGATGCCCAGTGCGTCTCTTAGCCACTGCACGGCCGCGCCAGCGACGGCTATAGAGCCCTCCAGGGCGTAGTCGGCGGCGGCCTCGGGACCCAGCTTGTAGGCAACGGTGGTGAGGAGGCCATGCGGGGATTTCACAATATGCTCGCCGGTGTTGAGAAGGATGAAGGCGCCGGTGCTGTAGGTGCACTTACCCTCCCACTTCCGGCACGCTTGGCCCAGCATCGCGGCGTGCTGGTCTCCGAGGCAACCGGAGATGGGGATCTTAGCAAGAGGCCAGCCGTTAGCGATAACGCCGACGGTCTCCGAGTTGCTGACGATTTTAGGGAGTATGCTGATGGGGATGCCTAGGGCGTCGAGCGTGGCGGCGTCCCATTCAAGAGTTTGGAGGTTCATCAGCATGGTCCGCGCCGCGTTGGAGCAGTCGGTGACGTGGACGCCCCCACTGCATCCGCCAGTGAGATTCCAAATCAACCAAGTATCGATCGTTCCGAACATGGCATCGTCGGAATCGACAGCATCCCTAACGGTGTCCACGTTCTCGAGGAGCCAGATGAACTTGAGGGCGCTGAAGCAATTGCTGATGGCGAGGCCGCAGGAGGGGACGAAGTGGGTGCGGCCGCCGGGGAGCTGGGAGATGAGGCGTTTGCATATGTCGTCGGTACGGCTGTCCATCCACACAACAGCATGGTAAAGGGGATGTCCGGTGGAGCGGCTCCACACCACCGTGGTCTCCCGCTGGTTAGTGATGCCGATGGCGCGGAGGCCGGCGTCGACGTTGCGACCGGCTGCCGTGGCCTTCTCAACCGCCTTCTCCATGCACACCCGCACGCTCTGCAGGATCTCCATCGGGTCCTGCTCCACCCATCTGCAAGCAATCATCCCACCTCCATGATCGACGGATCGACCCGTACAACAACGAGATCAGGAATCACATACCCGGTTTCGGGGTAGAACTGTGTGAACTCCATTTGGTGGCAGGCGACGGGCTTGACGTCACGGTCATAGATGATGAAGCGAGTGCTAGTGGTGCCCTGGTCGATGGCTCCTATGAAGACATCTTCGGCGCCGGCCATCTCCGTTGCTTCGATCTACCAATAATCCAATTTCTAAGAATCTGAGGACGATCGATCGCAACAAATCGATAGATTTGAGACTTCGATCTGTCTGCAAGATTCAAACCCTAATTTTTGTCGATGGAGAAAGACGAAGAGGAGATTCGAAAAAGGGGGATCAGAGTCGAGTGTGGTGGAGGCAAACGAGCAGCCGAGAGACCATTTAAATAGGAGGGGGAACAAATCATTTTTGCACTCAATAATTTAATTATATTTTTATTATATTTTAAAATATTATACTTTGTTATTTCCATTATCTCCAATAAACATGCATATTTTAAAAACCGATTTTGATATTATGCACGACTCGTGTGCGCCTCGAGCGCCACCCAATCCACCGTCCATCACGCAATCACGTGACAAATCTGACTGTCCAAATGTGAGAATGCACAGTGTTTCTCTTCGACCCCCACTGCTGCCGATCGCCCTCGCCGTGCCATCCGGCCAATGTCCACCGTTGGCCCGGCCACGATGGATGCGCCACTCGCTGGCGCATCGGCCGGCGTCGGATTCCAGTCAGATTGTGACCGAAATTCGACGCAATTTGGCCAGAAATGCGGCCGGCAGTGGTGCGTGTCGATTTTCGACTAAATCGCGATCGGATTTCGACCAAATTGCTCGCACGGCGGTCCTTCCTTGGCCAGTCTCCAACCATGATTTGGTTGGAATCTGATCGTGATTTGGCTGGAAACGTGCGCGTGCCAATGCTGATCGCATTCAGACCACAATCCGACGGAATCCGATGTCGTCCGACGCGCCGGCGAGTGGCGCATCGATCGTGCCCAGCCGGCGATCGGTGGTGGCCAGACGGCACGACAAGGGCGGCGGCAACGACAATGTGTCGGCTGTGTCATTCACGGGGTCACGCGTAGAATATCAAAACTCTTTTAAAAATACCAAAACTCTAAATTATTAAATATTTATAGGCAAAACTATTTTAATATTAATAAAAATTGATCAAAAATAGTTATGCTCAAAGTTGCTTTAACTTTAATCAAAGTTATTTCAATTTTTAAAATATGTGATGTCATTTTAATATTTTTTAAAAATGAAATTGATTTTATATTTTGTTATGGAATAAACTTTTATTTTTTAAATGGGAAAATTTTATAAAATTTTTCTTAATAAAAACTTCAGATAAGTCAAATGCTTTGAGACAGGAATTAAAATAAATTCTCAATCAAAAAACAAGAATTTTTAAAAAGAAAAGGAGAAAATAAGATAAATTGTGTTTTTAAAAAAAAATAAAGAAAATTTTTATTAGAGAATCTTGATGTTGAGTCGCCGGAGCCACACGGAGTGCAGGATCATATGGAACACGTCGAACCTCTTCGCCGGCGAGTTCAGGACGAAGTGCCGCTTGACGGCCTTCACCCCCTCCCTCAGCCTCCTCAGCTCGGCCACCGGAAGGGCCTCCAGTATCTCCCTTAGCCTCGGCAGCTCTTCCACCGCCACCGCCACCGAGAACGCCTCCCACCTCAGCACGTCGCTGAACGGCAGAACGTAGCTCTCCGACACGATCACCGGCACACACTCCGCGTACACTGCCTCCACCACGCGGGGGCTCGCCACCTCGTACCCGCTCGGGCACAGGCAGAATCGCGACTGCAGCAGGAAGGAGTAGTAGTCCTTGCCGGCAATGCCGCCTGGGAGGTACTCGAATACCGGCATCTCCGGGTCCTTCCCCTTCCACAGCCGGAGGAGCTCCTGGCGGATGGGCCCGTGGCGGCCGCCGGCGAAGAACGCTAGGTAGGGCCGGGCGGTGAGGCCGGGAGCCACCGGCTTCTGGAGCTCCACCGGGATGTAGCCGTAGTAGAGGTTGATCTCCGGGATGCTGACGTCTTTCCGTGGATTGAATCCTTCGGAAGTGTTCGCGTTGCAGAGCGCTCGTATCGAGTTCTCGTACAGCTCCCGGTTGCCTCTCGACGCCGACGGCCCCTGCAAATCATGCTTCATCATAATTCAAATTCCTCTGTTTCGATTCCTCAGTTGGAGTCGTACGCACCCAGTCGTGGCAGGAGAGCATGAAGTGGTCGGCGCCGGCTGAGCGGTTCCAGAAGGGGTGGTTGGAGGCGATCGAGCGGACGTATCCGGCGACGAAGCCCCTGAGCTTGGTTTCGTGGTGGAGGAAGTGGACCATGTTGGTGATGCTGAAGGGGAAGAAGAAGGCGTGGGCTCTAGCCGGATTCCTCGTCCGGACGCCGGAATATTCCATTTCGGATATGAACCGCCCCTCGGTGGTGTAGATGTTCTTGCAAGGGCCGTCGTGCACTAGCGGCGGCTCGCCTTCGTCGTACACGTACACCTTGAACCTCCTCTCCATCTCCTCGTAACTCCTGAAGAATTCGAATCATCATTCATCACAACATGAATCGAATCGACGTAAAGTCGAAGCATTTCTTTTAGGATCTTTCTCTTCTCGCGTGGGAAGTCATGAATCTTTCGTTTTCGAGTGGTTCTTCCTTTTGGAGAAAGAACTTTTCTTGCTTTTGAAAAGGGCAATGATTATTCTCAGAACAAGAACGAAAGAAACACAGTTGGCTCACCGGAGGAAAGCGATGGGATTCCGGTAGACGGCGGTTGAGAGCGGCGCGTCGTGGCCGGGAAAGCGTAGTAGACGAGACGACGACGAGTTTCCTCCGGAAATTACAACGCTTCTAATTGCGGCCCTCGCCATGACGAGCTCCTCCTCCACCCTCCCATCACCGCCGCTTCCAACGCCCAGCTTCTTCTTCTTCTTCCTCTTTCGAATTCTCTGCTCCTGTAGATTAAAGGACAAAGAATTGGATATACAAAAGACGATATAACAACCCAATACTACTCACAGCGTTGCGTCCGGCGATCGCCGGGGAAGGTGCGGGCGAGATGGTCCCATGATTGATTGCGATGCTTTTGTCTTGGAGATTCACGGAGATGAGGCCGTGGTTGATGGCGAAGAATGCGAGGATAGGGAAAGCGGCGACGAGGATGAGGAGGAGGGTGGGTCGCCGGAAGCCGCCATGGCGGGGGCCCTGCTCCAATCTCTCCATGGCGCGCGAGGTCCCCTGCTTCGTCTCTGTGGAATGTAATTTATATTAAGAAATAAATATTTGGAAATATTTCATTTTTAAGAAATTAAATATTGATTATATAATCTTGAATATTGACCATTTAGACCCTTATACTTACCTTAATTCAAAAAACTCCATATGATTTCAAGATTATAAAAATAGTTTTTTGGGAGATGAAAAACCGTTCTTTATCATTTTGCAAGAAGGATTTAAAATCTTTATATTAAGGAATAATATTAATTTTGTAATGTTGCATAAATATGATTTTTAATAATTTTTAATTTAAAACTCAAATAATTTTTTAAAATAAGTTTGATATTCATTGATTTTCTATGAAAATATTATTCTCCATTTGTGGGGACACACCTATCAATTAAATAAATAAATTTATAAAAATATAAAAATTTTAAATAAATTCAAATCATGTATTCATAAAAAAATAGCTAATTTTAAATAATTATTTTTAATAACTTAAAGTTGGTTGGTCGTTTACTGCCTTAATTAATATATTAATTTGGTAAGGGACGCTAAAGATGGGTATGTTTCGCCGCAGGCACATTATACCTTCTCGATCTCGCTGTGCCGCGCGAACCAGGAAACAGCTGTTCTATTTCTGTATTCTTGCTTTTGACTGTTTCCCTCCCTCTTCTTCCTCCTCTCCTCTGCTCGTCGACAACCAGATCGGAGAGGGGAAAGGGAGGAGACATGGCGATCCTATACGCTCTGGTGGCGCGGGGATCGGTCGTGCTGGCGGAGTTCAGCGCGGCGGCGCTGAACGCCGGCTCGGTGGCGCGGCAGATCCTCGAGCGGATCCCCGGCGCCGAGGACACGCACGTGTCCTACTCCCAGGACCGCTACATCTTCCACGTCAAGCGTACCGACGGCCTCACCGTACTCTGCGTTGCCGATGATGCCGCCGGCAGTGAGTCTTCCCTTTTCCTTGCCTCCTGTCCTTCGCTTGCGTCGATTCCATCTGTGGATGCTTCTCGATTGAATAATTATCGGGTTTATTACGTTTTTTAATTTAATTTGGAGGAGAAAAGATTCGTAGATTGAAGGGAAATCCATACAAATGTTCGCTGTCCATAAGGAAGTAAATTAAAGGAAAGCAAGTAAAACTTTTAATTTCTAAAGAGAAAGAGGTCTCCTTTTCTCCTTACCGAAGTTTAATTGGTGCCCTGTTGCCCTATTGCGTAGGATCATCTGTTGTCGTATGTGCAGCAAAAAAAGTGGTTTTTGGCATTATCAGCTAGCCAATTTGACATCCAGATTGAATCCATAGTTCTAGATTGAATCTAATGAATCAAAAGATATCTGTCAAATTAAGTTTCTGCGACTACTCTGATGTATCCTTGTGCAGGTTATTCTCTCTCTCTCTCTAAGCTCTTCCTCGACGATTAATTTATCTAATCTCACAATTTGAAAGTTTTAGATTGAAAAAGGGATCAGCACTTGACCACGAGAACATATTATTATTCTCACGCCACTGTTTGAATGAAGGTAAAATTCAAGTACAATAGGCGAACATTAACATAAGTAGGCTTCAAATATATCCCGTTTGTATCAACCTAGTAGTTGTGCCACACAGAATTGTCAACTTGTAATTGGGTAGGAAACCTCTACTCACATTAGAATGGATTGAGACTTCTTGCAGAAAACAGATATATGACCAGAAAAATTGTTTTACTATGTCTAATTTGATAGAAGCTGCAAGTGATTCAAATTGAAATTTTGAGTTCTCTACATAACATGAATGGTCATTGAGTAATATTTTAGACTTTCCTTAATAAGTTTAGGCATCTATCAGCCTTAATGCTTAGTTCAAGAAAAAAGAAGTTTGAGTAATCAGCCAGAATCCTACCAACTCACCTTAGCAACAGAACTCCTGTATGTCAGATTTGGACCAGCAAAGCTTTTCAGAGAATTCTCACCGGGACACATATAACATTGTTGTTGTGGAAAGCATTGCAGACTGATCCAGAAATTGTAGGCAAAAGATGCTGTCAATAGAATGGACACAAGTGGTGGTGCAATAGTGTCTAGAGGAATATGGGTATCTAAACTTGTTTTAAAAGGCATGACTGTTCACTGTCCCAAACCAAGATATTAGCTTAGAACTCATAGCTTCCTGTTATGCAAGAGACTAAAGCAGGAACTTTTCTTTTTTTTTTAATTGTCATAGTAAAATTTTCCAACTTACTCGAGAAAAAACTTGTTGATTTATTCTACCAGTGTGTCACTTGTACCAAATTACCAACCTTAGTTTAAGTTCGTGTGGGCTGTCTTTGTGTTGAATTTATTATACATATTTAACTTTCCTAGGATATTTAAATCTTAAGACTTGGTGTATATTACAATTACAACGACAACCAGTATCGATCAAGCTTTCATGGGATGGTTCGTTTACTGTAAAAAATACTAGATCAACTTTTCTTTGTAAATCATGGTTTGTGGTTGAACTCACATGAAGCTCATTACTCTTCTGCTAATTTTCTGCTAATTAAACCGAAAGGTCTGTGGATTAGTATCCATTTTGGTTTAAAATGTACAGAAAGTAGAAGTTTCCATGGTATATCTTATTTGCATGTTCAAGTGATATCAAATTTGGGTTGTGAGTATTTTTTGTCTTCAACTTAAATTGCATCTTTAAAGACAATATTTCAAGAGGAATATCACTTTCATCGAAGTGAATGGTTCATGTAGGAAGAATCCCATTTGCCTTTCTCGAGGATATTCATGGAAGATTCGTGAAGACATATGGTCGTGCTTGTCATACAGCACCTGCCTATGCAATGAATGATGAGTTCTCTAGGGTCTTGAGTCAACAGATTGACTACTATTCAAATGATCCTAATGCAGATAGGATGAATCGCATCAAGGGTGAAATGAGTCAGGTAGAGTATTTCATTAGAAATTGATACAATTTTAAGTGATGTTCTGAATTTTCCTTTATGCTTATATAAAGCAAAAATGATATTGTTACTTCTGTTTGTATCTAACATCAAACCATATCAATATATATTTTTTATTTTATTTTTCATATCTAATGTTTTCAGATTAAGATAAGATATTCTGTTTTGTGTGGTGACTAGTGAGATGATCTTAAGGCACTAGTAAATATCATTGTACTTGCCTGGTGTCAATTTAATGCTCATGGTATGAATGTCACAGTGCATAGAGGTTCATCAGTCTCTTTTCGATGTATGTTTAATTCTTAAATACCCGTGGTAGAGATGATCCAGCTTTGTCACCCATCTAATACATAAATATAATGTGATTTCAAGGGGATCAACAAGACATGTCATAAAAAATACAATATTCTGGCTCTGTTATCACTCCATTAGTTCAATACCGTTCAAGGTCTACAAGGTAATATTTGGTTGGTTACCACATAGTACATTTATGGTATACAACCATGGATGCTATCCTCACTTGAAAACCTGTTCAATTATTTTTTGTTAAGAACTAATCGAATTAAGAAATCAACCACAGATATGTCTTTTTTTTTTCCACAGTGAAGACTTTTCAGTAGAGTCTGAGAAGCTAAACAGGTAGTGTCAAATATCTTCATTATGATCAAGACTTGTTTGTCCTAACTCTTCGGGACGGCTACATGGTCTTATCCCTTAGTCGATCTGTAGAATTGAATAACACAGAGAAAAAAAAATAGTTCACAAACGGTTTCATTATCATCATTGCCATAATTATCAGAATCACCATTAAAGTCACAGGTTTTCACTCAATATCACTGAGACATGATTTTTGCTGATTCTTTCACAGGAAATTAATGAAAGAACGAGTTGGATTAAATCTTACGAAGAATGAGTGAACGAATGAATTGTATTGAATTATATGCTTTCACCATAATTTTGTAACTTTTGACTGTTAATAACTTAGTTTAGATCATCACAGTTTGTTTTTTTATATTTATTTAGCCCTGAAACATTAACAACTTTCTTTCAGTTGGACCTTTTCATCTTCTTGAATACTCTATGGTTCCTCTAATGGCTTAATGTGTCGTAGGTGCGCAATGTTATGATAGAGAACATTGACAAAGTGCTGGAAAGAGGGGAGCGATTGGAGTTGCTGGTTGACAAAACTGCAAACATGCAGGGGAACACAATCCGTTTCAGGAAACAAGCACGTCGATTCAGGAGCACTGTATGGTGGAGAAATATTAAGCTAACGTATGCAAGTTACAGTCTAACTTTTTTCAATTACCGTCTTTTGCGCATTCAAATTCTGTCATGTTTTCACTTTCACTGTTTCATTTAGAGGGAAATAGGAAGAGCTAGGCCCGGTGAGTTAGGGATATAGTTGGGCAATTGGTATTCAACTTGTCACTAATGGATTTCGAGTGTAATTGAGGAGCTATAGTTTTGTCTGAAGAACAAATATAAGATACATATTCATGGTGTTCCGGCGAGTTACCTGTATTCAATGTATCCAGACTTAATGTGATTGTGTGAGGTGTAGTCATCCAAATTCACCACCGTATCATAGAATTATGGAAAATTTGTGTTTCAAGAACTAGTTTTTTCAGTTTGTACTTTCTCGAAACTTCATCTTTTGCCTTGTATACATCTTGCAGGATTGCACTCATTCTACTCATCCTGGTCATCATCTACTTGGTGCTTGCATTTCTCTGCCATGGGATTACTTTGCCAACTTGCATCAGGTAGAGCTTGTTACATCTTCTTTCTTATGTATATCCGGTGGTAATGTGTAATTTGTAACCCGACGAACATGAATATCGGTTGCGATATAGCTCGATCGGTTTGAGTTTTCCCTACACTATTGGCATTGCTATGTCAACCTATTGACATATTGTTTGTGCAATTCCCTTGCGGGGAGGAAGACTTATATCTACAACATGTTGTACTATTTAGTGATGAACCATTGATGGACCTAGCAGAGCTCTATCGCGAAAGCGATGATGAAAGTGATATATATAATCTATAGACATTAGAAACTAATTAAAGTGATGATGAGTGAGTTGAAGATGCACAGGAACTGCAAGTCACAAACTAAACCTCGTACGTAATATTACTGTTTGTTTGCAGTGATTAATGAAGGAGAGCAAGTGCATGAGTGGGTGGTGGGTATAGATGAAGGGCCAGATAAGAAGATGGCGACTGCTCACTGCGTCGGCACTGTACCAGCTCCGGCATTGGCCACGATTCTCGCGTTGGCCATCGACGACCACAAAATCCACCCGGCCCCATCGCCATCCCCAGTAATGGACCAATCATTCAATTCATGCATGTCATCCTTCCCTATCCTCCATAGGAAACGCCATGCCACATTGCCATCTCCTCCTATATATATATATATAATTTTGATTAAATTAATAAATAATTTTTTGATATAAAATATTATATATATATATAGTATTTGTTTTATTATGTTAATTTACAGTAATTGAGAGTCCACCTAAAATTATGAAATTTTAAAGGCACATCTAATTTTCAGATTTCATTACTCAAGAATTTTATATTGAGGGGATAAAAGATATGTATTTAAATGGAGAGAACGGTTGTGTAGTCCCTTCATTCGTTCTTTATTTTTATATCCTAATATTTCTTGTATTAAAAAAATCTAGGGGAAGTAATTGTCACCATCACCTCCACCTTAGCTCCGTGCCTAGACGTACGCACTTGTTTTCATTTTATCTCTTTCGTCAACTACTGTAGTGTTGTTTAAAAAAAATGATAAATCTCCAGTGAACTCAGTCTAGTGGTCCAGTCCCATAGAAATTTTCCATTGACCACCAGGATAAACGGAAGTTTTCCACCGACCACATCATTACCCCGGGGGTAAATCGGGAAGCGCATACGGCAGCCAACCCGAATGTCCTACCCAGCATTACCTCGGGGACAAAATTGATAAATCTCTGATGATCCGGTCCCACAGAAGTTTTCCACCGACTACCAGGATAAATTCGCATAGGCCCGGGTCCCTGTGTCACAATCCGGATGTCCTACCATTGCATCATTGTCCCTGAGTCACAACTCGGATAAATCCCAATCAGTCTTGGACCATTGCTTTGGGGACTACAGAAATTTCCCACCGATGTAGGGAAATCAAACGCATACAGCGGTCAATCCAGATATGCTCAACATCCTTTAAAAATTAGTTACCACTTGGAAGAAAATTTCTACAAATACACCGTAGTTAGGATTTGAATATATCACTATTTTGGTATTGATTTTTAAAAATCAATATCACTCCGATGTTGTATTTTAAGAAAATACTATTACGATGTTGTATTTACAAAAAAAAAATTAATAGTATTGAATTTCAAAAAAACACTATTTTAGTGTTAATTTTTAAAAATTAACACTATTTGATGTTGGATAAATTTTAAAATCAATATCATTATGGTATTGTATTTTGAAAATCAAAATCACAATTATGTTATTCTTTAAAATTCAACACCATAATCATTGCCAAGAGGAGTAAAATGAAAAATAAGAGAAATCTAAAAGTTAAGATGCATTTTTTTTTTTGAGAATTACACAAATTGTAAAAAAAATATTCTTCTGACTATTCTAATAATTAGAGACTATTACTAGGAAATACTATTTCTCTTTTGTTTTTTTCTCTCTTTATAGAAAACAAGATCTAACAGTCAAAAGATCAAAATCTGGCGGAATCCAATCGCAAAAAAAAAAAAAAAAAAAAAAGAGAGAGAAAAAACTACAATAAAATTTATAATCTCGATCGAGAGCAAGCACAAGGAAGCAGAGTCGCATTCATGGGACCTATGAACAGGCTGTTCTTCCTAAATTATTTGGTAGGGAAGAGTACGTGCGTAGATCTGCTCGCTGGATCTACGTACTCAATTTCAATCTCCATTTCCACCCTTTTATCCATTTTTATCTCCACAGTTCCATGCACCATGCAAAAGGCCAACGTACCAGCTCCACCATGGCATCGCAATAATCATGAAGCTCGGTGGTGGTCAGTAATGGCGATCCATCTGTTTCCTTTCCAACAGGTGCTATAAATAAAATGCCAAAGAAGAAGAAGAAGATCAGAAACCTGGAAAGATCATAAAAAAATGATTGCAGCAGTTTGATTCCACGATCGAGCCTGCAGTCCCCCAGCCGCCTCTTCATTGGTTTCCACAGCTTTCTTGAACTGTGAGCGTGCGTCCTGTTCTGTTCTTGAGCAGTTTGGGAAGAGTACAGTTCAAGAAAACTGTGGGAATTCATGCAGAGGCTGCAAGAATCAAGCCATGGAATTCCACTAGGTATGTTTAATTTGTATGTATGTTCTTGATGTTCAGTTAATTCTTGATGGTGTTTCTGATTTAGATTTTTAATTTTCTTTCTTACAGAACGGATATGAGAGTTCTTAAGCTATTATTATATTTATTCCATTTAAAATACAATTAAATGCATGATGATTTTTTTACTCTGAGTATTTAATCAGTTTATGATGAATGCAAGTGTTAAGAAAAAATTATATTTGAAATTAGAGAATTTTTTTGTTCAATTATTTATTTATTTATTTATTTTTGGTAAAAATCAAATGTGCAAAATTAATTATTAGAATCGTGACATCTCATAAAAAAATAATAATAATAATAAGCACTCTATTATTTTGTTATATAGAAATATGTTTAAAAATAGATTATTTCATAAGGATCACTTCAAAATAGTAAAAAATAACCATAACATTATTATAGCATCACGATTATTTTAATTATGTTAAAATAATTTTGATTAAATTAAATTTTTTTAATTTTTCGATGTAAAAATTCTTTATATATAATATAAAAGTGTTATATATATATATATATTATGAAGTTGGCTAAAAAAAATAATTTAGTTTACTTTAACACACTATAGAAGTTATTCCTTTTGGGTCAAGGCACGAGCCAAGTCGCTCTTGAGATATAGTCTCAATTTACAAAAATTCATTCAAATTCGTTCGATTAAGTTAACAAACCAAACTTAAGTCTAATTTCGAGTTCGAAAATATTATCGAGCCAAACTCGAACTCAATAGTATTTGGTTCGTGAACTCATGAATATGTTTATTTAGAGACTCACAAACGTGTTCTTTAAAAGCTCGTTTATCTCACGAACATATTCGTTACAGAGATTTGTATATTATATATATAATAGCTAAGCTTGAACTAAGTTTCGTTTAACTTTTAAATAAATCATTTTCCCAAACTGAACTTGAACTAACCTCATTTAACTTTTAAATGAATCATTTTTTATCAAACTCGAGCCGTTTATAAACTATTTAATTTCATTACGAATTAAACTCAAACTTAAGGATTAAAACTTGAATCAAACTCGAGCCAAGCTCCAACCCTCTATTACCTTGGCTATTCAACTCGGCTCGGTTCGATTACACTCCTATGCAAAATTAGTCTGAGGTGTTCTTATAACTTTTTTTTTTTAAAAAAGAAAGACAATTCTAATAATTAGGAGGGCTTTTTTAATTATTGCCATATTTCAATTAACCGGCCCAACTAAAACCACTAATTGGGCCTCAACCCGCCCCATAAAGTACGGCTGCTGATCACCACCAGAATCCAGAAGGCACGAATCGCGATGGGAGGCAACGGCTGCCACACGTTCGGGCCATCGACGGCCGGATGCTGCCGTCCTCTCCCGCCACTGGATCGGCGGTTATTATGGTTTCACGCGGATTCGTGGTCCGCGCGCTTTTCCCACGACGCGGTATTCCTTACCCAAACAAGTCATAAAGTCGCTTTTATGATCCTCTTCCTCTTCCTCTTCCTCTCCTTCTTCCTCTTCCAATTAAAAATGCTCCCTTTCTCCCTATCTCGATAGATTCCTTGTTGAATTTCTGTTCCTGTCGCCATGGAGTTCCTCGTCTTGGTCGCCGTCTTCCTCTGCACCTGCGCCGTCATCCACTACCGCCGCTTCCTCGGCCGCCCCAAGCTCCTGCCGTGGCTCTCCTCCCTCCTTCCGGCGGCCGCGTCGCCAGAACTAGTAGAGAAGCAGCAGGCGGCCGAAGAGGAGGAGGAGGATGATGACGGCGATTCATCGATAGAGGATGATGGAGAGCGCGAGCTGGAGCGGATATTCTCGACCTTCGACAAGGACGGCGACGGATTCATCACGGCCGGCGAGCTCGAGGAGTCGCTCCGGCGGCTGGGCCTAGCCGTCACGGCCGAGGAGACGGCCGCCATGGTGGACCGGGTCGACGCCAACGGGGACGGGCTCATCGACCTGCAGGAGTTCCGCCAGCTGTGCGCGGAGATGATGCTCCAGGGAGAGGCGGCCGCCGGAGAGGACGACGAGAATCTGAGGGAGGCGTTCGGCGTCTTCGACGGGAACGGGGACGGGCTAATCACGGCGGAGGAGCTGGCCAAGGCGCTGACTTCGCTGGGGATGAAGCAGGGGGCGATGCTGGACGACTGCAGGGAGATGATTAAGAAGGTTGACCGGGACGGCGATGGCAAGGTTGACTTCGGCGAGTTCACGAAGATGATGAAGACGAAGGGCGGGAAGAAGCTCTTCTGATGCCTTCCTCTTTATTCCATGTCTATTCTGATATCTGACTTGTGCTGACCTTCCTTCTGATCTCTGTAACTGCATCAACTTCTTCAATCCTAACTCTTTCCATAGTCCTTCTGCTGCTTCTTCCTCAACTTCATCATGTACATTACTGCTGGTCGAAATCGATCTTCATGAGCAGTCTAGCAAACTTGTAATCGAAGGTAGTTGATGAGAAATTTATGGTGTGTTGCTGTCAGAATAGCCATTGCAGCATTTCAACAGCTCCTCCTTGCCTTGCAAATGCAAGATGGGACCTGGAGAAATTATTGGATGGGCCAGGGTTGGATTGTATCCATAATTTTCTTTTTCTTTTGCTTTAAGCAAAGAATTTATTCTCTGAACAACAAGCTTTATGCACGAAGAGAGACAGCTTTGCAAATTGGATCTCTTCTTAGAAGTAATCATAAAGTGTCTTAGTCACACAAAGAGACAAGATGATAAACTCAGGGAGCTATGAATCGATATCGTTTGCGTTTGCTCTAGAATCCTTTTTTTCGGATATGGAACTGCAGCTATCATCAGCTGTTTCAGGCTCAAACATATCATTCTCCAAACTAGATAGCTTCTCCTTTGGGATCCCCTTGAGAAGAGACTACTTCAGTCATTGTTGGTCTCTTCTATACTGCTCTGCCTACCAAGTTGTAGGCTATAAAATACCTATGTAAAATTTTTTTTGCTAGGCTAGAGCCCAGAACAGCCCTATCTTAGATCCGTCTCTACCGTTAGGTATCAAGAGATAGAAAAATCAAAGGAAAAGACATGATTCTGCAGCAAGAGATGAAGCTCCATAACTATAATCCTACCAATCTTGTCTAAAGAGCTCAACTAGTTGCCTTCAGCACAAAAACAACAAATATAGCATACATCTTGTGTTGGATTGAGGAACTAAATATTCCTAACTTATAGGATGTTACCATTTGAAGTTCAGTGCTGCGAAATTGCTACTTACTGAACCTTGTAGCTAACAAAGTTAGTTGCAGATCATTATTTTCTGGTCAATTGCAAATATTCTTGAAGTTAGAAATCCAATTAATAGACAACAGTTATGGATCACACTACCTATCTACCTAGTTGGCATGGTTAGTAGCATCGAAGTTAATCTGAATCATGCACATTGGAAGGTAGAGTACCCATTGTGATATCAAGGAGGTAGTGGATATCACATTTGGAATTCAGATGCCAACTAGGGATGTGAGAAAGTCTATCTCAGATTATGTCCCTTACTTTGAGAAGGTGTCATCTCACAAGTAGCAAGATGGAAGTTTTTACAACATTATTTACAATGAAAGGTGAATTTGTGATACAAGAGAGTCTATAAGATGGTTCAAGTAAAAGAAAGTTGTTCAGAAATGTATTTCATTTTTCCAATCTTAAGAATGCCCTCTACATGCTCATTCCTGTTATCTCACATCATCTCCCTGAGCCTTGTTTCCTTGGAAAGATGGGAAACTGAAAGGAAATGTAAATACAAAAGGCGGAAAAATGGAGGGGAGGGATGATAAGAAAATTATGGTTCGATCGAGTTGTCTCCTTGAACAAATGAAGAGGGTGGATAATTTCTATATGATCAGCAAGTGTGAATTAGCTCTTTGTTCCATTTTGGGTGAATGAGTTATGAAGAATAGATGCTCCCTCTTCCCTCTTTGTTTGTCAATGGACATAAGCAATAAAGGATTCATCCTTCGACTTAACTATTGCTCTTTATCCTTCCTTCCAGTTATCCCTTCCTAATGAAACAGACCCTAAATCTTGAGAAACATGTACCAACAGCTATAAATTGATCATCTACTCCTGCAAATGTAATTTTTGTAGAAAGATTTTAATTCAAACAGGTCTTGCTCACTGTAACAGGAGAACACTTCAGAATCACTGAAACTAAAATTTGGGCAATATTCAGAAAGAAAGAAGAAGAAAAAAAATCAAGGAAGAGAAACAATGGGATGATCTATAGTACCGGAGAACCATCCCAGAGCTGCCCCCAATACACACTGCCAAACCCCCCTCCCCGATCTTGTTATCGTAGTTGAAGTTGTTGGTGGCAGACTGCAGCTCTTTCAATGAGAAAACTCTCCAACCTGTGGAGTTCTTCTTCCCCGGGTCCTGCTTCACACCAAAGTAACAGTTTTAGGTCATGAAATCAACGAAAGCCTCCAAAGAAGCACCAATGGCGGCCCCTTTTCAGCGGTACCCACATAAAGTGGCAAAATACCTCTCAGCAAATCTGCCGCAGCAGAAAAGGGAGTGGAAATCCATCCCTTAACCTCCCGAAACGCCGACTCAGAAACAAATTCCAATCTTGCCAACTTTCCAGGTTCTTTCACGAGGCAAGTCCCAAACTGGAGCGTTATGCGCGGCAGCATTGCAGCGGAAGCCATGGCGAGCGAACAGCAGCTGCCAAACTCAACAAAATGGAGGAGATGCGAAGAACAAGAGGGATGGCAATCGCGAGAGGAAGAAGAAGAAGAAGAAGAAGAAGAAAAAGGACGAAGCCGACCAATTGGCTTAAAGAACTGCAGAAGCAACAGCGACAATTTCCACGGAGACACGTGGCACTCGAAAACAAAGAACTCAAAATTATACCCGATTTTTGTTTTTTAAAATATTCGATTAGTTTAAAATATATATTAAATCTTTGAGAAAAATTGAAAGACTATCCTAAATTATACGAATAGTCAAAGACATTCATAAGATATTTTATATAAAAAATAACTCTTATTTCAAAATTATTATAATAATTATGCAATAATTATTTTAATATGTAATAATTAGTCATTAACTGCTGCAAATATATAATAGTTAATTAAAATTATTATATATAAAATATTACTCTATCAACTTAATCAAAATTATAAAATCAATTCAAATAGATATTACATATACTTGAACTTAAATTTTAAAATTTTAAACTCTAAAACTTAAATATTATTATATTAAAATATTTTTTAATCAATTTAAATAAAATTATTTAAATTTTATCAAAATTATTTTAAAATTAATATTTATTAATAATTATTATCATACTGTTATAGTAGTTATCATTATATATTATAATAATTAATCACAGTTATTTTAATAGTGAAAATAAAGATTATTATAACGTTTATAATAAATTATAATATTATATTAATTATTATATAAAGTATTTTAAATGCATTGACACTAAAAATTATTATAATAGTTATTCTGTGTGATAGCTATTTATGGGTAAAATATACAATCTGAGGTATCGATTTAACTAGGATGTTTTTTTATTTTGATTTTTGAAGTTATTAATTTTTTAAAATCTAATTTAAAATAATTAATAAATTAGGAAAAGTAATTATTGGCATATAACTTTAGGTTATGATGTCATCGACGCGTACGTTAAGTCCTACTCGGTGGATGTTAGCCTGAATGTCACCAGATACTTCATTGGCTTAAAGCTTGGCCCCCACGAACTCATGCGCATTCACGTCCAGGTAAATTTTAATTCGTTTTGGTCCGAATGGCGTTAGGGTTTCCGGAACGGAAGGTGCTAGTCATGTCAGCGCTGCGGAAGGGTCAAAGGCGGCCATTAATTGCATCGCATTCTTCTCGCCATCCGTTCCTCTGGCTCTGGCCACTGCGCCTCCACCTCAAATCCCTTCGACGCCATCCGTTCCTCTCTCTCTCTTGCCCTCTTCCCTCGGATACAGGGAGGCGAAAGTAGCAGAGGAGGAGCTAAGGAAGTAGTCAAGTTGGCAGGTGCTTTTTTAACCTCCAATTTCCGAATTTGTTGAAGTTTCTTATCGTTATCGAGGTAGAAGGTTCTATGATTTAGCTGCAATCTATATCTAGATGGAGGAGTCTGTTCATTTTCCATATTTTGAAGAAAACACATTTGTCGTTTTTTTTTTCCGTAGTGTTCGCAGTCAATCTTTCTCAACAATGATATGTTTTCTCCAATTTAATGGGAAAGATTGATTTTTTTCTTTTGTTGCATTGTAAAGCTACAATCTTTTCTTTCTGCAGCTGGTTATTCGATCCAATTTTAGGTCACTCGAAGTTTCCGGTTATGCGAGATTTCCTGCTTTGTTGTTCTGCTCTGCCTGTGGCTAGGGCGGGGTAAGATGCCATCGACATACCTGTCGAAGCACAAAGGCTTGCAGACCTCGTCGGAACTCCTACGTGGATGTGGCCGAAGCTTCTTGTTCGGAAACACCCGTTTTGTCCTCTCTGAGCCTTTCTCCACCCTTGGCCGCCGCCCACCTCAGATATTTTCTTCACCTGCTGTTTCCGGACAGAATTTCACCAATCATATTTCACAGCCTGTGCGGAGGTTTCCTTTTTGGTGGAATATCATGTCTGCCCGCAGTGCCTTTTTGAGAGGATCCGAGTTGGGCTCCCTCCCTATAGCAAATGGTAATTCAAGACCTAACCACAGCTTGAACAGCATGATGAGGTTCAGTGTCTGTTCTCCTAATAAGAGCCTCAACTTCTCATGGAGAGCAAGTGGGAACTTAAAGAATCAGGAACCTTGGGTTGCTAATATTGCCTACAGATATTTCTGGTCAAATACACATGACATGAATTGGAGATATAATTCTTCAGTGGAACCCAAACATCAAAAATTTTTGACTTCATGTTCAGCACCATACTCAGCTGGTGCAGCTCCGGATTTGTGTGCGGCTGTGCAGGAGGAACAGATTCAGAGTTCTGTTGATTCATCTGAACAGTATGTTATTATTGTCATATTTTTTTGTTCTTTCATTTTTCATCATTTAGTGAAGCGCTTTTTAACTGCAAATGCTCATTATCTTACATTGAGCTCTATGCAAAGCTATATTTTTCTAGTAGTAATATCTTACATCTTCCACTCTAATGAGTTCGATTTTTCTATGTGATTTAGTTATTGTCATTGAAGATCTCTATATGATTTCAACTTATTTTCTCTTATTTTGTCATCTATTAGATTTAGCCCCTCCAACTAGAGACATAGAGTTGAAGAGTGAGAGAGAGCTAACAAAGATTTTCGTTGTGAAATTTGTCTCTCTTCTGCATTAACTTGGCTTCTAGGTACTTGCTTGAAATTCTACTACTTTCTGTTACAGAAAGAATCAAGACGATAAATCCTTGAAGCTGCTTTCTGGATCTTGTTATTTACCTCACCCGGCCAAGGAAGATACTGGAGGAGAGGATGCTCATTTTATTTGTAATAACGAGCAAGCCATTGGTGTGGCAGATGGTGTTGGTGGATGGGCTGATCTTGGTGTTGATGCTGGACAGTATGCTAGAGAACTCATGTCTAACTCAGTGAATGCAATTCGGGATGAGCCAAAGGGTTCAATTGATCCCTTAAGGGTTCTTGAAAAAGCTTACTCAATAACAAAAGCTAGGGGCTCATCCACTGCATGCATTATTGCACTCACTGACCAGGTACACTAAACACTTTGCAAAATATTTTTTTTTTTGAAATTGTTTTGTTGTGCACTTTTCTCAGCATAACTCTTTGAGATGCATTTTGCACCTAAATTAAAGAAAAATAGTAATACACCTACCTTCTGATGTTTAACATGATCTTTGGCACGGTATCATTGGGATTGTAGACTCTATATTTATAACTCTTTGGTTCCCCAACATTTTTCTTTTTTCTTTAAATCTTTGTTATATAGATTTTATATTGATTGTTTTCTCCTTTGGTGCTCATATAATTGAATGAGTTCAACCTGTAAGATATTCTTAAGATTTGGATACCCAAACTGGATCAAATTGAGATTGGACCAAGCATTTTGGTACCTCTAATTGTTGTGGTTTTTATCAAGATGATCTTATTGTTCATTAGTTTGTACTAAGCGACTTGATTTCCTAGACAAGTTTTACAAGGAAATTACATGACAGAGTATCCTATTTCTCTATAGAAGATCCATTCGATACATAGCGGCCTGTTTGACACCCATTATTATACGTGACAGAGTATCCTATTTAACAAGACCATTATTATGAAGCTTCTGCTTTTTGATTTACAGGGCATTCATGCTCTCAATCTAGGAGACAGTGGATTCATAGTTGTGAGAGACGGCTCCACGCTCTTCAGATCACCCGTTCAACAGCATGATTTCAATTTTACTTATCAGCTGGAAAGTGATAATGGCAGTGACCTTCCCAGCTCTGCACAGGTAAGTTTTGGTGCCCAGTTATTGCAACTATTTACCGGGTTCTACGGTTATTATAAATAGGTACTGAGCACTTTGTGTTCAAAATGTTTTGATCTTGTTGTTTTCTTTGATTAGCATATGAAAAGCTTTACCTAGGATATCAAATTGAACAGCTAGATTTTAGATTTGACTGAACATTTGGACCATGGTATTAAAAACCCTTTCATGCCAAATCGCGCAGGAGAAATTTATCGTTCTGCTTGCTGACTAGCATGTGAAATAGGCTCAAGACCTGGAGCATGAAGAGAGTGTCATGCTTCCATGATAGAGCTTTTGCGAGCTACCCTCTTGACTTGAAACTGTCAACTCGCGTTGTAGATATTTACAATTTTCTCTTGGTAGTTTGTTATCTCAAATCATAGTGTGACGATGTATGGTTAAATGTGACCTTCTGAACTAACCTACCAGTTGTCTTTTAAACTGGCCTTGTTACACATTTAGTAACTATTTCGATGTATTGTTGGTCTCAAATGAAAAAGACAATGAGGGATTCTAACTCATTCATTCTAGACATATAACTCAAATCAAAGCTAACTGTTCTATTGTTTACATGTTATCAGATATTCAACTTTCCAGTTGCATCCGGTGACATAGTGATTGCTGGAACCGACGGCCTGTTTGATAACTTGTACAACAACGAAATCACTGCAGTCGTCGTCCAGGCCACTAGAGCTGGCTTTGGCCCTCAAGTAACAGCTCGGAAGATTGCTGAGCTTGCACGCCAGAGAGCGCAAGATAGGAACCGGCAGACTCCGTTCTCGGCAGCTGCTCAGGATGCCGGTTATCGTTACTATGGAGGGAAACTCGATGACATTACCGTGGTCGTTTCCTATATCACTGGCTGATGCTCGACTTAGGACACTTGCGTCTTGCAAACTGTACAGGGAGCTCCTGGTGTTGGAGTTGAATTATAGTAAGTTTTTTTTCTTAGTCGATCACAATCCTTCACAAAAATGTGCCAAAAACTAGCTGGTTGTCGTTATGTTTCGACTAGTTGAAGATTTTGAACGATGAGGTTTCACAAGTTGAAGACACAATTAGTAAGTTAAGGTCATGGACATAAACAAACATCACTTATATTTTAAATGTATCTAATAGATAAATTATATATAGGGTAAAAGTCAAAAAGAGGTTTTTTTTATCGAATCGTCAAAGGGTTGTCCTATCTTGATTTTTTTTATCAAAGGAATATCCTTCAGCAAAAGGTGGAATCCGCCATCCAGCGACTTTACACGGTCGGTCTTACGATCATCTGTGAGGAAGTAAGTCGAGAAGTTGCAGTTGACCACGATGATCAAAAGAATATCCTATCACTTTGTAAAGTGATACAACTGTCTTTTAGTATATTTATCTCTTATGTAAATTTTGAATTGTTTGGGCACATTGTAGTAGTTACGAAGTCATTGCTAAATAGTTATAGCAGTATGTTATAACATAGAAAAAAAAATTTAGATAAAAGTAAAAAGAGCTTCCTTTTTTATTAAAATTATTCAAAATTTTTGAAAATGATTTAAATAATATTTTTTGAGTTTGAAATTAAGTTGATTTGATATATATAGACCTTTCAAAATTTAGAATTTCAATTGGAGTAGTTATTAAATTATAATTACTATATATATATATATATATATATATATATATATATATATATATATATATATATATATATATATATATATGATTTTACTTATTTTTTATTATTATTACTTTCATTTAGTTTGACTTTAAACTCTAAATGGTTTGAGGGAATGGGGCCCAATTCTGAGAGCCAACCATCTTCTCATAGTGCCAATGTCTACCCCTCCCACTTGACCCACTTGAGTGCTTGCACTAATTAAGGTTAAGTGGGGGTTGGGCACTTCAAATTGGACAGTTCTTCCCACTCTCAACCATCATTTGTTGCTACAAGTTGAGTCGATCAATCGCCAAGGATAACAAAAGTCTTATACGATTCCTATCGATATAGGTTTCATTGAGTTTTCTACTTATCGATCTGATTCAACACGCTTTTGAACAAAATTCTCATTCGATCGGTTGAACCGAAAAGCCTTATACGATTCCTATCGGTATAGGTTTCATCGAGTTCTCTACTTATCAATCCGATTCGACATTACAAGTGCTTCCGAACGAAATTCTCATTCGATTGGTTGAACCAAAACTCCTTATGGCTTCCGGTTCATACACCCAATTCGGGCATGACCAAATGAATTATGATATTTATTTATTTATTATTATTTTTTAAAAATAAATATTTATGACGACGGCCGGCCTCCAACTTGAAGTTGTGGGTCAACGTTTCTTTTTCCTCGTGATTTTTGGTAATTTAGGGGGTTAAATGGAAAATGTCTTACCCCATCTAAGTAATTAATTAGTAAACTTAATTAATGCGTAATTTTTTTTAAACTCAAATGATAACACTTCATTAGTTTGAAGATTAAGGATAAACACAGTTACAAATCATATTTTACCGTGTCTTCCACCATCATTAGCACCTGCCATGTGTTGGAACGGCGCCGCCGAGCCGTACATCTGCCGGCCACCGCCGGCCACCGCCACCATTCCGCCATTGCCGGAGGAGGAGGAGGAGGCGGCGGATTTGTCGCCCTCCGTCTCTCGGAATCGCCGGAGATAGGCCCTGAGGGGCTCGACGTAGTCGTCGAAGCCGAGGGTGGTCATGGCCCAGAGGAGGTCGTCGCCGTTGATGGTCTTGCGCTTCTCGCGCTGGCACTTGTCGGAGGCCTCGCCAGTGACGAAGCTGATGAACTCCGACACGCACTCCTGCACCGTCTCCTTCGCCTCCTTCGACACCTTCGCGTTCGCCGGCAGCGCCTTCTTCATGATCCGGCTCACGTTCGCGATCGGGAGGAGCCGGTCATGCTCCCGCCCCGCCGCCGATAATCCGCCGCCACCGCCGCCCTTTCCGCCGGACTCGTTGTCGGAATCCGCCATACAAGTGATTAATTATAACAGAGGAAGCAGCACTGATCGAGCTCCTTCAACGATCAAGGACAGGATTAATTTAAAGGAACCGAGTGAAGAAAACGAAGCTTTATAAAATTAGATGAGGAATCCGTGGAAGCGATCAAGATTTGATCGGGTCGTCGTCCGTCCGTCGTGAAGAATTCTTCCTCCACCTCCTCCGCCACAGCGGCCGTCTGCGTGCAAAAAGAACAGAGCGAGGAAGAAATAAGCGGCGTCGTATCAGAGAAAACTTCACTATAGCCCTGAAATTTTATTAATTTGATATCTATCACCTCAGTTGGCCTATAGGGGTGTAATCGAACCAAACCGAGTCGAATATTAAAAGGCTCGAGCTCAAGCTCGGTTCATTTTTTCCTAAGCTCGAGTTCGATTCAAGTTTTAATTTTTAAGCTCAAGCTCGGCTCGTAATGAAATTAAATAGTTCGCGAATGGCTCAAGTTCGGTTCAAAAAAGGTTCGTTTTAAAGTTAAACGAATTTAGTACGAGCTTAGTTCGAAAATAGTTTGTTTAAAAGTTAAACGAGCTTAGTTTGAACTTGCCTCATTAATATATATATATTCGTGAGTCTCTTAACAAATACGTTCATAAGCCTTTAAATGAACATGTTTACGAACACGTTCGTGAGCTTTTAAATGAATATGTTCACGAGTTCACGAACCAAATACTATTAAGCTCGAGCTCGACTTGATAATATTTTCAAGCTCGAAATGAAGCTCGAGCTCGACTCGTTAATTTAATCGAACGAACTCAAACGAATTTTTTTTCGAACTGAGACTCAAATAACTCGTGAGCAACTTGGCTGGTTTACACCCTTGGCCGAGCTCTTGACGCATGAAAAAGATCATCAAAATTGCAGGAGTATAATGCACTTTCGAAACTCTGAGGGGCTATTGAAAATATTTAAATTCAAGGGGGGCGCAACGTCAAATTCTGTCTACGTAATAATTTATAGGCTCGTGGAACCACGAGAACCGTTCGTTCCGCGAGAAGAGACGACCGCGAAGAGCCTCCTCAGCCGTCGATCGAAAAGGTGATCCGAACCGCCCAACGGGGGTGGGCCCAGAAAGTCGGTGAGGAAGCAGAACGAGACAACGCCGGACACCTGAGCGACGTAGACCTGATTTTTCTAATATTTATTGGAAAATATATTTTAAAAAATACTAGTTTTTATATACAAAATATTTTTAAACAATTTATTAAAACGCACTTACTTAATGAAAATGACTGATATACAAAAATAAATAAACACCATTTACTTAGATTAACAAATCGCTTTTGTAAAAGGTAGAATCCGCCATTCAACACGGCTCCACACAGTCGGCTTCATGATCATCTATGAGAAAATAAATCAAGAAGCTGAAGAACATTATCTCAACTTCATCAAGATTCAAATCTCTTATCCATTTCTGCCACTCTATTCCATCGTAACTAACTCAGGTATATCCCAAGAGCTTAGATTAACAAATCGCATAAGTGAAATCAAAGATTATTGATAAGATAGCAAAAGTGAAATATCTAGATTAACAAAAATAAATAAATAAGAGTGATAAAATAGCCATGCAAAAAATAGCAATTTTCAACCTCATTATCATCAATTTTTCATTGATGTTCTTGATGAATACAACACCATTTACATAATCTAAAACAACAGATCTTTTTATTGCCAACTCAAGTGTGAATAATAATACAATAACCCACCTGTAAAAAATTCTGAAGCTTCAACTTTAACATGATCAAAGGAAAGTATTATAGATTAGAGTTGCACATGCCAAGCATGGATCAAAGACACTACCAAGGTTGCAAATGTTTGGTGAGGCTAGAGTTTGCCTATCCTACTTCTTGGCCGTGCCATTGGCGGCCGGGGCTGGAGCTCCGGCAGGGTTAAGCTCGTCCCAGGCTTCGATCCATGTGACCATAGCATCTGCGAGCTTGGTGAAGTAAGGGTCGATCTTTCCGAGCTTCTCCTTTACCTGTTTGGAGAGCTCAATGTAGCACTTCTGGACTGTGGTGCAATCCTTTGGGAGGGAAGCAGACTGGAAGAAGGGGATCAACTCTTCTTGCCAAAAGATCCCTTTGTACTCCTTTTTCAAGTTGACAAATGGGTTGCTGGCCTTGCTGTGCCAAATGTAGGGTAAGCCAGTCTTCACTCCCAGCCCCAAGTGATCGCAGATCACCTAGAGTGCCGTCAAGTATGCATATGTTAGATTGCTCGAGCAGATAGGTTTGCGCAAGTGATTCACATATTGATGAAACTGATTCATGATGAAATAGAACAGGAATGCTCAAACTAATGAAGAAAACTGACCTTGATGCACCATCCAGCCCACATATCATCGTAGCGTCCGATAGGTTGGCCATCGCCCATAAGGCCAAAGTACATGGCAGGGCCAATGAGCTGTCGATCAAAAGCCAGATTCATCCCACACATGGGGAACAAGGTTCCCTTGGGGATGGTAAGAACAGCATCCACATACCTAATAAAACACCACATTGTTGCAGACTAAGTTTATGTGACAAATGGAATCCTCTGGCTGTGAGACAATAAGATCAAGGGAGTTTGCTACCTGGAGTTCCTCTCGCGAGGCTTTACGAGCTGAGTGGGAGCGTCATAGTCAGGAATGTTGAGCCAAAGGCCATGAGAAACAGCTGTGGGAGCACCTTCCCTGAGGCTGAAAGGATATCCACGAACAAAGTCTGCACCTTCTCGGTAAGGGTCATACAAGGTGTTGAAGAAGTAAGGAGTAGAAGGGCTTAGAAGATTCTTGATGTGCTGTTCCAGTGCATTGATGTCTTTGCCAGAGGGATCTTTAGCAACCTATTTAAGATGATAGACAAAAGATAAATAATGTTTTAGATACAAGAAGCAAGGATTGCCAAAAAAACAACTAGAAGTAGTCTGCAACAGTTGTATCTTCGAAAAACATAAACTTTTTATGCAACAAGCTAACTGTGGATTATACAGCATTCAGCTATCAGATTAGATAACAGTTATTCAAAGTGTAGGTACATCTTCCAAAATCGAGCTTTGCAATCCAGGATAAGAAGGAACACAAAGAATACAGATCTCCTGATGATATATGATCAGGAAATTATGATTAAGTAAAAGAGACTAAAGATAACACCCTCCTAGCTCACATGATTTTGCCAGACTTGAACATTTTTTCCCATTCTTTATTTACTACTCCCACTCTTGCACAAATTGTTGCACGAATAGATAGATCTATCTCAGATTAAGCATTCAACACAGAATCGATACTTATTTGGCATAACCTCCACATAGAATTTTAGAAAATTAAATTACATAAAATCAGATCTATGTGTTTTAGTACTACCTAATGCTGTCTGCAAGCCATTGTTCAGCCAATCAAATCATATAAATGACAAAGAAAAGCATAAACAAGTTGAAAATCGTCTCTTTTCTCAAACATAGCTATGCTATCTGAATTATTTAGAAATATAGTGAACAACACTAGATCTAACTGAAGCATCGCCATCTAATTAGGTCCCAGGTTGTTTAGAATGAGAAACAAATTTGAAATAAAAAAATAGGGAAAAAATACATGTCGCGAAAACTCAGATCTATAAGCAAAATAAAACGAGAATCAAAATCCGTTGATGGATCTAGTGTTAACTTACAAAGCAGTCGTCGTCGATGGTGTAGATGTACTTCTTCTTGGAGACCATGTAGCCGAAGCAGCGGCATGCGGAATCCTTGAAGGAGATGCAGTTGGCCTTGGGGCCCAAGATGCGATTGATGTCGTTGCGGTTGTAGAGCTCGTAGTCGAACCCCTCCGGCACGTTGATCGTCTTGCTCGGGTCGCCGTCCTGCACGATGATCAGGTGGTAGGGCTGGAAGAAGGGCCGCCACATTTCCAAGAAATCCAGGTTCCGGATGGTCGGGATCACGATGTCGAGCTCGTCCTTCAGCAGAGGCGTGCTCGGCACCGACGCTGCTGCCTCCTTCGGCGCCATCTCCGCCGCGCGCTCTCTCCTCCTTGACAGATCGAAGAGGAGAACAGAAGGATCAAACGAGAAATCGAATCGAAAGAGGGAGATAAAAAATGCGATCTTTCTTTTGCCCTTCCGATACTCCGCCCGTAGAACGGATTATATAGAACCCCTGGCACGTGACGCCACGTGACATACCTTAGGATGAATCGCCGGTGTTGTCGGAGACAGAAGCTACGACACGAGAAACGACTTGAGCCGCGTTTCAAGGGAAAACGGTGCGCGTGGGTCACGAATCTGCAGCCACGTGTGAAGTCGTAACTCAAATCATGGGAAAAGTCGGGATAGGGTCAATGTAAGCTACCTAATAATAGAAGAAAAGTTTTATTAAATCAAAACCATTAAAAAAATATATATACAATTTTAATAATTAAGAAAAAGCAATAAATACACTTTTATATTTAAATTAAAATAAATATTACTAAATTCCCCTTTATATAATATTAATTTCTTTTCCACTAGAAGCGTACCTAACGTTGACTTGGTATTTTGGTAGGATGCAAACCACTAGTAATCCATAAAGTCAACTACAAGCCAAATTGATGTGAAATATGGACAACCAATTCATGATTATTTTCAAACTAGTTTGGCAAGAACAATACTTATTTGAATTCCATTTGTAAGTGATTATCAAACATAAAATGAAGAAAGAAAAACTTTCAACTCTAAGCATACTAATATTCTTGCAAGTTTGAATGGTAATTAAAAAATTCTATAGAAAAAAAAATAAAGAAATAGCTTAGTAGTTTATTAACTTAGTAGTTTATTAACTAACTATTTTAAAATAAAGAGAAAGTAATTTTAAGTTTTTAAATATATTTTTCATAAAATAAATATTTAAATTTATTAAAGGTGGATAATAAAAAAATATTCTGTTTAATTTATATTAATTTAATTTAGTAGGGAAAGTTAAGTAAAAATTAAAATGACATCCCAAATTATATAAATCTTCAAAATGATATCTCTGTTTTAAAAAGAAAAATTAAAAGGGCGCTCCATTGTATATTTTATCTCAAGATTATCTTTAGCTTTAACTCTATTATAGTAGTCACAACTAACTATTATAATATATAGCAACTAGTTTAATAACATTATAGTAACTATTAAATAATTATTACAATTATGTAATAGTTACTCATTAGTTTTTATAATTATTTTAAAATGATCTTGATCAATTTAAAATAATTTTAATAAAATTTAAATAATTTTTATCAAATTGATAAAAAATATTTTTAATATAATAATGTTCAAAGTTTAAAATTTAATTATAATTATTATTTTGACCCACTTAAAATATTTTTGATAAAATTTAAATAATTTTTTAAATATAATAATATTTTATGTATAATATTTTTTTATCAAAGTAAAATAGTCCATTTTTAATATTATAATAATATTAACATAACAGATATTTTTAAAGATTTTTTTAGAAAAAATGCTTTTTTGATTATTTATTTAATTTTTGCCCACGAAAATTTGTATTTTGTTTCTTCTCTGGTCGGTGCTGGCCAGCTAATTCGAAGTTGCAAATAAAAAAGTTTTATTTTATTATTTAGCAATATCAAAATTGACGCTTCTTTTTTAAAAATATCCATTTTATTTTTTAAAACTTAATTAAAATTAAATCAACTTAATTAAAATTGATTAAACACTATTGGAAATACAAAACTATTAATCTTTTATTATTTTTCCAAAATAAAATATCTTTTTAACAAAAAAAAGGGACACTTTTTTAATTTTTGTCCAATATTATTTATTTTGTACTACTGAAAGAGTTTATTTTGTTAAAAACGAGATTTTATAAAAATATCTTATAATTTAAAAATAAATATTTTTTTTTTATAATTCATGATGCGCCGCATTCGTGATCACGAAAAGTTGAGCGCCATGATGACGGCGCCCAATTATTTGAACCCATGCCGAATCTCCAATGGGGAACGTCGTCCAAGTTGGGGGTCGCCCTCGATCGGAGACGACAAGGGAAGAGCGGCCAGGGAGGACGATAGAGGAGGAACGACGTCGAAATGAGTCCTCTCTGTAAGCTCTCGATTCGCCTTCTTCATCTTCTTCGACGAGATTTTTTGTGGAAATTTGTACGGAAGCTCAAGCAAAATCGGGATTTTCGTTGTTGTTGGGCTAAAAGATTTCTTCTTGAGGGTTCCAGGAGTTTCTTTCGATCGATTGTGTGTTCTTATTTCTTCGAAATGCAGACGACCAAAGTTACCTGTTTTTTTTCTGAAAAAGAAGATTTACTACATTCTCTACGTTCTACAGGGGCTTCCAGCTTGATTTTCTTCTCCTTGTTCGTGGGATCTCACGGGCGGGCACTCTATCCGCTACCAAGCAAACAACAGCACAAAGCAAAAAGTCCCTTGCAGACATCGAGGCCTTACAACATTGCTCATCGTGGATCGAATGGAGAGATTCCTGAAGAAACAGCTGCTGCTTATATGGTAATTTCTATCCGACTTGAGCTAATAAGAGTCCAGAAGAATAGAATGTAAATTTCGCAAGTTACGGAATCGATCTTAGATTATACTTGGAAGTTTTCAGGATCTATAGATAGATAGATAATTTGTTATAAGATCATCTAATTATCCTTACCCATATAACAGTTGAATATAAATTCTTTTTGAATATCTACTTATTTGGAGTTCTATGGCATTGGCTCGAGCAGTATAGTTTGGAATAAGTAGAAGAGACTGGATCAGGCAAATAACTAAGAAAATGTGGGTGATTCGTAGCTAAGTCATCAAGCATCTGAATTTATCCTTTATCAGCATTTGCTCTATGTTGGCTGTCATACTATTTTACAGATGAGAATGTTTTTTTAGTCAAGCAAACATTTCAGTAAAAACAAAGGCAACGATATGTTAATATGTAGCTCACGTATTTGACAGTGCAAACAACTCTAGACAACAAGATACTTGGATCATTTTTGCAAACATATGTAGCTCTAAGATGTCAACAAAAGTATGTGTTTTATTTTGAAAACCAAATGTAGCTCAAACATGCTAAAGAACTAAGTGAAGTTATTTTTGAGTAATAATTGCAATACTTGGTCAACCTGAATTTAGTTTGATAGCAAATAAGATTCGTATAACTAGATTTTTGTAATCGATGTTGTTCAGTTGATTAATTTGAGTTCACCAATTATTTGGTTCTCAAGTGACGTTTACTTGCAGAGAGCTATCGCAGAAGGTGCTGACTTCATAGAATCAGATATTCTTGCGACTAAAGATGGTCAATTGATATGCTTTCATGATATGACACTCGATGCTACAACTGATATTGCCAATCATTCGAAGTTTGCTAATCGCAAAAGAACCTATGAAGTTGAAGGGTCTAATATGACTGCTTATTTTGTGGGCAAGTGTTCCTACATTTCTTCTACTTCTGCTTTAATTACAAATTTATTTTTTTGCGTATAATATCTAGCTGTTATGATCTTTGTTTAGATTTCTTGTATGGTAATACTGGAACTGATGAAATTTTATGATAAACTCAACTACTTAAACTTTTTAAGCTTGTTATACTAATTGTTGTCAGAAACCGTTATGTAATGAAGCCCTTAGATGCTAAAATTTGCCTTTTATGTACTCCAGTTAGATCTTATTCAACAGAACTACTGAAGTAATTCTGTGGTTTGTTATACTTGTGTCACATGAAGCATATAAACAACTGCAATAAGTGACATTATCTCTTTGACTTATTTGCAGTGGATTTCACCCTTGCTGAACTTAAATCACTAGGGGTGAAACAGAGGTATCCATTCCGAGATCAACAATACAATGGTAGGCTTACTAGATTATTGCGAACTCTAGAGATTTTCTATTGTCATATCTGTGTCACTAACATTATCCATTATGTTTACCAGGAAAATTCTCAATTATCACATTTGACGAGTTTATTGCCATTGCGCTTGATGCCAACAGAATTGTTGGGATATACCCAGAGATAAAGGATCCAGTTTTCATCAACCAGCGAGTCAGTACTTTTTTTACTGTGTGGTTTCGACGGCACCTTGTTTCATAAATATGAGATTTTCAGCTAAATATGGTATTCATCTTCATTCACCAATTTTATAGGTCAAATGGCCCAAGGAAAAGAAATTTGAGGACAAGTTCGTAGAGACTCTACAGAAGTATGGATATAGAGGTGCATACATGTCAACTGAATGGCTAAAGCAACCAGTGTTCATTCAATCTTTTGCTCCAACTTCTCTAGTATACATTTCGAACCTGACGGACTCTCCAAAAATATTCCTCATTGATGATTTCGACACACGAACAAAAGATACAAATCAGGTTACTTCCATCTGAATAAGGACACATTTCCCATATTTTAATTGGTCATTGCTCATCTTTTAATTGTTTGACATCATCCATGTTTGGATAATGTTGGCTGCATTCTTACACCTCAAAAGGGTGAGAGTTCAAATTAAAATAATGACAAATCTTTTGGATTCTTTTGTAGTCATTCTGGGAAATTACTTCAGACAGCTATCTCGAATATATCAGAAACTACGTCGTCGGTATCGGGCCTTGGAAAGACACAATCGTTCCTACACAAAACAAATATTTGACTACACCCACTGATCTTGTTGAAAGAGCCCATGCACACAACCTTCAGGTATAAGTTTTACTTTTCCCATAACATAAACACCAGTGTTTATGCTTGATATCTGCCTGAAATCTGCTTGTCTAGTTTCTCTTCTTCGATATGGATTCTGCCTAGACATGTTCTTTGGAATATACAAAAATGTTTTTAGAATAACCCAATGAATATTCAATAATGTTTTCCATTGGATCTTGCTGATTGCAATCTTTCAACAAATGCTTTTTTCCTATCCTTGGGATGCATTCGTATTGTTTAGATGATTTGTAACTTCCTACCATAAATCATAACGTTTTATGTTATGTATGCACTTGTAGGTACACACATACACTTACAGGAATGAAAACTCTTACTTGCACTTCGATTTCCATCAAGATCCTTATGCCGAGTATCAGTACTGGATCGACAAGATTGGAGTGGATGGATTGTTTACCGACTTCACTGGGAGTCTCCATCAATACCAAGAGTGGGCATCTGCATTTGCGACAAACGAAGCAAGTGCATATGGCTTATTGCATAAGATTTCACTCATGATCTCCTCATTCAAAGGAAAAGAATGAAGATGAGTCATGTTCTATCATGCATCAAGCTTTACCCTGGACTCGTTCTATGATTTTCTTAGAAGTAAAGTTCATTCCAAGATGTGTCTGTGAAACAAGTGCCAGAAAGTTGATTTAGATTTGGCTGAATTTTTCGACAAAAGTGTGTTGTGTGGTTGGCTGCGAGTGCAAGTAAAGCAATCAGAGATGCTCAAGTATTGATTTACAAAGGAAGAATCAGGTAACATAAGACACTATCCTAACTGTTTGGTATTCATTCAACACTTATCAAAGGATGCACTTGCCATTTATGGATTTCCTAAAATACTCCTGTTAAATCTGCCTAAACCATTAGCTGACTAAAGGTGATTAGTCGATCGATTAGTCGATTGAGAAGTGACTCCAATTGATTGGAATCATATTTAGGCAGCTAATTGTGAACAAATACTTGACCATAATGCTTGGCCATCGAACACTTTGGGCAAAAGTGCTCGACGGTCTTGAAGAAGACCTTGGATTTGCGCAAGCATTCAACTGTGCAGTTGTCGATAGACACAACTATTTTGGATCAAAAGTGGTTTATGATCTTAGAGGTCTTAGATTATTATCAAATAGGCATTGTTGCACTCATAAGGTTTCTTTAAGTTTGCCAATGTTTTTTTTTTAAAAAATTTGAAGCCCTTTATCTTTGGTCAAAATTATAATCATTAAACTTTTAGTAAAAATATATAGGGTAAAAATAAAGAAGGCATCCTAATTTATCAAATCGCCATATGGATATCTTTAAAAAAAAAAGTTAAAAAGACGCTACAGTTTTTTAGGGTGTGTTTGATTTTAGGAGTATTGTTAATAATCTTAATTATCTATCTAAAATTATTAAAGATAATTTTGTTTGATTTAGATTATGATCGATTTTTAAATAATGTAGCATTATTGAATGCGATTACCTTGACAATATAAGGTTTTTTATGATTTTAGAAATTAACAAAAAAAAATATAATTATTTTTTAATTTTAAAATTGAGTTAATTGAAATGTACTCTGAAACTTAATTGAAATTAAATTAATTAATTTAATAAATTTTAATTTAAATATTTATAAATTTAAAAAAGATAATTTATTTTAAATTTAAAAAATAAAATTAATGAATTATATTTATTAAAATACATATAAATTTATTTTAAATTTTAAAAAATTATAAATAAATTATATCTATTTTTTAATATTATCAATTTATTATCCTCATTAATATTAATATTATTAATTTAATTTATTTTAAAAAAAATTAAATTAAAGATAATATAGTAAATATTAAATTGGTTATATTTTATTCCTTCCAAATAAATAAGTTAAATCAAACAATATTAAATTATATTTTATGCCCCATAATTTTGATTATATGATTATTTGATAATCATATAATCAAGGTTATACATGATAATTTAAATCAAAGCATACCCTTATTTTTAATATTATTGTAGTAGTTACGATTAGCAATAATTGTAAGAGTACTTACTCAATAGCTATTATAATATAAAAAATTAATTATTTCAATTAACCAAAATTATTATACACAAATAATATTATATCAAAATATTTTTTTATAAACTTGATTAAAATTATTTAAACTTTATTAAAATCATTTTAAATTAATAAAAATTATTTTACATTAGTTAAAATTAATTTAAAATAATTATAAAAACTACTTAAGTATCTGTTACACAGTTACACAAGTTACTAAATAACTATTACACAATTATAACTAAATCTTAAATCTTTAATTTAAAAAATCTTAAATTTTAAACACTATTATATCAAAATACTCTTTATCAATTTGGTCAAAATTATTTTAAATGGATCAAAATCGCTTTAAGTTCCACAATTGTATACATTATTAAGTAGTTGTTATAATGCTATAATAATATTATATTAATTATTAACTATTATATAGTTACAGTATAATAGTAGAGTATCTTTTTAATTTTTAATTTTTTTTAAAAAAAGGCATATATACCATTTAACAAATTTGAGATACCTTTTTAATTTTTTTCATATATATATATAAACTTTATCTTCCTCTTTCCTTTCAGGGCCTCTCATTATTCCACAGATCAGACAGCTTGCGGCTTGCCTGCAAAGCTGGGCGAACACAAGATCAGCACCATGGAAACTCTGATGGAAACCAAGATCATCACCAACATTTTCCCAAAAATTTCCAGTAATTCTTTTTATTCTCTCTCTCATTATAATCTTCCCTTTCTGCTAGCTGCAGTTCTTCTCATGAAGCTTGTCCTTCTTTTCAAATTTCAATTATACTGTTAAAAAACTTAAATAAATTTCTTCCTGAGTTGAAGTTCTTCTTCCTAATTATCATGCTGCATGAACTTCGATCTTCTGCAGGTAAACAGGCTTTGAGATTGTGCAGACAATCTTCAAACGTGTTTACTTCGGTTACTTTCATTGCAAGTGCCACAAGCATCGTCATCGTCATCACATGAGAAGCTTCATGTAAAGGTCTCTTCTTGTTACAAGTCCCTAGCTAATTCTGATCTGATTTCGTATTCCTAACAAGTAACTATGTATTATGAATGACAAAAACAAACCGAATCATGACTCGAACCAACCGATTCAGTTAGTCGGATTGAGCCACTCGATTAGACCACTCAAGTCGAGTGATGTGGACAAATAAGTTAATCGAGCCAAGAAAGTTGGAGAAGAACAAAATGATCATGCTAACTAGTTTGGATGGATCAAGTGGACTTGGTGAATCAGGTGGACCATTCGAACTAGACGAGTCGAACAAGTCAATAGTCTAGTCCAATTGATCGATCGAACCAAACAAAAATTTTTCAAATATATATGTCATTATTACCGTAACATTTTGATCAACTAAACTTAGAAGTACTTGACCAGGTTTGTGCGGTGAGGAGGAGAAGAGCTTATCGACAATCTGATACTTATGTTCTAATGGAACCCGGCAAGGGTGAAGAATTTGTTTCAGAGGATGAACTGCGAGTGAGGCTGAAGGGCTGGCTTCAAAATTGGCCTTGCAAGGCTTTGCCACCTGATCTTGCTAGGTTCGACTCGATTGATGATGCGGTTTCGCACCTCGTGAGGTCTGTTTGCGAGCTAGAGATCGACGGTGAGGTTGGCTCGATACAGTGGTACCAAGTACAACTAGAATGAAGCGCATTCGATGCACTAGTATCATGTAATCTGAACAAAGGGTTATAATAAATGTGGATCATAGTTTACGAAGTCGATAACCTTGGCACTTACCACTTTTGAACAAAGGGTTTTTTCGATTCGAATTCGTAATCATAAGATTATACAATAATAATTTTACTATTACATCAAAACTCGACTTCCTTATAACAAATAATGGTCACAATAATTTTCCAATTAATATACTTGCTTAATTCAAACTAATTTTATATGACTATTTTACCCTTCAAATGGATCTATATAAGCGAGGGTATTGAGGTAATTGTGGCTCAATCCTCGCTAACTGTAACGGTCAACTCGCCCTAGGTTCATTTTCGAGCGTCGCCACGCCGCTTGTCCCTTTCACGGTCGCGCTTCCGGAGCAGAGGCAGTCGGCGGAGACGACGCCAGCAGCAGCAGCGTCATGGAGAATCCGGTGTCTAAGACTGTGAAGGACGTTTCGCCCAACTAATTCGTCAAGGTCTATGCAGCGCGCCTCAAGAGATCCGGCAAGGTTGGATGCGTCTTTATTTTCTTGTCTTAGTCTGGTGGCAAAGATCGTGTTTTTGTGTGATTTATCCTTAGTTTTAGGGTTCTAAATATACACTTCTTGTCAAAATCGTGCTTTATCCTTGATTGCTGCATCCTTAACTTGCATATAGTTCATGTTTTCTGTTTTTCCTGGTCAAAAAGATCTTTTTTTGGTTCATCTGTGTAGGAACTCGATTATTAGTACGTTGTTTGGGATGTGTCAACTGTTCGCAATGCCATTCCCTAGCTATTCGTTGAATTGTTCAGGATGAGATGGTAAGGAAAGTTGAGAAGTCTGGAATTATTGGTTTTGTGCTTCAGATAGCAGAAACAGAATTCTTAGGCACATTGTAGGATTGACAAACAAGAATCCATCATATATTTCTGGTCAGTAAATTGTTAAATAAAAAACAATTTAGAATTATATATCTAACCAATACTATCTGATGGTAAGTTGGTTGAAGTGAAACAACTAAATCCTATCTCGAAAGTCAGAACAAATTCATCATTTGCTTTGCTATGTATGCTAATAGTGTTCTCTAATGTTGTGTTTCTTGGCGAAGTTGAACAGAAGTAATTTAAGTGAGGTGAAATATGAGATGTTCTTTCGACTTCAACACTTTGGTTTGATTTTTGGCTGAATAAGATGGAGAATTTGGAGCTGATTAAGTTCCTTGTCTTCCTCCGGAGTGTACTTTGTTTCACTTGTCTTCAATTTTTTTTCTTTAACCTCTTCCTATCCAAATGAAACATCAAGAAGACAACAAAATGTGTTTATTCTACTTCTTAGATAAATATGTCATTATTGATTTGAGTTTCTCACTTTATATGAATTAAAATTCAATGTTATTTTGGTTCGTTACTCTTGGATACACTTTCTAACTTTTCTGCTGATTCCACTTGCTTACTCTGTTTATTGATAGCTGGAGCTTCCTGAGTGGGCAGACATTGTAAAGACTGGAAGATTCAAGGAACTCGCGCCGTATGATCCTGATTGGTTTTATATCAGAGCTGGTAAGAAATATCACACAAGGAAGACTACTTCATCCACATTATTTTCCATCTTTGGGTGAATTCACTGTCTTATATACTTAATGTCTCTATTTTTTTATTGTTGCAGCTTCAATGGCAAGGAAGATCTAATTGAGGCGGGCATTGGAGTAGGTGGTTTTCAGAAAATTTATGGAGGCCGCAAGAGGAACGGAAGTCGCCCTCCCCATTTCTGCAACATTCTGCAACAGTGGTAAACAATCAATATCATTGAGATTGATCCTAAATGGTAAGCAATCTCATGCCTTCTCATTGCTTTCATTTTATTAGGACTTTGCTCATCAAGTTCACAATGTTTTGGCCATCTTCTCGACCTTGAACTTGATTTTACTCGAGCGAATGCTGAGGGAGAGGAAATTGAGTCAAAAAATGTAATCCTCCTACACAATCTAGTGAAATATAGTTTGTGCCATCAATTGAAGTTCATCTTCAAGGATTCAGGTGATGTGATTGTGAGCAACTGCATCATTCCATCTTAAGAAAAACTAATTGAATCAGAGTTTACCATCTGTGCTGTGTTCTATAATATCAATATATATGTTTCTATAACTTGTTTTACACTGCAGTGGACGAAAAATTACTTCGCAATGGTTGCGAGATCTCGATCAGGTTGCTGGCCGTGTGTAGCTGCTACTTTACAGTTCCAATCAAGTGAAGCTATTTTTGCTTCAGCTTTATGCTCCAGGTCTGTGTACTCTTCCATAGCTGAGATACTTGATTTTTGCATATTTGACTCGATCTGTTTCTTTGGTTTGGACTGGTTTTTGCAAATTTTTATTAAAATATCTCGATTGTTTTTAGATTATTAAAGTAAAGAAATTAAGGGCATGAATATTCTATGGGTTTAGTGATATGGAGAAGAAGGTGAACTAACTAGCACATAAAACGAACAATATTAAAATAGATCTCTAATTTTCAAACCAAACATGGCGCATAGAATTCTAGGAAGCCAACCAACTATCTCTACCCCATAAATCTCCCCTATAAATCTCCTCAATTGTTCCACTTCTTATCAAGCTCACAACCTCAACTCCCTTCCACTACTCCATGGCTTTCCGGTTTGGCCTCTTCACCATGGCAATTTTGGTTGCCAACCTCGGCGGATGCTACGCGGCTCGGCGTCTCCTTGACACGACGGTGGCACCCCCCGTCTCAGCCATCCCGACACTACCAGCAGTGCCACCTGTGCCAGCCGTTCCACAACTATGCCACCAATGCCTATCAGCCGCCGATGCCGGCAATGCCAACCATTCCAACGCCATTGATGCCGACAGTTCCTCAACTACAGACACCGGCACAACCGATGCCAACGATTCCAATGGTGGGAGTGCCACCTTTGGCTTCAATGCCTACCATCCCAATGGTTTCATCGCCGCCAATTCCAACAATCCCTTCCATTCCTCTCCTCGCCCCACCACCGGCGACCACCACAACCCCATGACATCCTATCGAGCAAACTACTTCGAGCATGATTATGTATCTTCGCTAGTTTGTTTTACGAGTGTTTACATTGTCGGTAGGATTGTGACGACATTATGAAATCTTGTTCATGGATCTTATTTACTTGTATGGCATAAGAATAAATACCAACTACTCTTTTCTCCTAACTATTGTTCTACATCGTTATCTTTTTAAGAAAGGGTTAGCTAAGTGAACATATATAGATTTCGATCGAAAGCATGAAACAAGCAAAGCCGGTTTCGCCTTTCTTGTGAAACTAGAAACAGATGAAATGAAATGAGCCATTCCTTAAAGTTATAAGGACCAATAATCTCATGTTCACATAATTGTCGTCTCAATCTCCCCCGAACCGTTTAGTCATTTCAACTCTCGCCCATCCGATTTGGCTCATATCAGTCCCATTGTCCGACCCATCTGACTCGCCTGTTCGATCGACTTTATCGAAATGGAAAGAAAGTGTACTGAAATAGACATTCAAATTGTTACATCTAGTCAAGTGTGAGCAAACAAGAAAACACTGACTAAAACAACCAGAATTCTGGTCCAGATTCTACTGAAAGACAAATGAGAATGTAGGTGACTTCTGAACTACTTGTTATCGATCGATATCGTCTTTTGACCTCCGTAAACTCGGATACAACGTTAAGCTAATTTGACCAAACATTTCGTCAAACATGCCATTTTGAATCTACAAACTTTCCCACCAAACCTCCATCTGCAATTGCACAATTCATCTTGGAAGCCAACCAACAATCTCTACCCTTGCAACCTTTCTCGCGATATAAACACAATCACTTTGCTCTGATCCATGGTTTCCTTTTTCAGGCTCCTTGCCATGGCACTTCTGATAGCTAACCTCATCCCCTGCCACGCGGCTAGGCACCTCCTCGACACAATGCCAACTGCTGCTCCTCCGGTTGTCTTGGTGCCAATGCTTCCAGTCGTGCCGCCGATACCAGCCATTACGATGCCAATGCCTGCGGCGGCTCCATGATTCAGAGAGACTTTGAGCTTGATGTATGCAGTGAACTTTAGTAGCATTCCAGTTTGTGGTAGATACATTTGTGAAAGCTAATTCTAAATAAGAGAGAATGTTTCTTCACTAGTTTGCAAAGAGTTAATTGGAGTCGATACCGTGCAGTTTATGATGTGTTATCGCGGTATCTTATACACTATCCGAACTGAAATCTGTTCACAATCGATCGAGCAGTCAGAGCTTCATTCATTTTCCGGTGTCTGAGCCACCCTTGCTTGAACTGAGCTAGGAGACTACACCGAACTACGAATTGATAAGGTGATGGATGTCAAGGCCCCTAACTCTACTGCATCTTTGCTAGATCCACTAAATAGAACAATCGTGAGTTGTCATGGATACCGCTAGGCGATAAAATCCCACAATCCAACTCATCTGATTTGTGTAGTCCAATCTGTTAGTATCTCAAATAGTCGAGGGGGATATTGTTGGAACTCCAAGTGGTGTGTATCACAGTTTTAATGTTTGGTCAAGTAAGTTTAAGTTAGGCCTTGCTGTGTTTCTGATATGCATTTGAGCGTGCAGAGACTTAAGAGAACACATAGATATCCGATGACTCGGGATCCAGTGGAGTACGATGAAGGGTGGTATGAGGCACACGATAGATTAAAAAGGACAAGGAGTATCAGAGACAAGTAGACTTGAAGCAAAAATTGCAAGCTAGAAGGATGACATGGGAAGGGAGCCGACGGATTTGGTGCATCTGAGGTACGAGGAGCTTGACGGAAGAGTACATTTGTGAAGCGAGAACAGTGCACAGGAAGTGAGCCAGAAGAGCTTAGTGCATCTGAGGGATGAGAAATCGAGAGGAAGTCTATACAAGGTAAGCTGGTGAGCCGAGTCGAGTCAATTGTATTTGGGACGAAGGTAGAGATTCAACTTAGGCGAATTTGATTGTAGTCGACTTGAGTCAAGGTTCCAAGTGATCGGAAATGGTTTCGAGAGACCTAAAACCCGAGCGACCATATTTGATCTGAATGACCCTATGCATGTACACTTATCCTTTGAACATGTTTGAGATTCGGTTGGTCCGAGTCGACTGAAAAGACCTCTAGACGACTGAAAGCACATATGGAGTACAAGGTCAAGACAGACGGTTAGAGATCCGAATTGATCGGGTGTCTAAGCAACTTGAGATGGTTTGGACGACCAAAAGGGTGTCAAGTCAACCAGATCAGATAAGGGCGACCTATTCGTGAATGAGGTCGAGGTGTTGACTGAGCAAGGTCTGAGAGACCAGACGAACTTCTAGGCGATTAGAGCAGTGTCAAGTCATCAAATCTACAGTTAATTAGAGACCAGAGGCTATAAACTAAGCTTGAGGCTTGAAGGCAAAATACCACACAACTATACTCCGAATTTATACTCTGTATACTATTTTATCAAAAGACTCCTCCTAGTGTTTTATTGTTTCAAATTTGTATAAGAGATTTTTCCACCTTCGCCACTTTACAGAAGACGAGAAAATTAATAGATGACATTATGCATAAACTTTGAGAGTTATGAATCAAGTAAAATATTTCATTCCTTTGTGTACATGTTTTATATTATTTCTAATGCGGATATCTTTGCTAAGTAATTTTTTTAAAAAAAAAGATAAAATATTTTTAAATTACAGGCACGTTCCTAAATGCTCAACTACACTATCACAATCAACTCCCTTTAATGTCTTTCAACATATTCACTCATCTTAACTAGTTGGCCTACCCTACCAGTCAAGAATGACCAAGTTGCCCATCTTCTGACTAAATCTCTAAGACTTCAAATTGACAACCAATATTAGTATTCAATAATGACACAGTAAGTTCTATCCTCTATAACTTTAAACCATCAAAGATCTTGTCTAGGATTCAATGAAGGGCAAATGGCAATGTAGGTGACCTTTTGAACTACTAGTAAACAATCAATATCCATTGTTGACCTTCAATCAAATCTTCACTCTTTCCTACCAAACCATGCCTTGTAATTGCACAGCTCATTTTGGAAGACAACCAACAATCTCTACCCTTAGCAACCTCTCCAATCCTTCCCTCTATATAAACACCATGACTATGCTTAACCCTCACAGCATCTCACTGTCTTAGCTCTTCTTTAGATCATCTAAGGATCTAATCTACTTTACGTGACTCTCTCGTTCATGGCTTCCTTTTTCGGCCTCTTTGCCATGGCAATTATGGTAGCAAACCTCGGGCCCTGCCATGCGGCTCGGCATCTACTTGATACAACACCCGCTGCTGCACCACCGCCTGTCGTCTCGGCGGTCCCAACTTTGCCTATGCCAACACTTCCAGCAGTGCCACCGGTACCTGCCATGACGATACCGATGCCTACGATGCCAACTTCAGTGCCGGGGGTGCCAACTATTCCGATGCCCACCATTCCAGCAATACCAACAGCAGGAGTGCCACTTTCAGCTCCCATTATTCCAGCCATCCCCAATGTTCCTTCGATTCCGGCCATCCCTTCCATCAGCACTCCACCTCCTGCAGCAGCTCCATGATTCATAGCGACTTCGAGCTTAACGTATGCTGTGTCTTTTAGTTTATTACAGTGTCGTAGATTTTATATGCCTTTGTGACGAATCTAGTCATTACTATGTCGATTTGGTGGTGGTATTGTTTGTGTATCCGCGTGAATTTGTGTACTGATCTTCATTATGCAATAATACTCTTCCTTATGAGCTTGCAAAGAGAGAACGTGTTATCTCCCTATCTTATCCCTGGATGAATGAACAGCTTCTAGTTTATCTGAACTGAAATCTGTTTGCGGTCAATCGAGCAACCAGAGCTTCTTTCATTTTGAGGCGTAAACGGCTCTTGACACGATAGCCCAACTGTCTTAATAGTTCGAGCACTGCGACCGTAAGATGCCCTATATGGAATTGAACCTTGGGTGCTGAATAATCCACTGTGGCTCTTACCTTGGGTGTTTGAACCATCCTTGCTTGCTCTGTTCTAGGAGGCACCTTGCGTGGGCTAATCCACAAACATTATTATCTAAGTTTACTAGACTACACCGAACTATTAATTGATAAGGTCTAACTAGGGTACTAGCATCCCATGATGGATGTCGAACCCCCTAACTCAACTTTGTTTTCACTCAAACCGCATCTTTGCCAGATCCACTAAATAGAACAATTGCGAGTTACTATGGATATCACCGGGCAACGAAATCCCACAATCCAACTCATTTTGCCTGTGTAGTCCAATCGGTTAGTACCTCGAATGGTCAAGGGGGGATCGCTAGAACCTCAAGTGATGTGTACCACAGTTTTGATGTTTGATCAAGTAAGTTTAAGTTAGACTTTGCTGTGTTTCTGATGTGTTTGAGTATGTAAGGATTTAGGATAACACAACGGTGTCCGATGATTCAAGATTTGATGGAGTACGGGAAAGAGTGGTATGAGACACCTAAGAGACTGGAAAGGATAAGGAGTATCAGAGACAGTTAGACTTGGAATAGAAGACATAAACGAGCGAGAAGGATAATACAGGAAGGGAACCAACGGGTACATGGAGCTTGGTCGGAAGAGTACACCTGTGAAGCGAGAATGACGTACGAGGAGTGAGCCGGAAGAACTCAATACATTCGAGGGATGAGAAACCAAGAGGAAATTAACACAAGATAAGTTGGGGAATTGAGTTCTATTTGAGACGAGGGTAGAGACTCAACTTAGGCGGACTCAATTCTAGTCGACTTGAGTCAGGGTTCCAAGCGATCGGAATTGATTCTAGGCGATTGAAACTCGGGTGATCGTATTTGATCCGAGTGACCCTATGCATGTATACTTATCCTTTGAACATATCTGAGATCCAAGCGATTTGGGTGGCCTGAGATGATTTGGGCGATTAGAAGGGTGTTAAGTCAATCAGATCGGATAAAAACAACTTATTAGTGGATGAGACCGAGGTGTTGAATGAGCAAGGTCCGAGCGACTGAAAGAGCTTCCAGGCGATTAGAACAGTGCCACGTCAACAAATCGACAGTTAGAGACCATAGGCTTTAAAAGTAAGCTTGAGGCTCGAAGGTAGAATACTACACAACTATACACTGAACTATAGGCTCTAAAAGTAATGTAGAATACCACACAACTATATTTATGAATTTTATACTCTATATACTAGTTTCAATTTTGTATAAGTGATTTTTCCATCTCCAACACTTTACTGAAAAGGAAAAGGAGAAAATTAATGGACTGCGCCGTGCATAAGTTTTGGAGTAGCAAATCGTGAGGATTGCGAATCAAGTAAAATATTGTGTCCCTATTGTGTGCATATTTTATATTATTTCTAATATGTGCATATTTACTAAGTAATTAGCAAAAAAAAGATAAAATATTATTAAATTACAAGTAGGATATTCACCTATTCCTTCTAACGATCCTAAGTGCTTAGCTACATTATCACAATCGACTCCCTTTAATCTCTTTCAACACATTCACTCATCTTACCTAGTTGGCCTACCCTACCAGTCAAGAATGGCCAAGTTGCCCATCTTCTGACTAAATCTCAAAGACTTCAAATTGACAACCAATATTAGAATTCAATAATGACAGAGTAAGTTCTCTCCTCTAGGAGTCCATGAAATCAAACACAATCAAATCGTAGTCCTACTAAGATGAAACAAAAAGCAGAACAAAGTATGTGTGATAATTTCAGATTTACTTGAATGTTGTAACTTTAAACCATCCAAGATCTTGTCTAGGATTCAATGAAGGACAAATGGCAATGTAGGTGACCTTTTGAACTACTAGTAAACAATCAATATCCATTGTTGACCTTCAATCAAATCTTCACTATTTCCTACCAAACCATGCCTTGTAATTGCACAGCTCATTTTGGAAGACAACCAACAATCTCTACCCTTAGCAAAGTCTCCAATCCTTCCCTCTATATAAACACCATGACTATGCTTAACCCTCACAGCATCTCACTGCCTTAGCTCTTCTTTAGATCATCTAAGGATCTAATCTACTTTACGTGACTCTCTCGTTCATGGCTTCCTTTTTCGGCCTCTTTGCCATGGCAATTATGGTAGCAAACCTCGGGCCCTGCCATGCGGCTCGGCATCTACTTGATACAACACCCGCTGCTGCACCACCACCTGTCGTCTCGGCGGTCCCAACTTTGCCTATGCCAACGCTTCCAGCAGTGCCACCGGTACCTGCCATGACGATACCGATGCCTACGATGCCAACTTCAGTGCCGGGGGTGCCAACTATTCCGATGCCCACCATTCCAGCAATACCAACAGCAGGAGTGCCACTTTCGGCTCCCATTATTCCAGCCATCCCCAATGTTCCTTCGATTCCGGCCATCCCTTCCATCAGCACTCCACCTCCTGCAGCAGCTCCATGATTCATAGCGACTTTGAGCATAACGTATGCTGTGTCTTTTAGTTTATTACAGTGTCGTAGATTTTATATGCCTTTGTGACGAATCTAGTCATTACTATGTCGATTTGGTGGTGGTATTGTTTGTGTATTCGCGTGAATTTGTGTACTGATCTTCATTATGCAATAATACTCTTCCTTATGAGCTTGCAAAGAGAGAACGTGTTATCTCCCTATCTTATACCTGGATGAATGAACAGCTTCTAGTTTATCTGAACTGAAATCTGTTTGCGGTCAATCGAGCAACCAGAGCTTCTTTCATTTTGAAGCGTAAACGGCTCTTGACACGATAGCCCAACTGTCTTAATAGTTCGAGCACTGCGAGCGTAGGGTGCTCTATATGGAATTGAACCTTGGGTGCTGAATAATCCACTGTGTCTCTTACCTTGGGTGTTTGAACCATCCTTGCTCGCTCTGTTCTAGGAGGCACCTTGCGCGGGCTAATCCACAAACATTATTATCTAAGTACTAGACTACACCGAACTATTAAGTGATAAGGTCTAACTAGGGTACTAGCATCCCATGATGGATGTCAAACCCCTAACTCAACTTAGTTTTCACTCAAACCGCATCTTTGCCGGATCCACTGAATAGAACAATCGCGAGTTACCATGGATATCGCCGGGCAATGAAATCCCACAATCCAACTCATCTTGCTTGTGTAGTCCAATCGGTTAGTATCTCGAATGGTCGAGGGGGAGATCGGTAGAACCTCAAGTGGTGTGTACCACAGTTTTGATGTTTGATCAAGTAAGTTTAAGTTAGACTTTGCTGTGTTTTTGATATGTGTCTGAGTGTGTAAGGACTTAGGAGAACACAACGGTATCCGATGACTCAAGATTTGATGGAGTACGGGAAAGAGTGGTATGAGACACCCGAGAGATTGGAAAGGATAAGGAGTATCAAAGACTGTTAGACTTGGAGTAGAAGACACAAGCGAGCGAGAAAGATGATATGGGAAGGGAACTAACGGGTACAAGGAGCTTGGTGGAAGAGTACACCTATGGAGCGAGAATGACGTACGAGGAGTGAGCCGGAAGGACTCAATACATCCGAGGGACGAGAAGGAGGAAATTAACACAAGATAAGTTGGGGAAGTGAATTGTATTTAAGACGAGGGTAGAGACTCAACTTAGGCGGACTCAATTCTAGTTGACTTGAATCAGGGTTCTGAGCGATCGGAATTGATTCTAGGCGATTGAAACTCGGGTGACCATATTTAATCTGAGCGACCCTATGCATGTATACTTATCCTTTGAACATGTCTGAGATCCAAGCGATTTGGGTGGCCTGAGATGGTCTGGGCAATTAAAGGGTGTTGTCGTGTTAAGTCAACTAGATCGGATAAGAACAACTTATTAGTGGATGAGGCCGAGGCGTTGACTGAGCAAGGTCCGAGCGATCAAAAGAGCTTTCAAGTGATTAGAGCAGTGCCACATCAGCAAATCGATAGTTGGAGATCAGAGGCTTTAAAAATAAGTTTGAGACTCAAAGGTAGAATACCACACAACTATTCTAAATTTATACTCTATATAATATTTTATAAAGGCTCTCTTAGTGTTTTATTGTTTCAATTTTGTATATGTGATTTTTCCATCTCCAACACTTTACTGAAAAGGAGAAAGTTAGTGGACGACGCCATGCATAAGTTTTGGAGTAGCAAATTATGAGGATTGTGAATCAAGTAAAATATTGTCTCCCTATTATGTGCATATTTTATATTATTTCTAATATGTGTATATTTACCAAGTAATTAGCAAGAAAAATATAAAATATTATTAAATTACAGGTATGTTATTCACCTATTCCCTGTAACGATCCTAAGTGCTTAGCTACATTATCACAAGTCGACTCCCTTTAATCTCTTTCAACACATTCACTCATCTTACCTAGTTGGCCTACCCTACCAGTCAAGAATGGCCAAGTTGCCCATCTTCTGACTAAATCTCAAAGACTTCAAATTGACAACCAATATTAGTATTCAATAATAACACAGTAAGTTCTCTCCTCTAGGAGTCCATGAAATCAAACACAATCAAATCGTAGTCCTACTAAGATGAAACAAAAAGCAGAACAAACTAATATGTGTGATAATTTCAGATTTACTTGAATGTTGCAACTTCAAACCATCCAAGATCTTGTCCAGGTTTCAATGAAGGACAAATGGCACTGTAGGTGACCTATTGAACTACTAGTAAACAATCAATATCCATTGTTGACCTTCAATCAAATCTTCACTGTTTCCTACCAAACCATGCCTTGTAATTGCACAGCTCATTTTGGAAGACAACCAACAATCTCTACCCTTAGCAACCTCTCCAATCCTTCCATCTATATAAACACCATGACTATGCTTAACCCTCACAGCATCTCACTGTCTTAGCTCTTCTTTAGATCATCTAAGGATCTAATCTACTTTACGTGACTCTCTAGTTCATGGCTTCCTTTTTCGGCCTCTTTGTCATGGCAATTATGGTAGCAAACCTTGGGCCCTGCCATGCAGCTCGGCGTCTACTTGATACAACACCCGCTGCTGCACCACCCCCTGTCGTCTCGGCGGTCCCAACTTTGCCTATGCCAACACTTCCAGCAGTGCCGCCGGTACCTGCCATTACGATACCGATGCCTACGATGCCAACTTCAGTGCCGGGGGTGCCAACTATTCCGATGCCCACCATTCCAGCAATACCAACAGCAGGAGTGCCACTTTCGGCTCCCATTATTCCAGCCATACCCAAAGTTTCGCTGCCTCCTATTTCGATTCCGACCATCCCTTCCATTCCCGTCCTCAGCACTCCACCTCCTGCAGCAGCTCCATGATTCATAGCAATCAGTTGATATCTATGTTATGATTACTACTTAAATGTGTCATCTTGCTCATCATAATGTTATATTTGGTTCAGGAATGAAATTGATAAAGAAATAGAATAACTACAGAATGGAAATAGATCAAGGTGTGTATTCCTTTAATCACAACTTTCACTTACTTAGCTCCATCAAAACTACTAGTAGCTTGTTCAGATGGTATCTCCTATCCATGGTTCGTTCGAGCAGCTGGAGCTTCATTCATGATGCAGGTGTTGGAGTCCATTACCCTCTGCATTGTAACTTCATTACTAGTCAATCCTTGTCGACTAGTCAAGCATGGTCGACTTGCCGAACTTACCAATTATAATTGAAGAATAAATATTGATATTTGATAAAAATGGAGAATTTCATTCTCCTCTTTACCACTAGAGATCAAATACAATGGAATCTTCATCCCACTGAAAGAATTATTACATTTTAGATTGGCTTGGAGCAAGAGAATGAAATGGAATGATTCATTCTATTTCATAAACTTTACCTTTCTTAAGGCCCTGTTTACTCATAGGTGGTGGAATGGGAGGACAAAAAGAATTTGAAAGGACAGGATTGAAGAGTGATTTGGTGTTCGTAGATGTTGTTTACTTGCAGCTAATGAAGGAGCTGAGAATCCACTCCCTTCTTTGTTTACTCGAGTGAATCTTTAACTGATGAAATTGCCAAAGATAATGCTACCTTCATCAGCAAAAACATCAACATCTTGATCCCTTTTTTTTCTCATTTCACATGTTTTTTCTCATTCCATAAGACAGCAGGTGACACCCAGCAAGAGAAGTAACCACCTTCTTGGAGGCCTATGAGCTCTGTCCTATGCAACGCCGAGGTCACTGCCAGTTTTTCTCTGGCAGCTTCAAGCTCTACTAGTTCTCCAGGTCCAGATTTAACTTCATTTTTCCTGCAGATTCTCACTGTCTCGTCCCATGTAAATAAACCGTAAAGGAATAAAAAGAAAAACAAAGTAAACTTGAATCTGTTTAAGATTCAGTAATTTCCCTAACCATAATACATGATCCAACTTAAAGCACAGTTAATTACATAAATGCTGTTAAAACTTTAATTTCAAACCATCCAAGATCTTGTCCAGATTTATTGAAGAATAGTAATGTCGGTGACCATTTGAACTACCTGTAATCAATCAGCCATCAATAATCTCCATTGACCTTCCATGAAATTGTAATATCAAGATCTACTCGACTTACCTTTTTTATTCATGGGTTCTGACCTCTAACCTTGGGCCCTGCCATGAAGCTCGGAATCTCCTTCACACGATACTGACTGCTGCACCCCCTGTCATCTTGGCGGTCCCAACTTTGCCTATGCCAATGCTTTCAGTGGCAGTGCCACTGATGTTGGCCTTTCACAACTTTCTACGCCCCCAATATCAACAGTGCCAACAGTTCCCACAAGTTTCAGCTCCATCAATGCCACTGGTGCCTACTACTCCAATGCCCACTGTTCCAACAATACCAACCGCAGGAGTGCCACTGTCAGCTCCCATTATTCCAGCCACACCCAAAGTTTCACAGCCTCCCATTCCTTCAATCCCAACCATCCCTTCCATTCCCTTCCTCACTCCACCTCCTGCAGCAGCTGATTTAGAGACACTTTGTGTTTGATGTGTGTGTATGTCTTAACACTATAACAGAGTCTACTAGGTTAAGTGAGTATGATTGTAGTCATGATGGTGATGATTATTGGGTGATGGTTTTGTTCATGTGTTCGACGACTTGTGTATTAATTTTATGTTATGTACTAATAAAACAATTTATCAATATTATATTGGTAAGAACTTTACATGCCCATTTACTTTATTATTAAAATAACAAAAGCAACTTAAAACTAAGAGAACTTTCCCACATACTCTACTTACTAGCTTGGCCACCGACCTTGAAAGAATAATAGAGAAGTAGAAAAGGAGAACAAGAGAATTAAGAAAAGGACAACAGTTTTAGGAAGATAATATTGGAATGTTAAATGTGTCGTACAAATGCTTAAATTTATGAAATTTTGGGTTTTGTATTATGCTATCCGACGAATTTACAAAAGTAGAGTAAGTGGGCATAGAACCTATTTGTCTGATGTATTTAATCCCAATCATCATCAAAGAAACCTGCATCCTTCATTTCAGAGTAGTACACATTCTCCAAGCGCATATCTTCTTCCTGTAAAGCAAAAAGGAGAATATAATACCAGATATAAAATTACCAAAATAATCAGCTCAGATCGATGCAATAGAAAGGAATGTGAAAGAAAGACCTGGAAAAAATCTGCAAGGAAGACTACATATAGAAGTGGAAGATAAAGAGAGTGGTAGCATACGGTTGTTAGATTGAACAACCTACAAGAAACACAAGTCGCATTTGGCATCACATATTATAATAGACAAGGTTTTGAATAGGATATAATCAATACCATATTCCAAATCCAGATCCATTTGCAGCAAGCAGGCAGCCGAACAGGGACATTGTATTCAGCAACAACATAGCACAAACATAGTTGTAGAATGATGGTCTTGCTGCCAATGTGTACAATATTAATAACTGACAGTGAAGAAGCAACAAGTGTTTATGGTAGAACCCCAAAAGGAAACTAGAATTACCAGGTAATCTTTCTCTCCACTTTGAGTGATGCATAAAGAAAATGAAGCCATAGACTGCACTGAGAAGCAGCTTGTGGACAATCCACAAACCCCATCTTGCACGGTTTTCTTTATTATTGCTGTTTGCGAATAGAGGAACCCCAAAGCCAAATATGTAGATAGTCTGCAGAGAGAAGACCAGTCAAATTTTCCTTCTTTTTTGTATTTGGTGATGTAAGCACCATAATGAAGGCCTATGGATGACTAAGTAAACTACTACTGAAGATCACTGGACATTATTTTCTTGTTTACTTAGTTCAAGAACCTAACATAGAGCAGATGTGGTTCGTCCAAACCAACATGATCCTCCATGCATTATGAAGTCAGATCAAAATCAATACTCTCTTCAGTCTTAGCTAATGCTAGAGACTAACATTAATTGTAGTAGGCAGTGAATGGGAAAATACATGATACTTCTGAGCCAACCTAAGGCCAATTTATCTGTGGCATAAAGATGATTACAAAAAATGCTTCACAGGTAGTTGTGTGAAGTGAAATTGCTTTTGTGGGACTATACACGACATATACATGTCACAAAACATCAATATATAACACAACTACAAGCACTAGCACTTAGATAGTAGTAGAACATAAACACACTGTACACTACGGAACGAATAGGGAAAGATGCAATTCTGATATCTACCCATCTCAAATTAAGCAAGCAGATTCCACAGGAATAAGACAATGGCTTTGACTCAATAGAAGCAATCTGCTCAAAGGCACCAATTGGTTGAATTCATGGTTTTAAAGAACGGGTTAGATGGCCACTAGGCAGAATCGTACATGGACCACTTTGCCTAGGAGATAAGCAGAAGCAGATTTTTTAAAAGGTGGGCCAGGCGGCCCACCCAGGCAATGATCTAGTTTAGTGGGAAGAAAAAAAAATGGCTTTTTGAAATATTTGCTTCACTTAATAAGCCAAGCCTAAAACCTCTCCCTTCTCTTCTCCTCGGTTTTTCTATAGCCCAGCCACAATGAACTACATAAGCATACCTACTCTGCTGCATCCGAACTGACAGCCCTCCTCCCGGTGAAGATATCTGGCCATCTTCCTCCCCTTCTTATTCCTCACATTAGCTGCTCCCAACCCAATGCCCCTTCTTATGCCACAACAGCTAATTTTTGCATGTGTTTAGTAATTTTATTGTTTTTATATGTTTAGTATTTTTTGCATGTGTTCTTGCACTGCAAAATATGATTAAAAACTTACAATTATAAACTTGAATGCACAAGCCTATGTTACTAATATTTTAATGCCATCCACCAAGGAACTAGGCAGTTGGCCAACCGCCTTTAATACCTTAGTTGAATTCTCAGAAATTATCTGAAGTTGGCTAAGACATCAACAAGACTTTATAGAGTAGGCTTGACCATCCATTACTAGCCTATGTTTGATCACTTATAAAATGAATAACCTCATCTTATGGACAAGTAAGCAGTAAAATTTGTTAATTATCACAAGACAATGTTTCTTATCATTTGCAATATTCTATAATGTTAAAATTTTGCATCATTAGAAATTTCATGCATTTCATATTCCATTTTTCCTCATGTCCACCAATCATGGCAGACATGCTTCCCACATAGTTTTCTTCATCTTCATCCTCTTTACATATTTTATCTATTTCTCCTGCTATTAAGATTGTTTTGCTCATGAGCCAACATGAACCTTATTTCTAAGATCTTGATAGATATGCCAATTGGACATCCTTGAGCAGAGTTGGATTAGTTATTTGTGATCATGCATTCATTGCCTGACAGATAAGACATTTTTGTACATTTTCAAGAATACTAAAAATCTCAAAGCCTGACAGATCGTACATACAAAGTCATGGATTTAATTTTTCTATCCCAAATTCAACAATCAAATCTGTTGACTAACACAAAGATCCATCAGTAGTCACTTCCAAGCAATACTGTAATCCAAAAAATGGAAGTAATAACTTTGTCAAAATATATTCTAGCAGAACGTTTTTACCTAAAAATTATTATGTGGAGGGATTGGACAATGAGCACTACAGAGGAAACTTACTGAATAGAAAATTTGATTACCTTTAGTAGTGTATCAGTGGCAACAATTACTCCAGACACGACAAATGTACGTGTTAAAACATCCAATCCACCAGCATGACTTCCTTGAAGCAGAAACGCCAACAAGCTTATTTCCATGAATAACAACCCAGTTTCTGTAAACAAAGATAACATATTCCATGCAGATTCCTTTGCAGCAGTACACTGCCACACCTGCTTCCAAATTAAAAAAATGAAATAATGGTGAACATTAGTTACATGATATATAATGGCCGAGGTGAACAAACATGATGCTGATTGTCAGCTGCAAGTGATAACTGGAAATAGAAAACAAGGAATAAAGCCAATTTGCAGCAGAATGACCTAACAAATAAAAGCAGCTGCTTCACAACAATAACATACTATGCCTTTTTTGAGTCTCAAGTATGATAGATCTCAATTAGATTCTTAGTAGGCCATCAATTTTATCAGGAATTTCCAATTTACTTCATTTGCATAATTAGTATCTTTTTTAGGATTGTTCAATCAATAAATTGAAAATGTAACAGTGGATAATATATATTGTGATTACAGCTAAAATCAAGAATAAAGACTAGCATATCCCATATGGTGATGTATTATTCTCTCTCTATGTTCAATAACATATTAAGCTATGATAACAACATTGACTTAAGCATGGCATGTCATGTAACCCAAATATAACTTAATTAAGACAATCAGACCAATTGTATTCCATAACATGGAAAAATCAATTCCTATCCTTTCTCGGATACTTATGAATCAAATTCCTACATTATCTAACTTGCAGTAACAACTGACTTGTATGGAAATCTTGTATAAACCTAAGTATCTGGAAACTTTTCATTTCTTCCAACCAGGGCACAACATGGGCAAAAGATCACAGTCCAGCATACTGTATTTCCTTTGCAAAATAAAAATCACAGACAAGCATACTGTAGTTCACAGCCCATTTGAAAGTTCTCCTTTCACCAATGCTATAGCAACTGAATCATGATAAACAATATGCTTAAATAAGGTAACTGCAAAAAGTGCGGGTTTTGTTTCCATCGACCAATTAATGCAGTTAGGTGGCCTCAAATATATTTCATTGTCAATAAGTTCCTAGTCCTAATTTTGAAAACAAGCATCCGTGTTAGTATCTATTTAAAATTGTCATACACAAACACAAAGTAGGGGAAATACGTTAAAGAATGATATTTACATGATCATGCTGATTCCGAATAAAAGAAAGAAAAAAAACAAGTATGTGGCAGAAGTAACAGCAGCGATAGGTACCGCACCTGGACTAGGCACCAGAAGAGATTGAGGAGGCTGACAAGCCACAGGAGAGCATAGTAGGAAACCATCAGATAAGACTGACCGGACATGAGCTTAGCGAAGCTCTTCCGGGCCAGCGAAGCGAGGTAAGCGACGAATAGAACGGAGGGGACGATCAACGCGAGGTTGTACAGAGGACCATGGCAACCCACGAACCACGAGGGGGAGGGCGCCGGACTCTGGTCGGTGACCATTGGAAGACCAGACGCCGCGGCGGTGAGGGACATCTCAGCGAGCAGTTGCTCCAGCGCTCTCATATCTGAGAACCTGAGCCCGAGAACATCAGCGCCGAGACCTCTACTCTACCCTCGGATCGAAGATGGTCGCTGGACGGAGGAGAGGTGGCGGAGAATGGAGGGATCGGAAACCCTAATGCCGGATCCTTTCTTGTAATCGGCGGCGGAGGAGAAAGGGGCACGGGCACCTTTTTCTTCAACTTCGCCGACGAAAACGAAAACCAGTGAAACAAAAATGCTCTGAACTCGATGGGCGTGCCGACTGGCAATCAAGTTCGTACCCGTCTCCTGGATGGTCGGCGTAAGTGGTGCCCACGTAAGACTGTCCTAGAAGCTATCAACACGTGGGATGTTTACTTTTATACCCTTTTTATATTGTTTAGTCGGATACGCGGATAAAGGACGAAAAGGTGAAAAACAAACAAAAGTGGGGAGAAATAGAGAAGCTCCGCCGGGGTTAGATATATCTAATTAATCGGTAGTGTCAAATAATTTAAATTAATTAATTAAAATTTTATTATTTTCAGACGGAACCACGGTCCACGGCAGATTTGAATTATTTGATAAAATTTATTTTAAAAAAAATTAAAATTAAAATTAAATCACAATTAAAAATTTTAATTTAATACGTTTAAACTGTAATTTAAATTTAAAATTTTTAATATTTTATATATATATATTTTACATGTCCATGAGTTGGCCCGCCTAATTATTATTAGATTGGATTGGATTATAGATTTTTAATCCACCAAGTTAGTGACCCAACTCATCCTACCCTATCATATGAGTTTTTTTGGCTTATCACGGCTCTATTTTTCATTGTCTCGCTTTCTTTGAACCATATACATCTGCGCACGTCAGGGTGATCAATTAAGTTAGGCTCGTTAGGTTGTCAGATAATTTAAGTGAATTGTATTTAAATTTTATCAACTCATTTGAATATGAATTCAAACGAATTAATTTGTTTAGACCTGCGACATGCACAGGTTGACCTATGTTTACGTGAATCCACCTGTAGTGGGCTTTAGTTGACACGTGAGTTGAGAATTTTTTCTAGATTTAAAATTAAAATGAAAACCTTAATTAGTTTGTGAGTTTAACCTGCTTAATTCCCAGCCCAAATTTAAAATTATCAATTTGTTAATATTTTTTAGTGAGCTTATAGGCTTAGCCATTTAATCCGTGATCTAAATGTAACCTTTTATATAATTTCTATTTTTTGATTAGATCGTTAATGGATTCCTTTAATCCGTAATTTGTCTTAATTTAGATTGAATTTGAGATTTCTTAATCAATTGACCATTAATGGATTAAGATAGCGAGCAGGCCTCCAAGACATAGCTAAGTTGGTTATGACACAGTAAATTTGTAGAAGAGGACAAGGGTTCGAATCTTGACGAAGTCAGGCAATATCCTTCTGCGTCCCAAATATAATACATTTAAGAATAATTTTAAAAAGAATTGTACTACACTTCTAGAAAAAAAATATTACTTAAAATAATATAATTTTATTAAAATTATTTTAAAGTAGTATAATTTTAATCAAAATAACTCATGATTAAAATTATTTTAAGATGGAATATCGAGGAGTATTATAAGTGAGAGATTATTTTAATAATTTTGAAAGAAGAGTGTTTTTTTTAATTACATGAATAATTATGAATTTTTTATTCTGTAAAAAAAATTAAAATAAAGTTATTTTCTCAATATTTCAATAATGCTAAATAAGATTTTAAAAGATATTTAAAAAAAAAAGTGAAGGGAACTGAACGCTGTTTCTCCACGTGACATCCATTGGACTGCACGATGATCTCAGCCGTTACTGACTCATCCATGCGCACCCGTTTATTCGTCCAGTGGCCGGCCACTGCCATTCGATTTGGTTAGGGTTTCCTTTCTCCGTCGTCGTCTCCTCGATTCCCTCTCGATCTTCGCCGGGCCTTCTCTGGTTCCTTCGCTGCACCATTCTCTCCCTTCGTATCCGATCGGATCTTCCTGATCTGACTTTTTTGCCAGATGGTGAAGCTCCAGAAACCAAAGAAGAAGAAGCAGGGAGCCGCGTCCCTGACCCCGTCGAAGAAGATCAAGAAGAAGGAGAAGAAGAACGAGGAGCAGAAGCCGAAGGAGAATAATCGCCCAGAACCCTCGCCGGCGGACGCGGCAGGGACTTCCGTTGCCAACGCCAGCAGGGCGGCGGGGACTTCCGTTGCCAACGCCAGCAGGGCGGCGGGCAATGGGAAGAACAAAGAACCCTCCGCCGCGACGCCGGCCGAGAAGAGCTCGGGATTTATCTTCATGTGCAGCGGGAAGACGAAACCCGAGTGCTTCAGCTTCCAGGTATTTGGACTTCCCGCTGGAAAGAAAGAGGCTGTCGAGAAGATCAAGCCTGGCACCAAACTGTTCCTCTATGATTTCCAACTGAAGCTTCTGTATGGGGTTTATAAAGCTACCTGTCAGGGCGGAATGAACCTGTCTCCCGAAGCTTTTAGAGGAGCCTTCCCAGCACAGGTGACTAAAGTCGTGGAATTCTTAGCTGCATTTCCTCTTGATTAATTATTTTTTTCGCAGCACTGTTTATCAGCTAAATGCATGCTTATTGCTATACAACACTGATTAGCAGAATATTGATGACGATGAACTTGCTTATCAGATAATGAAGATGAATATCATTGCGCTGAACTATTTTTGTCCATTAAAATTTTATGGTTAGTATAAGATGAGACCTGTAAGCATGATATAATCAATGGAAACCATAGATTCATCCTTTAAAATAAGTAGATAGCAACGTTAGGATATAGAAATAACACAGTGGCATGCCTGTTGCTAAAATTCCTTTTATAAATGTGTTTTTTTGCTAGAGGTTGGCAGGCTTTCTGTTTTTTTCCCCCCCAGCATGTTGGTGATTAAAAAAAAGAAACAACACCTTTGATTTGCATAATTTTTAGCAGTAGAGTTTAAGGTTAATAATACATTTGATTTTTGGTCTGCATTGTCTATAGCCGTCAAGTTGGGTTAGGTCCGCCGGGTTGGCCCGCCCCGCCAAGAAATTTAGGTGGGTTGGGTTGAAATTTTATCAACCCATTTTAAGATGGGTTGAGGTGGGTTGGCCCGCCTAGGCCTGTGACCTGCGTGGGTTGGCCCGCGGCGGGCTTGGGTTGGCCCGCGGGTTGAGAAAGTTTATTTATTTATTTTAAAATTTAAAATTAAAGTATAAAACTTAATGAATTAGTGTGTTTCATCTATTTAAAATACAATTTACACTTAAAAATTATAATTCAAACTTAAAACTTTCAATTTAATCAATTTAAATTATACTTCAAACTTAAATTTTTTAATATTTTTAATATTTTTTTATTTTTTAACAGGCCCGCGGGTTGGCCTGCTTAACCTGCGGCCCGCCTTGAGTTGGGTTGGGTTGGAGATTTTTCAACCCGCTAAATTAGTGGGTTAGCCCGCCCCGCCTCGCCATATGATGGGCCTGCCATGGGTTAGTCCGTCCCGCCATGAGTTAGCCCGTTTGACAGTTCTAGCATTGTCTGATGGAGTTGAAGCTACACTTATTAGTGATCAACAAACTTTTAAGCATATGCATGCCTATAATGTTGAACCATTGCATAATTCATATGCAGTCTGCTAACACATGCTGGTTTACTTAAAAAGATAGTGTTAGTTATGTTGACAGTAATGCAAATGTGTCAAACAGAAAACATGAGTTTGCCTTTACTATATAGTCATCCACTTATTTAATTTAAGCAACAATGTAATGAGAACTTACTTATCTCACTTAGAATTATTGTCACTTAATCATTCTAACCAATTCATAAAAATATATTATATATGAATCCAAGCAAAACAATTGTTACAATCATAATATAAAAGTCACATGTTGACCTATGCATGATTAATATAATAATTGGGATTATAATAAATTTAAGATGGCTTTAGTTATATGATCCTTTTGTAGTCATAAGCAAATCTCATGCATCCTCATCGCAGAAGGTTATTTGGGCAGATAAAAGGCTTAAGTGAATGCTTTATAAAACTACTTTAGTTAATCTATTAATTCAGGAGTGTCTTTGTTTATAGTTTTAGTAGGTTTCACTAACAACATAACTGCGGACTAAAGAGGCCTTTATGTGAGGGACTCTCTGGAGTTTATGGGTTTAGTGGCAGTGTTTGTACCATGCCTATTTACAGAATCTTAACTAATATAGCAATTTGTATGCTAACATGAATTGTATTTCTTATTCCTTTTGCACCTCTTCCATTTATTTGTTAGTTTTTCATCAGGTGATATAAGTGCCTTAATTTTACCCCATCCCTTATTTACCTCTTTCTCTTCTCTCTTGAGCTGTTGATTTGTACCCAATTCCTCTGCAAGTAGCCACACTAATTTCACTCATAGAACATCATGTTCATGAATATCAAACATCACAACCCCTTCAAAAAGTCTTAACAATATTTGTGAACAAGCTTTATCAATTATGGTGTTGACCTTGCTATCTTGTTTATCACTCGGTTGATTTCAATTTCAAAAGATGAGTTTGTCGTTGTCTATCTTGAGCTATCTCCTTTTTTTGCTTCAGGCAGATGACAGAAGCTGCAAAATCTTAATAAATTTCTTCTCTATCATCTACATTTAGACTTTTTGAGTAATATCAAATTCTACTAATGTCTTCCCATTCTTAATTCACTGTCAGACTAGGCACTCAAAAATCTTACTCTCTCTTTTTTCTATGTAGCCCTTCTTAATTTGTCACTTAATCTTTACAAACTTCTGTGTCATATTGTATGTAGCTAAGGAAGAATACAATATCTACTCTTTTGAAAATTGGATCATCTAACAAAAGCTCTTGTTAAATTATCAAGTTCAATCAAATATGTTGCAACATATAAGTTTCTCAGTCATTGCATCAATTTTGTATCATTTCCATCCTTGTTGAGATTTGTTTGTATCACCTTATGATTTTGTTTTGTGGGAACTTCTTTTGGATAAGAAGTTGGACATCGGCTAATAGTTATGCTCTATCTTAAGGGGGGGGGGGGGGGGGGGGGGGGGGGGGGGGGGGAGTGTTAGAGTTGATAGCTTTATGAATATAGGTTTAGTTCTCTATCAGTGTTCTACAAAAAAGTGGTCCAACTGGTTGCATTTATGGATATCATAATGTATGCAATAAACATGATTAAAATAATAGTGCATGATTAAATGACAATAATTTTTATATACAAATAGTTTTGAAAGTATTGCTTTTCTATGTTAAAGGAAAATTAATTATTCCAAAATGAGTTTCCAATTATGTATATTCAAGACTTGGATGTAAAGCTACTTTCTTTGAAATTGTTTCATGGGGAAATATTTTCCTATCAATGTATAAATGCATGAATTGTACTAAGCCCTTTTTCCCAATTTCAAACTCATGCAAGAATGAAGATTTAGGGAAAAGAGAGATGAATGGGCTGAAATCTTGTGGAGCTGAGAGTATACCAATGAATGACAGGGAGTGGTGGGGGACCTGGAATGCCTTAATATCTATAAAAGGTAGAAAAAAAGGTCAATTGCAGTTTTTATCTCGCAGTAGGGTAAATCTTCAAAGATTTTTTTCCTGGATGCACTACCCAATATGAGACAGTCAACAAAACCCACTTGAAAATGAGTGATCCACGTATTGGGCCACCTATCATTCCTTATATCACCCAATGGTCCTTCTAAGAGTTAGCAGTTATCTCTGGAACTTTTTGATATAACCACTGCAGTAGTTGATGTGTTAATACATGCTGACATCTCAATTTCAGTCTTGCTATAATTGTCTTTCTTGGCTCAATTTTATGAGGTATTCAGTTCTTATTATGTTTGGATGTTATCAATTGATATTATAGTTTGTTACCACACGTTGTCTGTTTGCTTTGTTCGTGTTTCTTTGTTAAGGTAGTCTATGAAGCTTTAGTTTTCATGCTTGCAATTTCTAGCAGATGGTCATGGAAGACCTTGAAATCACTAACATTAAGCTCTCTGTGAACAATCAATTTTTATTGTTATATAACCTTTTCTCTATCATGATATTGCCAACTTAATGACCTCTTGTGGAACATTTAGTTGATGCATCACCATCCATCTAATGAGCGCATATCTATTGTGTCATAACTTCTTTGACATAGGTGAAGTTCAAGGTTTATAGGGACTGCGTACCACTTCCTGAGGTTACATTTAAACCAGCTATTATAGAAAATTATGACAAGGGAAAATTTACTCCTGAGCTTAATTCAAAACAGGTACTTGGAGTTCTTAGCTTCGTTTCAGTCATATCACCAAGATTACTTTTTTTTATATTTAAATTTATCATCTTCATATCATGCCAATCAAAATGTAGGTTCATAAATTGCTATCATTGTTTTATCCTGCAAATGAGACATCGCAGCCAGTACCTCTCCAGAATGTGTCATCATCCACCAAACATGGGGGTGGTGGGCATATCATGTCAACCAAATATAACAAAGATCGTCTGCATCAACCTCATTTGCTCCTTGAGGATCAACATAGGTTGGGCCATGTGCCACAAATTGCATCTATCACACCACATTTGCCTCCTGAAAATACCCATAGGTTGGGTCAGCTACCGCTTGTCACACCTCATTTGTCGCTTGAGGATCCACATCGGTTGGCTCATTTGACACATGGGCCACCTCATTTGCCCACAGAGGATCCATTAAGGTTGGGTCATTTGACACATGGGCCACCTCATTTGCCCACGGAGGATCCATTAAGGTTGGGTCATTTGACACATGACTCACCTCATTTACCTGTGGAGGATCCATTAAGGTTGGGTCATCTGCCACATGTAACTCCGGTGGAGTTGAGATATATTCGACAAGCACATGCAAATGATTCCTATGCTTATTCTGTAGAAGCTCCCTCTCTAATACCTCCAGCCACTCAACAAATACCTCTAGGCACTCAACATCCAGTTGAAGCTGCACGAGCTTACTATGTTGAAAATCCTAGTCGGGGTGAACGGTATGTAATTTCCATTATTTCTTTCTGCTTCTGTAGGTCCACTGCAATTCATAATGTCTATATGTGTATTGTTGGTGTGTTTGATTTGCAGGACTAGCTATTTTGCTTATGAAATCTTATGGACTGACCGAGTACAAATTGAATATGGACTCTCTCTCTCTCTCTAGTTATATTTGTTTTTCTTTTCAGCATTCCTAAGGATACATATTGATAGTATATTTTATTTTCCATTGAATACATATTTCGAACTAACTGGAGCTAGGCGATTAAGCAGGTCTAATGAACCAAGCAGGACTAGATGGGTGTTTTGAGTGAGTTGGACGGGTCGACAACCTGAGTGGATTGGGCAGGTTAGGCAAATAAAATGGCTTGGATGTGCTAGCTGGATTGAATAGGATGGATGAGGGAATGGATAGATCAAGCAAACTTGGTCAAGCGAATTGGGCAAGACAACTGAGTGGTGTGGGTGATGCAACCTAGGGGTGGACAAAAAATTGACACCTAATTTGGGTTCTTATCGAGTTTTTTGAGTTTTGATATAAACTCGGAAACATCAACTTAATCTACTTTTAATTATTAGTATTATGTAGGATGGAAGGTGGGCTTGCTAGATTAGGCATTTAGATAGGCTGGACAAGTCAGGTAGAACAATAGATTGAATGGGAACACAACTGAGCAATTTAGGTGGATTGGGCATGTTGAGCAATTTAGGTGGATCGAGTGGGTCAGGCTGAATATTTCTGATAAGGATAATTTACTATTGTGGAAATTAGTACTTATCTATTATTTGCAAAATTAACCAGACCTGTGGCTGGTAATAAATCATCTATTCTATTTTATTTTATGAACTGAACTAATAACTTTCATACTTATTTTCCATTCTTTCTCTTTCATTTCCTAGGAATAATTGTTCAATTCTTTGTCAATTATTCCATGAACCATACTTGTTCTATGTGCTTTTGATGCAACACCAAAATATAACTTTCACATAGCATTGACATCGAAATTGGCACGCATGGGGATAATTTTTTTATAAAACTGAAAAATCAAATTGTATGAAGGATCCCAACCTCTTTTGTAAACAAAATAAAACCAATACGTTAAACTTTTAAAAACTTAAATAACCTTTCAACAGTTTAACAAACCTATGAAATTTTAAAACCAAAAAGTTTTAAAATAAACCCTACGATTAAGCCCTAACTTTTAAACCACATCTTTTTCCCAAAAGGAGGATTCAATTTCATGTGAGTTACTAGTCTCTTTCTTCGCATATCATTTGCAAGTATAAAGAATAATTGCCTCCATCAACTTTGTTACACCATTTATTTGTTATCTTTGCTTGGTCAACCCTTCTAATTAAGTGAGGAACTAGTGTATTTTCTTTTCATTTTGATCCTTTGCCCTTTCTAATAAGGAAACAGTGGAATTGGTCATAAATACTCTCTGTGGCCCTTCTATAAAAAAATAACAGTAGGATTGGAGACTTAACTGTCTCTCTGAAAATCTGTGTATCTAATTCCAAAATTAAACTGTTCAAATAAGCGAACAAGTTAAATAAACAGATAAAGATTTTAAATGTAATTTAAGTAAGGGTGTCTATTATTTGGTTTAATCCAAAAAAAAAACAAATTGGACCGTATTTAAAATTTTGATTTGGTTTGACTTTTTTTTATTAATTTGGTTTGGTTTCATTTGATTTGATGTATTAATTATATAATTTGCTTAGGTTTCAATTTCTTTTTTTTTTAAAAAAAAATCAGTTTGAACTCAACAACTACAATATAATTCATAATGTTTTCATATTTCTATTCATGAAAAATTAATATATAGCATTTTTTTAATTCTAACTTAAAAGTAGGTTATAAATTTATTCCTTTAATTTCTTCATTACCATATGTGATGAATAGCTTCAATTATATATCAATTATTCTTCATTACCAATATTGGATGTGTCTAATACTTATATAGATAAAGCTACATGAATTTTATAGCCTTAACATTATATAAGATTTTTCAGATTGTATGCTGATTCAGTTTAAACTGAACTAAACCGAAGTGTTTGTAACCTTTTTTGGTTTAAAAAATATATATATATATATATATATAGATTATCCTTATTTGGCGCCATTCAATTCGAACCGAATGGACACTAATAAATTTATATATCCTCTTATTAAAAATTGAAATGCTTAAATAAGTGGACAAGTTCGATACAACAGGATAAGAATCAATGTTTCTCTCAATATGACTAAATAAGAAGGCTCAAATCATAAATTGTTTTTTATTTGCAGAATCACTTGATACAAATACTAAATGAATTCTCATGGCAACTTACATTTTGACCGTTGTTTTCTAATAGGCCTACCTGCATATTTGTTTAAACACCATTGTCGTGTTTATCGACATGAAAGAAATCATGAAACCTATTGCTATCCTATAATGGTAACCTTTAAAATCTTTATAGTAAAATTAAATGCTCTTGAATTTTATTAAACTAGACCAATTAAAGTAGGAATTTATATGTGAAGGTTATATTTTGAAATACTTGATTATGATTGACAATATTTTGGCTTTGGTAATAATATCAAATTAAAACCATCCCAGTTACATCAATTTTGTTTTATCATATTGAACGTTCATTAATTGCTCAACATCATCTATTTCCTATCACAAGCAGAATCATGCATGCAGGAATTTCCTGGAATAAGATTGTGTATTTTGTGGTTTGGTACTTGGAAGCAAGAATACACTATAGTTTGTTTTAGCACTAGATTGCTTTGATGCTTATTTACTAGCAGTGAAATACTCATTCTGGTATCTGAGTTGTGTTATCTTCGAGCCCAGTGACATTGTTCTAAGTATCTTTACCTGCCGACTACCGAGTTGCTATTTGTATTGAAACTTGTCTAACATTTTTCGATGCCAGTCTTGTTTACAGGTTAGTTCCTGAGAGAATTCCGGCTGATCCACACCCGCCAAGGGACTACCACACTGTATCCGCTAGAGATGGTGCAGCCATTTCTAGTTCTGATCTGAGGATCTATGAACGAGCTGTAAGCCACCGAGTGGCAGGATATGAAGATCCAAATGTGCCAACCAGGGCTACTACTACAGTGCCAACTGCACCCGTTTCTTCACGCTACTCGTTTGCGGGGGCAACAACAGTGCATCGCTCGTAGTCGTCTCGCAGTGTACTGTTAATGTGCTTGTTGTAATAGCGATGGCGCGAAGAACATCATTTTGAATATCTGCAATGTAGAGACCATGGCGTTTTAAACACTCTGGCATTTGGAAGTCAATTAGGTCTGATGCTTTAACAGCTACTCTCTCGTACCAGCTAACTGTTATTTGTTCTCAGTTTGCTATTGGCACTTAATCTAATACCCTACCCTTTTCTGCTTGTTAATTTTACAAATAGAATCTGTTGAATGAAATAAAAATTTATGAGAGTTCCAGATAGATTGAAGTGTTCTGTGTTGTTCTATATTATAACAGGATTATATCAGTTTTTTTTTTGATAATTTAGATATTTAATTTTTTTGACTGTTTAATGTTGGAGATGGTCAATTCCATTCTATAGAGGTTTGTTATCCGATATTAGACTAAATAGGTAAGTACAAAGTTAGTGTTTTTAAGATTGTCTTTCTAGGGCATAATACGAGGAATTGTGAATCTTGATCTAAATTTATGATTGAATTATTATTGTTTTCTTCTGTGAAAAAAAATCTGTTATTTTAGTGGTCTTTACGATCAGTTTCACTTCTTCTGCAAAAAAAAAAAGGTGGATCCGTCACCTTAGCGGCTCCACCCGGTTAAGTCCCATGACCATCTATGAGGAGGTAAATCGAGAAAGTACAGTTGATTACGATGCAGGAGAGTATTGTCTATACGATCAGTTTCATGATTATATGTGAGGAAGTAAATTGAGAAATTACAATTGATCACAACGGAGAAGAATTATTATTGCTCCTGTCATAATTGAGTTAGTTAATATGGAGCAGATTTGTTGAAATGAATAAGGGTTGAATTTTGACGAAATTGAGATAATATCTTTTTATGTGATAATTAATTATAATTTTTTTATTTATTTTATCATATGATTGTGGGATCAGAAAACGGTGGAGATTTTTTTTTTAATAATTAAATTATTATTTTATTTTAAATAAAAATTTTGAAAATAGGAAAAATATGAATATATTACCCTTTATTTGGATGGGCCCCACGTGGGTAACATTTATATGACTATTTTACCCATTCGAACTAAGAACGTGAGGGTATTAAAGTAATTGTGACTCAATACTCGCTACCCGTACTGATCTCTCCGCCCTAGTTTTGTTTTCGGGCGGCGCCGCTTCTCTCTTTCACGTTCGCGCTTCCGAAGCTGCGGCGGAAACGACGCCAACAACAGCGGCGTCATGGAGAATCCGGTGTCGAAGACCGTGAAGGACGTTTCGCCCCACGAGTTCGTCAAGGCCTATGCGGCGCACCTCAAGCGATCCGGCAAGGTCGGATACATCTTTATGTTCTTGTCTTATACACTTCTTGTCGTAATCGTGATTTTTTTTTGTATAATATTTTACTGTGGTGTGCTTTATTCCCTATTGTTGCTTACTTACTTGCATATAATTCATTTTTTTCTTTTCCTGGTCAAAAGATCTGCTTTTTAGTTGATCTGTGTAGGAACTCGATTGTTAGCATGTCGTTGCAGAAGTGTCAACTGTTCGCAATGCCATTTGCTAGTTATTCGTTGAATTTTCCTTTTTGTTTTTCTATTGAGTTTAATGGATTGTAGTGTTTCCTCGGATGAGATGTCTGGAGATTTTTCTCTATGTTTTCTCATTATAAATAGCGGAAACAGAATTCTTAGGCACATTGCAGGATTGACAAACAAGAATCCATCATATATTGCTGGTCGGTTAATTGCTAAACAAAGAGTAATTTAGAATTACATATCTAACTAGTACTATCTGAAGCTAAGTTGGTTGAAGTGAAACTACTAAATTTGACTAACCTGAGCTAATGATGGTACAAGTGCAATCACTTTCACTTTCTGTGTGTATGCACCACCAATCGACAAAATTGAATAACCGCAATCCTATCTTCAAACTTAGGACAATTTTTTCATTTTCTTTTAAGTTAATTGTTGCCCTTAGATTTAGGCTATGTATACTAGTAGTTCTCCAATGTTGTGCTTACTTGGTGGAGTTTAAGTGAGGTGAAATGTGAGACGTTCTTTCTACTTCAACACTTTGGCTTGATTTTTGGCTGAATAAGGTGGAGAATTTGGAGCAAATTAAATTCCTTGTCTTCTTCCGGCACTTCTTAGATAAATGTGTTGCTATTGATTTGAGTTTCTCACTTTTAACGACTTAAAATTCAATGTTATTTTGGTTCTTTATTCTTTCATAGACTTTCTTACTTTTCTGCTGATTTTTTCTACTTTCTTACTCCGTTTTTTGATAGCTGGAGCTTCCCGAATGGGCAGACATCGTAAAGACTGGAAGGTTCAAAGAACTCGCGCCGTATGATCCTGATTGGTTTTATATCAGATCTGGTAAGAAATATCACACCAGACAGAGCTACTTCATGCATACTGTTTTCCATCTTTGGCTGAATTCATATTCTCATATATATTTAATGTCTCTATTTATCCTTTGTGGCAGCTTCAATGGCGAGGAAGATCTATTTGAGGCAGGGCATTGGAGTAGGTGGCTTTCAGAAAATTTATGGAGGCCGCAAGAGGAACGGAAGTCGCCCTCCTCATTTCTGCAAGAGCAGTGGGGCTATCGCCCGCAACATTTTGCAGCAGTTGCAGACAATGAATATCATCGAGATTGATCCTAAAGGGTAAGCATCTCTTGCCTTTCCATTGCTTTCATCTTATCAAGACTCTTGCTGCTTGTCTTTGCCCATCAAGTTCACATTGTTTTAGCCATCTTTTTGACTTTGAACCTGATTTTGAGTAAAACACTCAGACGAGTAATAAAAGGACTAAGATTTGAATCTCAAATGAGATAAATATTTTGAAAGGTCGGGTTTTGAGCGTGCACAAGTTGTATTCTGAATTTATCCAGTAGACGAATCAGGATAAGATTTGTCATTATCTGTTTGCATATAATCTTAATACTAAATATCAAAAATACAAAGCTTGATCCAGAGTAGACTCAGTTTAACATCTATGCTGTATCCTATGATATTGATATCTATCCTAAAACCTTTTTTTTTTCTACACTGCAGTGGAAGAAAAATCACTTCCCAAGGGCTGCGAGATCTTGATCAGGTTGCTGGCCGTGTCTAGCTGCCACTTTTCAGTTCCAATTAAGAACACTATTTTGCTTCAGAATGATGCTCAAGGTTTGTACTCATCTATAGTCCAGATACTGTTTTTTTTCCTTCTTTTTTTGTGGCAGTTGATTTGGTGTGTTTCTTTGGTCTGGACGATCTCTCTTCTTTTTATAAATGCACTACTTAAATTTCTGATATTTTGTTTCAATCTACTTGAAACTTAAAAGGTCAATTCTGGAGCATCAGGGCACGATACAATGCCAGGGCTATTAGTGGATTCTTCATTGCATTATTCGATAAAGTATGTATATTCTCCATTTGATTATGAAGTATGATTATTTAGATCGATCGAGTTATTATATGATGGAGTGGTCGTGTTGTGATTTACAGTTCTAATATTCAGATGGAGCATGATATTTTATAATGATGGATCGATTGTGGAGGTTGGTTATCAGTTGGAAGAAAATTTGGATTATAAAAAAAAATTAATTGTTAGTCCGGCAGCATAGATAATATTAATTATTTGTTTTAGGATAATTTGAAAGTTTATATTAAATAGAGTCCAAAGCTCCAGTTCATATTAGTTTTCTTTTTTATGCCCAAAAAAATTAATTATTCAAATATTTTTGAATTATATCAGAGTTCTCTCTTCTTCAAGAGAATTGTTAGGAATTAATATTTCACTTTTACAAAAATGTAAAAAAATAAAGATGGAATTACTATAATTATATTATCTTATTTTATTTCTTATTTTTTATATTTAAGATATATTTGAAATTGATAACAGCTTTTAAATTAGTTTAATTATTATAATATCAAATGTACAGAAGAATGGGTAAAAATTAAATGGGCATTTATCATTTATAATTTATAAAATTGTCAAATGACTATTTTATTTTTAATTAAAGTCAAATAAACACTCCTATAATCTTTTAATGATTTTATTTTAAAAATACTTCTTAACCCAACTTTATTATAGTAATCATTCAGTAAAGTTACAATGTATTTACGATGATTTTAAAATTTATAATTTAGAATTCATATTCAAGTAATTGCTATATTATGTAAAAGTTATTGAGTAGTTATTATGATTTATTTAGGATGAATTTAAAGTTTACATAAAAGAAACTACTCCGTAATTGTTATAATATATATAAGTTACTAAATAAATACTATAATATATGTAGGATTTAAAATTTTAAAATAATATTATATTGAAATCATTTAAATATAGTTATTAATTTATTAAAATTATTTAAATTTTATGAAATCATTTAAAGCTTAAATATATTGGATAGAAATTTTTACATTTTATTTATTATAATCTTAAACATAAAATCTCTGATTTGAGTGTTTTTTTTAAATATATTATTAATAATTAATGGATAATTTTTATATATTATAATAAGTTATTCCCAATCCCAACGTAAAGGCCAAGAGTATCCCTAATTTCCCACCGCGAAGATGGCCGATACGGCCGCATCCGATGCCGCCGGCGACCGGACGGTGATCTGCATCGGGGACATCCACGGCTACATATCCAAGCTGCGCGACGTGTGGTCCAACCTCGAGGCCCTGGTCTCCCCGGACTCCTTCTCCACTTCCCTCGTCATCTTCCTCGGCGACTACTGCGACCGCGGCCCCCACACCTGCGAGGTCATCGACTTCCTCCTATCGCTCCCCTCCCGCTACCCCCTTCAGCGCCACGTCTTCCTCTGCGGCAACCACGACTTCGCCTTCGCGGCCTTCGTCGGCGCCCTCCCGCCCCCTCCCGACGGCTCCCCCTTTTCCGCCACCTGGGAGGAGTTCGCGCAGAGCGAGGAGCGGGAGCGGTGGTTCAAGGGGGAGGGATACGAGGCGATGCACGTGCAAGGCAGGCGGTGGGGCGGCGACATGGGCGGCCGGTTTAACCCTAAGAAAGGCATGGCGTACAAGGGCTCCATCTACGACGCTGGGCCGACCTTTGAGTCCTATGGTGTAGCTCACGGATCAGCAGGTCGATTGCTCGATTTTGAGTTCCTTCATCATTCCGAATTAAGCTTCAAATTGCAGTGCAACTTTTTTCTTTTTCTTCTTTCAATTTCTCTGACCAATGATTTTTTTTTTCCAATTCCAAGTTCAAAACTGCTTTCTTTGAATCTGCACTTGGCAAACTGACACAACAAAATCTGCTCTTTGAATCTACTTTTTTCTCCATTGACACGTATGATTCTTTCTGTCTCATTTGAACTTGTTTCACAGACTTGATCAAGGCAGTCCCTGATGCTCACAAAAAGTTCCTTTCAGAATTGGTTTGGGTTCACGAGGAGGTATTATAACTGTGATTCAAGTGAATAATTTGTCGCTAGATTTAACTTGTTCTTGTCGGGAATAAAAGGATTAGTTCTGGTCTTCTTCTTCGTTGCTTAGGATGGCATTCCAATTGACAGTCCCGAAGGGAGGATTTCATGCAAGTTGATAGCAGTTCATGCTGGATTACAGAAAACAAAACCTGTGGAGGAACAGCTAAAACTTTTGAGAGCAAGGGACACAAGGATACCAAAGGTGTCACAACTTAGTGGGAGGCATGATGTGTGGGAAATACCAGAGGTTTGCTAGCTTAAGTTGTTTTATTATTTTCTTCCATTCTTGCTTGGTCTGATGAACTAATTTGTCTGAGGGAATCCCTTTGATATCTACCAAAAGAATCGCAAACATGTTTACGATAGCAAATTCAGACAGTTCATTCTTCACATTTCAATCAAGTAATTCGTTGTGAGCATAAGAACTAAATAACGATTAATCTCTATTTGTTACAAGTAGAGTGAATTTCAACTCCAGAGGGAAAAGGTAGAAAAAACTTGAGAGACTAGGAACCTTGCCAATGTGCCTAATACAAGTTCCATTCCCCAGTCAAGTTGAACAACTAATTGGAAGATCTAAGTATCCTTATGGTAAAGAGTTGATGCCATGAGAGGAAACAGTTGAAAAGTCATTCTTGTATTTGATTTTTGTTAAGATTTTTAGGATTGTGATGCCACTGAGATATCAGTTGCTAAGGATGCGATATTTCTTCTGCAATTGGTTGCTAGAAACATCAGCACAACCACCTAAATTACACAATAGCAAGCAAATTATAGAACATGAAGAAAAGATCACAAAAAAAGGAAAAACTAGATTGAATAAGAATCACAAGTTTAACATATTCAAAAGCTTGTTTACATTCATGGTTGTAGGAAGAGGATTCTATTATGTCATCATCATTATCTCACATCAGTTGTATTCAAATGCTACATAACACCTTATGAGAGATGGTTTATCACTTCTTTTATGAAACATGAAGTTCGGAGCATTGTTACATAATAGATGTTGCATCAACCAGTTTGTTCTAAGGTAAAGATTCAGCTTGTGGAAGTACAGTATTGATTATATTAGGTTACTTGTGTCAACATGAATTCTCCTTGGATCGGTGGCATTGCCCTTTCGCCTCCCAACAGTCGTACGCCACCCTCTAAATCCCACATAATTACAAGTAAAATCTATCTTTATTTTCATATGCTTCTTATGAAACAAGTTTCAGAATTTGATATGTGAAGTTTGTAATGTTTATGGAGCATTATTGTGATTCAATTACCTTGCATAAATTTCAATGGAGGGATACCCCAAATAATTGGGTTAAACACAACTTGATGACACTAATTACCATCTAATTCCTGATATCATCAAAATGCTCAATTATCAGTTTCATTAAGTTTTACTGTGAGATACATGTGAATTTAGATTAGAATTTCTTGGTTGAGAATCTTGAAATAGTTCATTAGCTTTAGAAGCTTTGCATCTAGATCTTGCATCAAGCTCTATCCAGGTTGATATCATTATTCTAAACCATCAAATAAGCACCCCTTGGCACTTACTACAAGGATTTTAGCCAAGGAAAATATCTTTCCTTCTCACCTTGTGTACTTATGTGGAAAAATAAACAAAGATTACATTCTTATTATAATGTATAATTTATTCCTAAACAAGATATTAAATTGGGTCGAACTAGCAAACCAAATACTAGTTAACTAGAATGTATCTTTTTAAAGGTTTGATGGGGAGCTCATTGGGCTGAGCAATGTGTTTTTCATCAAATTTTGGCTAATCAAATGCCAGTAAATTGATAAAATGACAGCGTAAGTAACTCAATAAACAAAATAGAGATGCATTTTATATCTTGTATCATAATTTCACATATCTATGTTGATGATTCAATCTGTAGCTAATACATGCAACATTGGCTTACTTCCTTCTATGATTCCTTCTCATCTGTTGACTTACTTCCTAGTCTTCTTTCCTTTTGCTGCTATATCATTAGTTCTTGTTTCCAACTCAATTTCAGGAGATATCTGAGAAGCCAATTCTAGTGGTGAGTGGCCATCACGCAAAAATCCACATCGAAGGCACTCGATTCATCATCGACGAAAGTGGAGGGTTGGAGCAGTTGCCTGTGGCTGCTATAATATTCCCTTCGAAGATGATCGTCCGCGACACTGATAATCTTGTGTCCAGAATGAAGGATACCTAGAGGCCCCTTAAGAAATATCACAAGTTTGATAAGTAGAGCTGTCGATTCTATCGAACAACTACAATTTTGATAAGAAAAACTCACAATCTCCCTCTTTCTATTTATATATTTAAAAATTCTAAACCTTTTAGAATTATTTGTTTAAGATTGATAATTTTATGATCGAAAAGGTAAATTAAAAAGTTACAATTCTTATCTATTATAATAAATTTATTTTGTGATAATCGACTCAATTATCTTTTCGAGTTTGAATTATTTGTTTGAAAAAATAATAATAAATCTTAGTCAGTCGTATTGACTCAATCTCTGTGGGTGATTGATTCAATTCCACAGAAGTTTTCCATCGGTCATCAGGATAAATCGAGAAGCGCACGTAGTGGGGTGATCTTCAGTCCTATGGAAGTTTTCCATCGGCCATCAGGATAAATCGGGAAGCGCATTAGTTTTCAATTCAGAAGGAAAATTTTTATAAATACGATCCATATTTAGAGGAAAATTTTTATACTGTGAGTGTCTGATAACAATCTGGATATCCTTCCGTGGCCTTGGGGCTTGAATTATTCATTTGAGCGTGCAGCTCGAGGTGCTATTTGTTAATAATAGTAAAAAAAAGTTTACTGATCAGTTGGCCATCCACGACATGCATGCGACAATTTAAGGCACGTTTGCTTCGTCACCGGAGCAGAGGATCGATGCCCATGGCTTCAGACACAGTGCAGTCGTCCAAGCAGGTCTGCCGTGGTGGTCGTTGGTGGTTCGATCAGTGGACCAGAGATTGCTTGGAGCTTGTTCATGTAGCCAAAGAACTCCATATAAGTACTAAGCACGACGAAATCCATGAGAAATTAGTGAAGCCTGTTTCCAAGTATGCACATCTGCACTGGCATCAAGAGGTAATTGTAGGAGTTCTTTGATCGATAACACGAAGATAATGATCATTAGTACAAAATAAAGAATACAAACATGGTATTATATTAAGTGAAATCTGAAAGAAATGAGACCAAATTGAGTAAGGATAATCTATTTCCTTCAACAGTAAGGGTATGAATCATATCAGCTGTGATTTTGTTTCAGATTTGTGAATGACTGCATGCACATGTTGCAGATTGAGTTGCTTTGTGAAGATGGAACTGTTCTATTTGCTGATGGTTGAAGTGCAGTCGCCGATACCATTCTCTACTGTACTGGGTAATTAAGATCCACACTCGATTCAGAATTTGATAGGAATTGTTGCGTAACTTCTCTTTTGATTGTAGGTATTCATATTCATTCCCATTTCTGGACACCGAAGGAATCATCAATGTGGATGAGAAAAATATTGGACCTTTGTATGAACACACATTTCCTCCCTCTCTTGCTCCATCTCTTTCTTTTGTTGGGATTCCAAACAAGGTGACATTTTTGCTCCGAAGTTAATCCATCAAAAGATCATTTTTGTGTTTGAAGTTGATGCTCTTTGACTGATCAATGATGCAGTTTGCCTTGTTTCGATTTTTGGAGTCACAAGGGCGATGGATAGCTCAAGTGCTCTCCGGGAAGAGGAAGCTGCCGGCGGCAGATGAGATGATGAAGGCAATCAAAGAAGTCGAACGCCATCAAGAGCTCGAGGAACCAAAAAATATCATACAAGAAACTGCTGAAATATTGGAGGTAATGACTTCTCTACAAGTTTCAAACAACTCGTAGGTGAGACTGAAAACTGGACTGACCAAGAAAGTTGCAAGAACTAGCAAAAGGAAAGTTTTGAAAGAGGAAATTTGCAAATGATAAGCAATAGCTTGAATTTTGGTAATGTTCTTCTTGCGTTCTTCAATCATTATACAGTTTGTTTCTCTTGATTTTGTTTTCTTTTATTGTGATAGGATTATGATAGGTACGGAGATCAATGTGATTTTCCACACTTGGAAGATTGGAGAAAAGAGATCATTATGAAGTCCTTCGAAGATTCTATCAACCATATTGAAACATTCAGGGATGAGTAGCGAGGATGGTAATTTGCTTCGAGTGGTTCTTCTTTCATCTTTGAATTTTTCTTGTATCATGATGCCTTTTGGATTCCTTCATTATTTATTATTAGGCTATGTTTTTTTTATTATATCCTCTATAAAAAAAGATAACTTTATAAAAAAAATAATTATATATATATATATATATATTAATATTCTCTCACTTTCTTTGTCCTTATAAAAAAGATAATTTTATAAAAAATGTTAATAAAAGGGCATCAACTTTCTCCTATTTAGTGCTCTCAAATGGATCAATCCGTAATGGTTTAAAAATTTATCATACTATGGGATGGGGTGGGTTAAGGAATTCCTAAATGAATCTAAGATAGATTTTGGATTAGACTGCTCAATCCATAAGTTTGTTAAAAATAAAATTTTAGAAAAGATTTAAAAATTTAAGTTTGGATTATGATTTAGACGGATAAAATTTATTAAGTTTTTTATTTTAATTTTAAGTTTTGAAAGAAAAAAATCTCAATCCGTAAGCCAATCAAAGGTCGAATTGAGTATGACTAGCTTTAGTGATGAATAAATTATGAAAGGGAGTTATTTAGGGTCGAATTTCGATAAAGTCTAGGTAATATTTTTTTTTATCGTGCTCAATTATAATTTTTCAATTTATCTCACAAATGACGTGAGATTGATCAATCCAAATCATTGGAACAAATTTTATTTTTTACTAAAGTGGAAAGTAGTTATTTGAAGAACTGAATATTTTATTAGAAAATAATAATAAATATTTAAATAGGAGCCTTAGTACGAGAATTTAGTATTGTTTGTTGGCATGTGTTAATTAGTGGCAGATGGAACAGTAGGAAATCAGCGTCCACGGTCCATCATGACAAATTGAAGCACGTCTGCTGCGTCCCCGGAGCAGACGATCGATGCCCATGGCTGTCGACACATTGCAGTCGTCCAAGCACGTCTGTGTCGTCGGCGCTGGGGCCTCCGGCCTCGTCTCCGCCCGTGAGCTCCTCAAGGAAGGCCACTCCGTCGTCGTGCTGGAGCAGAACCACGACCTCGGCGGCCAGTGAGTGGCTCTACCAAGACGCCGACGCCACTGCCACAGTTCACAGGCACAGCAGCGTCTACGCCTCGTTGCGCCTCAACGGGCCCAGAGCCTCCGTGGAGTTCAGCGACTTCATGTTCACTCCCGTCGATGGAAGAGACATCAGGAACTTCCCCGGCCACCGCGAGCTCTTCCTCTACGTCAAAGATTTCGCCCGGTGTTTCGGTTTACCCGAGCTCGTCGATGACGGTGAGTTCTTGGAAGAGATTTTTTATGCGGTTGTCGTCGCCACCGGTCATTTCTCCCTGCCCAGGCTTCCAAAATCAGGGGTAAAGTATTCACTAAGTTCTTTAGGTGATTTCTCCACCCTGTTACCTTCTTCTGTGTTCAGGAATGGAGGAGTGGAAGAGGAAGCAGCTTCACAGCCATGTCTACAGAATCCCAGATCCATTCCAAGATGAGGTTGTTCTTCGATCTATTGCAGAGAAATAGTTAAAACAGAAGAGGATTAAGAACAATCCCTCTTTTTTAAACACATTTCTCCTCTGAAATAGAATTCACTATTTGTTGTAAATTTTTGCAGGTGGTTGTGGTCGTTGGTGGTTCAATCAGTGGACCAGAGATTGCTCTGGAGCTTGTTCATGTAGCCAAAGAAGTTCATATAAGTACCAAAAACGTCGAAATCCCTGAGAGATTAGTGAAGCCTGTGTCCAAGTATGCACTGGCACCGAGAGGTAATTGTAGAAGTTCGGGAGAAAATGTTGTCTTCGATCGATAACACCCACGAAGATAATCATAATTAGTACAAAATAAAAATCTGAAAGAAATCAGAACAAATTGAGTAGGAGGTTAAGGATAATCTATCTTTCCTCCGACAGTAATGGTATGAATCATATCACTGCATATGTTGCAGATTGAGTTGCTTTGTGAAGATGGAACTGTTCTATTTGCTGATGGTTCAAGTGTAGTTGCAGACACTATTCTCTACTGTACTGGGTAACTAAGATCCACACTTGATTCTGAATTCCATAAGAATTGTTGCCTAACTTCTCTTTTGATTCTAGGTATTCATATTCATTCCCATTTCTGGACACTGAAGGAATCATCAATGTGGATGAGAAAAAAATTGGACCTTTGTATGAGCACACATTTCCTCCCTACTTCGCACCATCCCTTTCGTTCGTCGGGATTCCGAACAAGGTGACATTTTTGCTCCAAAGTTAATCAGCCAAAAGATCATTTTGTATTTTGAAGTTGATGTTCTTTGATACCATATACCAGTGTCATTGGCTAATGTTATATTAACTAATTAATGGTGCAGTTTACCATCTTTCGGTTTTTCGAGTCACAAGCGAAATGGATAGCTCAGGTGCTCTCCGGGAAGAGGAAGCTGCCGTCGGCAGATGAGATGATGAAGACAATCGAAGAAGTCGAGCGCCATCAAGAGCTTGAGGAACCAAAGAATTTCATACAAGTAGTTGCTGAAATATTGGAGGTAATGGCTTTCTTTCATATTTCAAAAGGAAATTTGCAATTGACAAGCGTTAGTTTGATCACTGATAATGTTCTTATTGTGTTCTTCAATCATTATACAGTTTTCTTGATTTTGTTTTGTTTTCTTGTGATAGTATTATGATAGGAATGGAGAAAAGAGATCATACTGAAGTACTTGGAAAATTGTTTAACAATATTGAAACATTCAGGGATGAATAGCAAGGATGGTACTCTGCTTCCTTGAAGTGGTTCTTGCAAATTTTAGAACTCAGTTTGTGATCTCTGTGAACTTTCTTGTATTGTTGTTATGTACATAGTCATCGATCCATTGTGGCTTGTGAGAATAAAAAAGATAATGATGCCTTTTATTCCTTAACTTTTTATTATTAGACTATTTTTTATCAATTGGGATCCTTGTCGCAATAGACTCCCGTCATAAATTTATGACAGAAATCTGGACCGTTCGATTTTAAAATCAACGGCCGATCGCTAAACCCTTAAACCCTAAACCCTAAATCTTAAATCCTAAATTCTAAACCCTAAATCCTAAACCCTAAACCCTAAAGTAAATCACCCATTCAATCTACGGCTTGGATTTAATCTTAATTTTAAAATCGAACGGTGCAGATTCCCGTCACAAATTTGTGACGGGAGTCTATTGTGACAAGCAACATTTTTTATTTTTTATTATATCCTCTATAAAAAGATAATTATATATATATATATATATATAAGTTAATAACAGCATTTTCTCACATTCTTTATCCTCTATAAAAAGATAATTTTATAAAAAAGTAAATAAAATATATCTTATCAGGTAGCCATCAATTTCTCTCCTGCCATCAATAAAATATATAAAAAGAACACTATGTTTGGATGGAGTGAGGGTTATTAACGGAAGGGAAAGGAAAGAGAAGAAAGGAAAAGCGAGGCGAGGGGAAATAGAATATTTATGTTCCCTTTGTTTGGAAGAGATGGAAAAGTTTATTTGGAAAGAAAGTAAAGGAAATAAAGATTAAATATATAAAGTTACAAATATACCCTCACTTTTTAAAAATAAAACGTATGTAGAGAAAGGATGAGAAACTATAAAATTCTGTCAATATTGCATATAAAAGTTGGGATATAGAAGGTTTTAAAATAGATAACGTATGCTTTTTGAATAAGTTTCCTGTCATTAGAGGAGGAGGAGAAAAAGAAAAATATTAAGATTATCTATCTTTGTCCTCTGGAGTCTTGTCCTCGAAAAGATTTGCGATGAGGGTCAACACTGACGCTGACATCGTAGAGTGAGAGCGATTGAATACTGGATTATGACGGTGTGTGTTGTGTGAGGAGCGATGATGCAAAGATGAGATATTTACATATATGAATTAATTTAAAAATTAATATTTTAAAATAGAGATAAAATTGAAATAAAATAGTTTTGAGTTTCCTTTCCCCTTTTTTACATCCCAATCAGAGTATAAAAAATTCTAACGATTCATAAGCATAGAAGAGTGAGCTTTATCCTTCTCTCCCCATCCTCTCCTTAGCTCAATCCATCCCAAACAAGGGTTAAAATTCTCTTTATCCTTATTTACCCTCCCCTTGCCTTTCTTCCCCTCACCTCCTCAGCGTAATCCCACATAATTACAAGGAAAATCTATGTTTATTTTCATTTGGTTCTTATGAAACAAGTTTCAGAATACTTTATGACACTAATTACTATCTAATTACTGATATAATCAAAATGCTCAATCAGCGGTTTCATTAAGTTTAACTATGAGATAGACACACGTGAATTTAGATTAAAATTTCTTGGTTGAGAATCTTTAGATCGTTCAATAATCAAAACAGATTTGCATTTTACTTCTTGTATCATAATTTCACAAATCTATCTTGATGATCCAATCTGTAACAAACACATGCAACATTGGCTTGGCTCATTAGAAGGAGCCATTGTGATATATTTTTATTGTTGCAAACTCAGACTTCGTATTCTTCCTTTGACTGCTATGTCACTAGTTCTTGTTTTCAGCTTTAGTCAATTCTCGTGTCAAGCCTTTTGTGCTGATAAAATGGTTTTTCAGGAGATTTCTTGGAAGCCAATTCTAATGGTGAGTGGCCATAGCTACAAAATCCACATCGAAGGCACTCGATTCATCGTCGATGAATGTGGCTGCTATAATGTTCTTGTTGAGATCGGCTCTCGAACGAGCAGCCGAACATTTGGTTAGGAAGTTGATCAAAGTGGTATCCACGGGCAACGAAAGATAAAGCTGGGGGATTCTAAGGCGCTGCTAAGACTTGTACAACAAGAGAGAAGAGGGTGAGAACGGAAGCCAAAGGTGCCCTGGCTCAATCGTTCCGACACTCAAGTCAGTTTTCTCCCCGGAGAAGCAAGAGGAGTGAATCTATGAGTGTGCGTGTGCGGGCGTACCTGTCTCCCCCAAAAGGAGGGGAAATATATGGATTATGTAATAGAATGACAGAAACATGTTTTATCTTCATTAAGAAGAATATTTCTAAGTGGAGATTTATTCAAAGGAGATGTTTCATCATGGTAAGGAAAATATCTTATCACTGCCGCAATAGCGAAAAGACTTATTACTCATGCTAATTAATGGGATGATAAGTTACCTACGATATCACAGGATTGTCGGTGTCCTTCTGGCGATGGCAGGCCCCGCTAAATGAGGAACTGAACAGAAAGGAGTTGGTTGAGCGTCAAATAGGGCACCAAGAGAGTGGAGCATGGTTAGCAAAGGGAGCCCGAGCCGAGGTCGACTGGGGCCAAGACAGAATATGATCCGGAGGAGCCTAGGTGGAGTAGTCTAGAATCGGAACTCGGAGTCGGATGTCGAACCAGAGTTAAACTTTGAGAGAGGTCGAGTGTGAGATCTCGAGCTAAGCCGAACGCCGAATCGGGTATTTGACCCGACCTGAGCTACATCCCGAGTCAAGCTCGTGAGCCTAATTAACGGAATACTGAATCGAAGTGGCCAAGTCGGGGCATGAAACAAACCCAGTCAATCCTCAAATCATATTTTCCTTCTAACGTGTCATCGCATCAAATTAAATCTTGATCTTTTTTGACCCAGTCCTGCCGATCCATAACATATAATATTCCCTTTGAAGACGATCGTCCGTGATTCTAAACCTTTTAGAATGATTGGTTAAGTGGAATAAAAAAAAATTGTTAATTAATAGAATAAAAAAGTTTATAGAGCAGGTGGAAATCACACACATGGGGCAAATTAAAGCACGTCTGCTTCGTGGAGGAGGCAGACCGCAGACGATCGATGGCCATGGCTTTTGACTCATTGCAGTCGTCTAAGCACGTCTGCGTCGTCGGCGCTGGGCCCTCCGGCCTCGTCTCCGCCCGTGAGCTCCTCAGGGAAGGCCACTCCGTCGTCGTGCTGGAGCAGAACCACGACCTCGGCGGCCAGTGGCTCTACCAAGACGCCGGCGCCGGCGCCGGCGCCGCCACAGTCCACAGCAGCGTCTACGCCTCCTTGCGCCTCAACGCCCCCAGAATTTACATGGATTTCACCGACTTCATGTTCGCTCCCGTCGAAGGAAGAGACACCAGGAACTTCCCCGGCCACCGCGAGCTCTTCCTCTACCTCAAAGACTTCGCCCGGTGTTTCGGGTTAACCGAACTCATCAGCTTCAACACGGAAGTAGTCCACGTCGGCACGGCGGCAGCGACTGGCAAATGGATTGTGAGATCGAGGGACAGGAGAACTGAGGACGGTGAGTTCATGGAAGAGATCTTCGATGCGGTTGTCATCGCCACCGGCCATTTCTCCCTGCCCAGGCTCCCAAAAATCAAGGGTAAACTATTCACTAAGCTTTTTACGTGATTTCGCCACTCTGTCACCTTCTCTTCCGTGCTCAGGAATGGAGGAGTGGAAGAGGAAGCAGCTTCACAGCCATGTCTACAGAGTCCCAGAGCCATTCCAAGATGAGGTTGCTCTTTGATCTATCGCAGAAACAACAGAGGATTAAGTATAATCTCCTTTCTTTGAAAATGAATCCATTACTTGCAAATTTTTGCAGGTGGTGGTGGTCGTTGGTGGTTTACTCAGTGGATCAGAGATTGCTCTGGAGCTTGTTCGTGTAGCCAAAGAAGTCCATATAAGTACTAAAGATGTCGAAATCCCTCATAAATTTGTGAAGCCTGTGGCCAAGTATCCACATCTGCTCTGGCACCAAGAGGTAATTGTAGGAGTTCAGGAGATAATCTAGTTCCTTCAACATTAGCTGTGATTCTGTTTCAGATTTGTGAATGACTGCATTACATGTTGCAGATCGAGTTGCTTTGTGAAGATGGAACTGTTGTGTTTGCTGATGGTTCAAGTGTAGTTGCCGATACCATTCTCTACTGTACTGGGTAATTAAGATCGACACTCGATTCAGAATTTGATAGGAATTGTTGAGTAACTTCTCTTTTGATTGTAGGTATTCATATTCAGTCCCATTCCTGGACACCAAAGGAGTCATCAACGTGGATGAGAAGAGAATTGGACCTTTGTATGAACACACATTTCCTCCCTCTCTCGCTCCATCCCTTTCTTTCGTTGGGATTCCATTCAAGGTGACATTTTTGCTCCCAAGTTAATCCATCAAACGATCATTTGTGTGTTTTGAAGTTGATGTTCTTCGATACTGTATCTGTAATGCTGCAGTTTATCATCTTTCGATTTTTTGAGTCACAAGCGAGATGGATAGCTCAGGTGCTCTCTGGGAAGAGGAAGCTGCCGTCTGCAGAGGAGATGATGATGAAGGTGATCGAAGAAGACGAACGCCATCAAGAACTTGAGGAACCAAAAAATATCATACAAGTAATTGCTGAAAAATTCGAGGTAATAGCTTCCTTACAAGTTTCAAACAACTCATAAGTGAAACTAAAAATGAGATAGGAAATTTGAGTTTGAATATTGGTGATGTTCTTCTTGTGTTCTTCGATCGCTATACAACTTTCTTGATTTTCTTTTCTTTTCTTTCCTTGTGATAGTACTATGATAGGTATGGAGATCAATGTGATTTTCCACACATGGAAGATTGGAGAAGAGAGATCATTCTGAAGTCCTTCGAAAATAGCTTTAACAATATTGAAACATTCAGGGATGAATGACATGTTGAGAATCAACCCCAACCTATCAATGGATAAATTTTATGGATAAAAATATTTTTCTATCTAATGGATACGGATGACGACTTGATAAGAGATCGAAATAAATGTATGGTAGGGAGTGTTTCTCTCATTCAATGAATAAGAATGAGACTTTTCTATGACTAGGATTTATTTTTATTGAACGATGTAGATTGTATGGTGAGTACTCTCTTGCATTTAGTTTTCATTCATCAAAAAAATATCAACTTATGAGTTAAAGTGTGAGTTGTTCTTTTTCTTCTTTGTCTTAAAATTGTAAGTGATCCACAAAAGTGTGCGGTGTAATACAAGTAATTTATTTACTTGTTTAATTGTCCAATTCTCTACCTAGCAAGGATTGCATGTTGAAAAATTGGAAATGAAAGAAGACCTCCATATCCAAGCTTAGCTTAGATGTAACTCGTTTCTTTTGGGATGTGAAGCAGTGTTAAACCAAAATACTCAACAAGCATAAGCATTAGCTCTCCCTAAAAGGGAGATGATCCAGCCGCACCTTCCAATATGGCTACCTTGTTACGATTTCACTCCAGTCACTAGCCTCGCCTTCGGCATCCATCTCTGCGAATTTCTCTTGTACTTTTGGTATTTACGTTGTCATCGATCAATGAAGTTAGAATAATACATAGATAATTATGCCTTTGGAGTCCTTAAGTACTTATAATTAGGTTATTATGTTCTGTATGGGATATTTTTGATATTTTCATTTTAAATTTTATATATATATATATATTTCATTTGTTGTCTATAAATAAAATTTTGAGATGATTATTAACCAACAAATAAAAATATATCAACGAACACTTTGGTAGATTAATATAAGTGTAAGTAAATAATTTTAAACATTTTATGGATCTAATGTTGCTTAAAATTAGTTTTCATATTTATTAAAATGATAATAATTCACAATTAAGATGAAATGAGTCGGATTTGGTTTAGATTGGACGATTTTAAAAAGGGTATTGCTCGACTTCTTTTCGAAATTCGAACCTTGCCCACATTTCTACAACTCTGCTAAATCGAAAAACTAACCAACTTAGCTATGTTTGGGGGCTTCATCTCTCTAATTTTATACCTAGGATGATTAGCTATCTTTATCTTCATACTTATCAAAAGTTTAAATATCTTTTATATTAATAATTAATTTTATTTTATTTAACTATCAATTTATTTCTCATTTAATAATCAACTTTTGAAAAAATCTTCATATCTAATCGCGAGAAGATACAGTGCTCACGATTTCGAAAGAAGAAAACCTAATCGCGCTTTTGCCGAGCCCCCCTCCCCCCCACTTCATCTGCACTGAACCGAACTGAACCTGAACCAAATCTAAACCAGAACCCAAGCTTGAACTGAATCCAGACTTGAACCAGAATCTGAACCAGACTTGAACCAAATCGGATTTCTTTCAAATTAGGTTTTTCTTGAACTATTGAATTGATTTTCTTAGCTCAATTTCAATTTTTTATAATTGAGCTTGATTGCGATTATCCAAAAAATTATTATCTTTAAAATTTCTTCAAATATAACAAATTAATACTTATTAATTATCTTAAATTAATAAGAAATAAGATAAAAATTTTAAATTAATCCAAGTTAAAAAAATAAACTAATATGATCAAAATACTATAATATAATTTTAATTTATCCTATCCAAAAGTGGTATAGTTTGGTAATTTCCCTCTCTCTATATATTTAAAAATTCTAAACCTTTTAGAATTGTTTGTTCTAGTGGCGTGCACAGCGAGCTGCTATTTGTCCATTAATGGAATAAAAAAGTTTATAGATCAGGTGGAAATCACGTCTGCTTCGTCATCGGAGCAGACGATCGGTGCCCATGGCTTTTGACTCATTGCAGTCGTCTAAGCACGTCTGCGTCGTCGGCGCTGGGGCCTCCGGCCTCGTCTCCGCCCGTGAGCTCCTCAGGGAAGGCCACTCCGTCGTCGTGCTGGAGCAGAACCACGACCTCGGCGGCCAGTGGCTCTACCAAGACGTCGGCGCCGCCACCGCCACAGTCCACAGCAGCGTCTACGCCTCCTTGCGCCTCAACGCGCCCAGAGCCTCCATGGAGTTCACCGACTTCATGTTCACTCCCGTCGAAGGAAGAGACGCCAGGGACTTCCCGGGCCACCGCGAGTTCTTCCTCTACCTCAAAGACTTCGCCCGGTGTTTCGGGTTAACCGAGCTCATCAGGTTCAACACAGAAGTAGTCCGAGTCGGCTTGGCGACGCCAACTCACAAATGGATTGTGAGATCAAGGGACAGGAGAACTGATGGTGGTGAATTCGTGGAAGAGATCTTTGATGCGGTTGTCGTCGCCACCGGCAATTTCTCCCTGCCCAGGCTTCCAAAAATCAGGGGTAAAGTATTCACTAAGCTTTTTACTTGATTTGCCACTCTCTTAGCTTCTCTTTTGTGCTCAGGAATGGAGGAGTGGAAGAGGAAGCAGCTTCACAGCCATGTCTACAGAGTCCCAGATCAATTCCAAGATGAGGTTGTTCTTTGGTCTATTGCAGAGAAGGATTAAGAATAATCTCCTTTCTTTAACACATTTCTCCTCTGAAATTGAATTCATTACTTGTTTGTAAATTTTTGCAGGTGGTGGTGGTCGTTGGGGGTTCAATCAGTGGACCAGAGATTGCTCTGGAGCTTGTTCATGTAGCCAAGGAAGTCCATATAAGTACTAGAAACGTTGAAATCCCTGAGAAATTAGTGAAGCCTGTGGCCAAGTATGAACATCTGCACTGGCACCAAGAGGTAATTGTAGGAGTTCAGGAGAAATTGTTGTCTTTGATCGATAACACGAAGACAATGATAATTAGTATATTAAAGGAAATTTGAAAGAAATCAGACCAAATTGAGTAGTGGTATGAATCATATCAGCTGTGATTTTGTTTCAGATTTGTGAATGACTGCATTACATATGTTGCAGATTGAGTTGCTTTGTGAAGATGGAACTGTTGTGTTTGCTGATGGTTCAAGTGTAGTTGCTGATACCATTCTCTACTGTACTGGGTGATTAAGATCAACACTTGATTCAGAATTAGATAGGAATTGTTGCATAACTTCTCTTTTGATTGTAGGTATTCATATTCATTTCCATTCCTGGACACCAAAGGAATCATCCATGTGGATGAGAACAGAATTGGACCTTTGTATGAACACACATTTCCTCCCTCTCTTGCTCCATCTCTTTCTTTTGTTGGGATTCCAAACAAGGTGACATTTTTGCTCCAAAGTTAATCCATCAAAAGATCATTTTATGTTTTGAAGTTGTTGTTCTTTGATACTGTATTATATTAACTAATTAATGCTGCAGTTTATCATCATTCGATTGTTTGAGTCGCAAGCGAGATGGATAGCTCAGGTGCTCTCTGGGAAGAGGAAGCTGCCGTCGGCAGATGAGATGATGAAGGCAATCGAAGAAGTCGAACACCATCAAGAGCTCGAGGAGCCAAAAAATTTCGTACAACTAGTTGCTGAAATATTGGAGGTAATGGTTTCCTTACAAGTTTCAAACAACTCATAGGTGAAACTAAAAACCAGATAGGGATCAAAAGTTACAAGATAAGCATTAGTTTGATTATCAGTAATGCTCTTCTTGTGTTCTTCAATCATGATACAATTTTCTTGATTTTGTTTTCCTTTCTTGTGATAGTATTATGATAGGTATGGAGATCATTGTGATTTTCCACACATAGAAGATTGGAGAAAAGAGACCATACTGAAGCACTTGGAGAATTCTTTAGACAATTTTGAAACATTCAGGGATGAATAGCAAGGATGGTAATTTGCTTCCTTCAAGTGGTTCTTCTTGCAAAGTTGACAACCCAATTAGCCATCTTTCTGAATGTTTCTTGTACTTTTGGTATTGTATTTATAACTAGACTATTCTGTATGGGATATTTTCGCTATTTTCATTTTAATTTTAATTTTAATATTATATATATATATATATATATATATATATATATTTCATTTGTTGTCTATAAATAATTTTAAACATGTTATGGATCTAATGTTGCTTAAAATTAATTTCCATATTTATTAAAATGATAATAATTCAACTATTGTGTGAAGAACTATGTGCTAAGTCTCAAAACCAAAACAAAATATAAATGTGATAAAAAAAATATTAAAGAGTCACACATAAATTTACTTAAATTATTAAATTAAAATTTAGAAATTGAAAAATGGAATATTCTCCTATTTCTTTGGATGGGCCCACATGGGTAAACATTTATATGACTATTTTACTCATTCGTATGTAAAAAGGTAGAATCCGCCATCCCACACGGTCGATTCCACGATCAACTATAAGGAGGTAAATCGAGAAGTTGCAGTTAACCACGACGGAGAAGAGTATTGTCTCGGCGAAACCCTTGTTCTCTTCTGCAACTCTGCTCCGTCATAAACAATACAGCTATGCCCTCGGGGCAAAAACTATCTGGGTAAATTTTTTATAGTGATCAATACCACCGCCAAAATGACCTCATATTCAGTCAACAGGCCCACTGCCGAAACACGATTCCATTGTGTTGAAGGTCCCACTGTCGAAGCAGCACCTTCAGTCAACAGGCCTATTGCCGAAACACGATTCCATTGTGTTGAAGGTCCCACTGTCGAAGCAGCACCTTCAGTCAACATGCCCCCTCAAGGGGATTTATTTATTGCTAGGGAAACTTAAATTCGAAATCTCACATTGAAATCTCACATGTCTCCATGCTTATCATTCGGGATTATTTTATCCATTCAAAAAGTTCCTTTCGGAATTGGTTTGGGTTCACGAGGAGGTATTATAACTGCGATTCAAGTGAATAATTTGTCGCTAGATTTAACTTGTTCTTGTCTGGAATAAATGGATCAGTTCTGGTCTTCTTCGTTGTCACTTAAAATGCTGTTCCAATTGACAGTCCTGAAGGGAGGATTTCATGCAAATTGATGGCAGTTCATGCTGGATTACAGAAAACAAAACCTGTGGAGGAACAACTGAAACTTTCGAGAGCTAGGGACGCAAGGAGAAGACGAACCCTGATATGCAGGAATTTGTGAAGATAATAAAATCAAATGTGTGGTTTTGTGATTCTTTCTTTCTCTCCATGTATTTAAAAAGTTTGAACCTTTCCAGAAGAAAAAAGTTTATCGATAAGGTGGAAATCAGGGCCCATGATCCATCCACCACGTGCATGCGACAAATTAAAGCAAGCCTGCTTCCTCACCAGAGCAGACAATCGATGGCCATGGATTTTGACACATTGAAATCGTCCAAGCACGTCTGCGTCGTCGGCGCTGGGGCCTCCGGCCTCGTCTCCGCCCGTGAGCTCCTCAGGGAAGGCCACTCCGTCGTCGTGCTGGAGCAGAACCACGACCTCGGCGGCCAGTGGCTCTACCAAGACGTCGGCGCCGCCACCGACACAGTCCACAGCAGCGTCTACGCCTCCTTGCGCCTCAACGCGCCCAGAGCCTCCATGGAGTTCACCGACTTCATGTTCACTCCCGTCGTAGGAAGAGACACCAGGGACTTCCCCGGCCACCGCGAGCTCTTCCTCTACCTCAAAGACTTCGCGCGGTGTTTCGGGTTAACCGAACTCATCAGGTTCAACACGGAAGTAGTTCACGTCGGCATGGCGGCAGCAACTGGCAAATGGAATGTGAGATCAAGGGACAAGAGAACTGAGGACGGTGAGTTCATGGAAGAGATCTTTGATGCGGTTGTCATCGCCACCGGCCATTTCTCCCTGCCCAGGCTCCCAAAAATCAAGGGTAAAGTATTCACTAAGCTTTTTACGTGATTTCACCACTCTGTTGCCTTCTCTTCCGTGCTCAGGAATGGAGGAGTGGAAGAGGAAGCAGCTTCACAGCCATGTCTACAGAGTCCCAGAGCCATTCCAAGATGAGGTGGTTCTTTGATCTATTGCAGAGATAGTTATAACAGAAGAGGATTAAGAGCAATCCCTCTTTTTTAAACACATTTCTCCTCTGAAATACAATTCATTATTTGTTTGTGAATTTTTGCAGGTGGTGGTGGTAGTTGGTGGCTCAATCAGTGGACCAGAGATTGCTATGGAGCTTGTTCATGTAGCCAAAGAAGTCCATATAAGTACTAAACATGTCGAAATCCCTCCGCAATTAGTGAAGCCTGTGGCCAAGTATGCACATCTGCTCTGGCACCAAGAGGTAATTGTAGGAGTTCAGGAGATATTGTTGTCTTTGATTGATAACATGAAGATAATGATAATTAGTACAACTATAAAAAATACAAAGATGATATTATTTTAAGTGAAATCTGAAAGAAATCAGACCAAATTGAGTAGGAGGTTAAGGATAATCTATTTTTCCTTCAACAGTAATGGTATGAATCATATCAGCTGTGATTTTGTTTCAGATTTGTGAATGACTGCAGTAAGTATGTTGCAGATTGAGTTGCTTTGTGAAGATGGAACTGTTCTATTTGCTGATGGTTCAAGTGTAGTCGCCGATACTATTCTCTACTGTACTGGGTAATTAAGATCGACACTTGATTTTGAATTCCATAAGAATTGTTGCCTAACTCTCTTTTGATTGCAGGTATTCATATTCATTCCCATTCCTGGACACCAAAGGAGTCATCAATGTGGATGAGAAAAGAATTGGACCTTTGTATGAACACACATTTCCTCCCTCTCTTTCTCCATCTCTTTCTTTTGTTGGGATTCCATACAAGGTGACATTTTTGCTCCAAAGCTAATCAGTCAAAAGATCATTTTGTATTTTGAAGTTGATGTTTTTTGATACTGTATCTGTGCCATTTACAGATGTTATATTAACTAATCAATGCTGCAGTTTGTCATCGCTCGATTTTTAGAGTCACAAGCGAGATGGATAGCTCAGGTGCTCTCTGGGAAGAGGAAGCTGCCGTCGGCAGCTGAGATGATGATGAAGGCAATCGAAGAAGTCGAACGCCATCAAGAGCTTGAGGAACCAAAAAATATCATACAAGCAGTTGCTGAAATGTTCGAGGTAATGACTTCCTTATAAGTTTCAAAACAACTCGTAGGTGAGACTGAAAACCAGACTGACCAAAAAAGTTGCAAGAACTAGCAAAAGAAAAGTTCTGACAAAGGAAATTTGCAAATGATAAGCAATAGCTTGAATTTTGGTAATGTTCTTCTTGTGTTCTTCAATCACTATACAATTTTCTTGATTTTCATTTCTTTTCTTTTGATAGTATTATGATAGGTACGGAGATCAATGTGATTTTCCACACTTGGAAGATTGGAGAAAAGAGATCCTCCTGCATTACTTGGAAAAAGGTATAAACAATATTGAAACTTTCAGGGATGAATAGCAAGGATGGTAATTTGCTTCAAGTGCTTCTTCTTGCAAAATTAGAAACCCAATCAGCCATCTCTATGAATTTTTCTTGTACTTTTGTTATTTATTCTTTATGGGATATTTTTCCTATTTTCATTTTATTTTTTTCATACATATATATTTATATATTGGTCGTTGTTTATTAAGAAAATTTTGAGATGTTCCATATGTTGAAAAGTGAGATTTAGTAGAGGGCTAAATTAGAAATGTTGACCATATATATATATATGGTCAACATTTCTAATTTAGCCCTCTACTAAATCTCACTTTTTAACAGATGGAACATCTCAAAATTCCGGCCGCTGGCTCAGGCGCAATCGACGTGCCGCTCGTCGGCACATCGATCGGTGTCGGATTCTGATCGAATTGAGACTGATCGCGATTTGGTCGGAATCCAACCACGATTTGGTCGGAAATGGCGCGCGTCATTGTCGGCCGCGTTTTCGATCAAATTGTATCGAATTCCGACCAAATCGCGGTCGGCGACCGACCAAGGAAGGATCGGTGCCGCAATTTGGTCGGAATCCGACCACAATCCGGTTGGAATCTGACGTCGGTCGAAGCGTCGGCGAGCAGCGCGTCGGTCGTGCTTGGGTCGATGGTGGGTCGATGGTGTCGCATAGCACAGGTCGTGCAGTATATCATTTCTCTATATATATATATACTATAAAATAATGTCATCATGAAAGCATAAAATATAAAAGTTGAATTCAACTATTACCATTTCTTAATGTAAAGATCGTTGATTGTGTTTTTGAATTTGCTCTGATGGTCGATAGGAAATTTTTGTGAGATCAGGTTCGTCACATCAGGATTACTCAGATTGTAAGATATGAATATCTAGATTATCAAAAAAAAGTTAATCTATCCAAGGCATGATGACTATTCAGATTGTAAGATATGAATATCTAGATTATAAAAAAAAGTTAATCTATCCCAGAATTTAAGATGTTGGTTGTTAGGTGAGAAACTACTCGTACTTTTGAATTTATTCAGTGGATGAATAAGAGAAAGTTGCCTATCTTCAAGATTAATTAGGTTCGTAAAGATTGGATTATAAAAATGATTAACTTATTATCCATTTTGGCTCCTTTGCATTTAGATGTGTCTATCAAACTAATCCTGTAAGACCTATTGTTGGATCACTAAGTATCCCGTTCATAGAATCAATTAATCTTGGACATGATTAATCCGATCTCATGAAAATTTTTCATCAATCATTAGAATAAATTCGAAAGTATTCATAGCGGACGACCCAACAATCTGATTTTTTTGCCCTAATCTCTTATCAAAGAAATTCATAGAGGTACTATAATTCCGCAGTTGAGATTCGAATCGTAAATATCTGAAAAACTAGAGAGGTACTATGGTTCTATCCTAGCTTTGGAGCTTGGATCAGCTCATCTTGTCTATGCTCTCTATGGTCGATTGCAATCAAAGAATGTTGGATATCTGGGTTAGTCGTTGCGTGCATTTTCTTATTTACCCTGCTAACCGATAGGAAACTTTCATGGGATCGGATCGGTCATCCTTAGGGATAGTCAATGAGATTAACTGTGATTTATCTTTTTTTTTTCTATGGTCGATCATTGGATCACTTTGAGTATGCTCCTCACGAAGTCGATATAAAAGGGCATCGACTTTCCTATCTCTCCCTCTAGAGCTGTCAAACGGGCCAACCTATGACGGACGGGCTAACCCATGGCGGACCCATCATATGCGGGGCGGGGCGGGCTAACCCACCAATTTGACGGGTTGGGAAATCTCCAACCCAACCCAACTCAAGGCGGGCCGCGGGTTAGGCGGGCCAACCCGCGGACCTGTTAAAAAATAAAAAAATATTAAAAATATTAAAAATTTTAAATTTGAAGTATAATTTAAATTGATTAAGTTGAAAGTTTTAAGTTTGAATTATAATTTTTAAGTTTAAATTGTATTTTAAATAGATGAAACCATTAATTGATTAAGTTTTATATTTTAATTTTAAAATTTAAAATAAATAAATAAACTTTCTCAACTCACGGGCCAATCCAAGTCCGTCGCGGATCAATCCACGCGGATCGCAGGCCTAAGCGGGCCAATCCACATCAACCCAAGCGGATCTAACCAAACTTAACGGCTATACCTCCGTCCCACTGCCCCCTTCAGCGGTCAATCACGACCTCGCCTTCGCCGCCTTCGTCGGCGCCCTCCCAACGGCTCCCTTTGTTCCGCCAGCATGCAACAAATTAGAGCAAGCCTGCTTCCTCACCAGAGCAGACAATCGATGGCCATGGATTTTGACACATTGAAATCGTCCAAGCACGTCTGACTTGTGCGGTGAGGATTTCTACCGCCGCCTCCCGCGGTGAGATTTTCGGACTGCGGTGAGATTCCCGCGGTGAGAACATAAAGTTTACAGAGCAGTTGGAAATCAGCGTCGACGATGCATCCACTACATGCATGCGACAAATTAAAGCACGTTGCTTCGTCACCAGAGCAGACAATCGATGGCCATGGATTTTGACACATTGAAATCGTCCAAGTACGTCTGCGTCGTGGGCGCTGGGCCCTCCGGCCTCGTCTCCGCCCGTGAGCTCCTCAGGGAAGGCCACTCCGTCGTCGTGCTGGAGCAGAACCACGACCTCGGTGGCCAGTGGCTCTACCAAGACGCCGGCGCCGGCGCCGGCGCCGCCACAGTTCATAGCAGCGTCTACGCTTCCCTGCGCCTCAACGCGCCCAGAACCTCCATGGAGTTCACCGACTTCATGTTCACTCCCGTCGAAGGAAGAGACACCAGGAATTTCCCCGGCCACCGCGAGTTCTTCCTCTACCTCAAAGACTTCGCCCGGTGTTTCGAGTTAACCGAGCTCATCAAGTTCAACACGGAAGTAGTTCACGTCGGCATGGCGGCAGCAACTGGTAAATGGAATGTGAGATCAAGGGACAGGAGAACTGATGATGGTGAGTTCGTGGAAGAGATCTTTGATGCGGTTGTCGTTGCCACCGGCCATTTCTCCCTGCCCAGGCTTCCAAAAATCAGGGGTAAAACATTCACTAAGTTCTTTAGGTGATTTCGCCACTCTATTGCCTTCTCTTCCGTGCTCAGGAATGGAGGAGTGGAAGAGGAAGCAGCTTCACTGCCATGTCTATAGAATCCCAGATCCATTCCAAGATGAGGTGGTTCTTTGATCTATTGCAGAGATAGTTATAACAGCAGAGGATTAAGAATAATCTCCTTTCTTTAACTCATTTCCTCTCTGAAATTGAATTCATTCCTTGTTTGTGAATTTTTGCAGGTGGTGGTGGTAGTTGGTGGCTCAATCAGTGGACCAGAGATTGCTATGGAGCTTGTTCATGTAGCCAAAGAAGTCCATATAAGCACTAAACACGTCGAAATCCCTCAGCCCTTACTGAAGCCTGCGTCCAAGTATGCACATCTGCACTGGCACCCACAGGTAATTGTACGAGTCCGGGAGAAATTGTTGTCTTCGATTGATAACATGAAGATAATGATAATTAGTACAACTAAAAAAATACAAAGATGATATTATTTTAAATGAAATCTGAAAGAAATCAGACCAAATTGAGTAGGAGGTTAAGGATAATCTATTTGTAATGGTATGAATCATATCAGCTGTGACTTTGTTTCAGATTTGTGAATGACTGCATTACATGTTGCAGATTGAGTTGCTTTGTGAAGATGGAACTGTTCTATTTGCTGATGGGTCAAGTGTAGTCGCCGATACTATTCTCTACTGTACTGGGTAATTAAGATCAACACTTGATTTTGAATTCCATAAGAATTGTTGCCTAACTCTCTTTTGATTGCAGGTATTCATATTCATTCCCATTCCTGGACACCAAAGGAGTCATCAATGTGGATGAGAACAGAATTGGACCTTTGTATGAACACACATTTCCTCCCTCCCTTGCGCCGTCCCTTTCTTTTGTTGGGATTCCACAGAAGGTGACATTTTTGCTCCAAAGTTAATCCATCAAAAGATCATTTTGTGTCTTTAAGTTGATGTTCTATGATACTGTATCTGTGCCATTTACGGATGTTATTAACTAATTAATGCTGCAGTTGATCATCTTTCGATTTTTTGAGTCACAAGCGAGATGGATAGCTCAGGTGCTCTCTGGGAAGAGGAAGCTGCCGTCTGCAGAGGAGATGATGATGAAGGCAATCGAAGAAGACGAACGCCATCAAGAACTTGAGGAACCAAAAAATATCATACAAGTAATTGCTGAAAAATTGGAGGTAATAGCTTCCTTACAAGTTTCAAACAACTCATAAGTGAAACTAAAAACCAGATAGGGATCAGAAGTTGCAAGAACTATGCAAAAGAAAAGTTTTGAAAAAAAAGGGAAATTTGAGTTTGAATATTGGTAATGTTCTTCTTGTGTTCTTCAATCACTATACAATTTTCTTGATTTTCATTTCTTTTCTTTTGATAGTATTATGATAGGTACGGAGATCAATGTGATTTTCCACACTTGGAAGATTGGAGAAAAGAGATCCTCCTGCATTTCTTTGAAAAATGTATAAACAATATTGAAACATTCAGGGATGAATAGCAAGGATGGTAATTTGCTTCAAGTGTTTCTTCTTGCAAAATTAAAAACCCAATCAGCCATCTCTATGATTTTTTCTTGTACTTTTGTCATTTACATTGTCAATGATCAATGAAGTGAGAATAAAAAATAGATAATGATGCCTTTATTATTAGGCTATTCTTTATGGGATATTTTTGCTATTTTTATTTTATTGTTTTCTTGATTATATATATATATATATATATATATATATATATTGTTTGTTATTTATTAAGAAAATTTTGTGATGTTCCATATGTTGAAAAGTGAGATTTAGTAGAGGTATATGGTTAAACCATTTAAGATTTTTTTTTTATGGTTTAGGGGTTGGATTATAGTATTAAATATAAAAAATTTTAAAATAAAAATTATTTTTTATTTTTTAAATTTATAATTAAGTCATTTAAGATTTTCCCTTTAGGGGTTGGATTATAATATTAAATATAAAAAAATTAAAATAAAAATAAAATATATATATTTACTATTTCATTCGGAATTTTTTTGGGCGTTTCGATTCTGATATCGTGCGCAGTCGTGTATTTTAAAACGCGTAGTATATATATATATATATATATATATATATATATATATATATATATATATATATATGGTGCACCATTTTCTGAACCTAAGAACAACAATGTCTTCAATCTCAATCGTTTGCACAATGTCCTGATTTGGTCTTCCTTTCCGAATAATTTCTTAGGATATATGGTGCATAAGCTCATCTTAGGCGCTCCCTGTGCCCTTAGGGTTTGAAATTCAAAGAGTGTAAGAAATTTAGTTCCCTCATTCAAACCACTAAGATCGTTCGACCATTATATAGGTCGTTGATTGTGGTTTCGAACTTACTCTAGTAGTTGGTAGGAAATTTTTATAGGATCGGATTGATCACGTCAGGATTACTCGGATCGTAAGATATGGATTTCTAGATTATTAAAAAAAATTATCTCCGATAGATGCAAGGCAAATTACAGGGTATTTTCCTCTAGTGGGATAAAAAATTTAAGATGTTGGTTGTTAGGTGAGGAACTACTCGTGCTTTTGAATTTGCTCGATGGGTGAATCAAGGGAAAGTCGTTCATCTCCGAAATTAATTAGGTTCATAAAGATCTGGATTATAAAAAAAATAACTTATTATCCATTTTTGCTCCTTTGCATTTAGATGTGTCTACCAAACTAATCCCATAAGACCTATTGTTCGATCAACAAGTATCCAACTCATAGAACCAATTAATCTTGGACATGATTAATCCGATCCCATGGAAATTTTTCATCAATCATCAAAGTAAATTTAGAAATATTCATAATGGACGACCCAATAATCTGATTTTCTTTAGCTCAATCTCCCATCAAAAGAAATTCATATATTCGTAGTTGAGATTCGAATCATAAATGTCTGGAAAACTAAAAAGGTACTATGGTTCCACCCTAGCCCTTGAGCTTGGATCAACTCAAATGCGGCGAGCAATGTGTTTTTCATCAAATGTTGTCTAATCAAATGCCAGTAAATTGACAAAATTGCTATGGTTCTTCTTAGCTGTTGTATTCCTTTTGCTGCTATATCGTTAGTTCTTGTTTTCAGCTTTGCTCGCAGTGGCGGAGCTACTAGTGGGCCAAGCTGGGCCATGGCCCAATCTTTGTTAGGACTCGGTAAAAAAAAACCCCGACGCCCTCTCCAACCACGAGCGCAATCGCAAGCGCCGCCTGCTCCAACCGCGACGCCCAGTCTGGTACGATTGAAGCAGTGGTGCTGCAATCGCAAGCGCCGCCTCCGCGCCCACAATGCCCTCTACTCCGCGACGTCGCTGCCGACGCGCGTGACGCTGCCGCATCCCACCACGACCCTTGCCAGTAGCGAACGCTGCCTGCCTTCGCCCGATTCCGCCTGCTAGGTTTTTCGTCGATCTCCTCCTTTAGTATTTTCTCCATTTTCTCCTTCCGACAGCAGTAAAAACCAAAACTCTTCCTCTGTTTTTCCTGTTCAGCTGTGCCCTCTTTTAACAAAAATTGCCTCTTCCAGCAGAAGTTGTGTCCTCTTCCAGCAGAAGCTGTGTTTTGGGCGAGCACAGCAGCTAGAGCCACTGTGGGTTATTGTTGGAGTAGCCCGAGGCTCTTTTCTCATTCCCCTTCCTTGTTTTTCTAATCGGAGGTATATTTCACCGATTTCTATTAGGATGGACAAATGGTTGATAATTATTGATTTGTAGGTAATTGATTGGGATTAATTATGATTTGTTGTATTTTGAGTTGTTTGTGTTTTATATTTCTTGCTTCTTTTCTTTTTCAGAATTAGATGATGGGGAAGAATAAAACTCTGCATTCATTTTTCAAGAGAAAAAGAGATGAGATGGACTCAGAAGAACAAGTAGATGCTTCTTTTCCTCAAGTGCACGAGTCTGATGAAGTTTCTCCCATTATTTCACCATCAAATATTGATACTAAGAGTCCAGAAAAACAAGAAGAAGTATCCAACAGAGGTGAAGTGATATTTAGAGGAATTGAATTTCTAGAAAGAGATCCTGGACTAAGACCACAAATTTGGGAATATCCAATAAATCAAAGGGATGAAGTTCGCAGGACTTACTTGAAATTAGGTCCTATGCAACCACAATTGGATGAGTATAAACCATCTGGTCCACCAGGGCATAAACACAGGTTTCAATATTCATGGTTTAAGCAATATCCATCTTGGTTGGAATATTCTGTGAGCAAAGATTGTGCCTATTGCTTTGTTTGCTTTCTTTTTAATAGCAATTTGAATAAGAGATCTGGATTTGATGTCTTCACTGTACAAGGTTATTCTGATTGGAAAAGAGTGCGTAATGGAAAGAAATGTGCATTTCTAACTCATGTTGGCTCTAGTCCTTGTTCTAATCATAACAATGCTTTGAGATCTTGTCAAGATTTGTTGAACCAATCTGGGCATGTGGAAAACATCATCAATGTGCACACCAATAAAGAAAGAGAAAAGAATCGCTTAAGGTTAAAAGTTTCAGTTGCTGCTGTCAGATGACTTACTTTTCAAGGTTGTGCTTTCCGAGGTCATAATGAGTCAATTCAGTCAAGGAATCGGGGGAATTTTCTGCAGTTAGTGAAACTTTTGGCTGAATTCAATCCTGAAGTTGAAAAGGTTGTCATGGAAAATACTCCAGGTAATTCTAAATACACTTCGCCTGATATTCAAAAAGAAATTTTGAGTATTTATGCTGTTGCAGTATGTAAGCATATCCGAGATGAAATTGGAGACTCTAAGTTCTCTATCATTGTTGATGAAACTTGTGATGTTGCAAAAAGAGAGCAAATGACTTTAGTACTTAGATTTGTTGATGGAGCTGGAGTTTTGCAGAAAAGGTTCAATTCGTGCTGATGGAGATACTGTTTTTGGTTATCTTGTGTCTTTTGAGTTTGTGTTTATCTTGCGCTTGAAGAAGGAAGTATTGGGAATTACAGATATGCTTTGTCAAGCATTACAAATGAAGGCACAGGATATAGTAAATGCTATTCGTATAGTAGCATCTACAAAGTAACTTCTCCAAAATATGAGGGAAGATGGATGAAACTATTTTTTCATGAAAATTAAAGAGTTCTGTGAAGAGCATGACATTGATGTTCCAGATATGGAACAAACTTACATTCTACGTGGTGGACATGCACGTCGGCAGCCTGATCATTTTACCAATGAACGATTCTTTCGAATTGAAGTTTTCTTGGTTACAATAGATACTCAGTTACAGGAATTGAATTACAAGTTCAATGAAAAAGTAATGGATCTTTTATCTATTATGGCTACTTTAGTTCCGAGAAATGAGTTTAGATCCTTTAATGCTGGAGAGATATGCAAAATGGTGGAAAAATACTATCCAGAGGATTTCAGCCTACAAGATAGGTATGTGCTAGAGAATCAGTTGAATCATTTTGTTTTGGATATTTCTCAAGATGCTGAGTTGAGAAAGATTGGGACAATTACAGAGTTGTGTCGATGTTTGGTTGAAACTAGTAGACATACTGCTTATAACTTCGTTGACAGATTGCTTCGTCTACTTGTTACTCTTCCAGTTTCCACAACTAATGCTAAGCAAGCATTTTCTACTTTGAAGATTATTAAGATAAGATTACGCAGTAAGATGGAAGATGAGTTTCTTAGCAATAGTTTGCTTGTATACATAGAAGGTGGAATTGCAGAGAAATATTTATGATGATATAATTCAAAACTTCAAGAATTTGAAGACACGAAGAGTTGATCTTTAAGCATTTCTTAAATAATTATTTACTTTTTATTATAATCTAAATATATTTATTATTTTTTATCAATTTGTTAAAAAAAATTTAGTCCACCCTTCGAAAGAATCCTGGCTCCGCCCCTGTTTACTCGATTCTTGTGTCACAACTTCAGTGCTGATAAAATGGTTTTCCAGGAGATATCTGAGAAGCATGACGCCAAATGTACTGGTGATGTGGAGGTAAAGTAGGGTCAACATAGATTCCACGGGGCGTGCCAAGTTCGATCGGTCAAGCCGAGCACTCCGACGCCGACCGCCGACCAATCGAGTCAATCTGACTTGTGCGGTGAAGATTTCTACCGCCGCCTCCCGCGGTGAGATTTTCGGACTGCGGTGAGATTCCCGCGGTGAGAACATAAAGTTGACAGAGCAGTTGGAAATCAGCGTCGACGATCCATCCACTACATGCATGCGACAAATTAAAGCACGTTGCATCGTCACCAGAGCCGCAAATCGATGTCCATGGCTTTCGACACATTGCAGTGGTCCAAGCACGTCTGCGTCGTCGGCGCTGGGGCCTCCGGCCTCGTCTCCGCCCGTGAGCTTCTCAGGGAAGGCCACTCCGTCGTCGTGTTGGAGCAGAACCACGACCTCGGTGGCCAGTGGCTCTACCAAGACGCCTGCGCCGGCGCCGGCGCCGCCACAGTTCACAGCAGCGTCTACGCTTCCCTGCGCCTCAACGCGCCCAGAGCCTCCATGGAGTTCACCGACTTCATGTTCACTCCCGTCGAAGGAAGAGACACCAGGGACTTCCCCGGCCACCGCGAGCTCTTCCTCTACCTCAAAGACTTCGCCCGGTGTTTCGGGTTAACCGAGCTCATCAAGTTCAACACGGAAGTAGTTCACGTCGGCATGGCGGCAGCAACTGGTAAATGGAATGTGAGATCGAGGGACAGGAGAACTGATGACGGTGAGTTCATGGAAGAGATCTTTGATGCGGTTGTCGTCGCCACCGGCAATTTCTCCTTGCCCAGGCTTCCAAAAATCAGGGGTAAAGTATTCACTAAGCTTTTTACTTGATTTCGCCACTCTGTTATACCTTCTCTTCCGTGCTCAGGAATGGAGGAGTGGAAGAGGAAGCAGCTTCACTGCCATGTCTACAGAGTCCCAGATCCATTTCAAGATGAGGTTGTTCTTTGATCTATTGCAGAGAAATAGTTAAAACAGCAGAGGATTGAAGAATGGTCCCCTTTTACTTAACACATTTCTCCTCTGAAATTGAATTCATTACTTGTTTGTAAATTTTGCAGGTGGTGGTGGTAGTTGGTGGTGCAATCAGTGGACCAGAGATTGCTCTGGAGCTTGTTCATGTAGCCAAGGAAGTACATATAAGTACTAAACATGTCGAAATCCCCGAGAAACTAGTGAAGCCTGTGGCCAAGCATGCACATCTGCACTGGCACCAAGAGGTAATTGTAGGAGTTCGGGAGAAATTGTTGTCTTTAATCAGTAACAGGAAGACAATGATAATTAGTACAAATAAAGAATACAAAAATGATATTATATCAAGGGAAAACTGACCAAATTGAGTAAGGATAATCTAGTTCCTTCAACAGTAATGGTATGAATCATATCAGCTGTGATTTTGTTTCAGATTTGTGAATGACTGCATTACATATGTTGCAGATCGAGTTGCTTTGTGAAGATGGAACTGTTGTGTTTGCTGATGGTTCAAGTGTAGTTGCCGATACTATTCTCTACTGTACTGGGTAACTAAGATCAACACTTGATTCGAAAATCCAATAGGAATTGTCGTGTAACTTCTCTTTTGATTGTAGGTATTCATATTCATTTCCATTCCTGGACACCAAAGGAATCATCCATGTGGATGAGAAAAGAATTGGGCCTTTGTATGAACACACATTTCCTCCCTCTCTTGCTCCATCTCTTTCTTTTGTTGGGATTCCAAACAAGGTGACATTTTTGCTCCAAAGTTAATCCATCAAAAGATCATTTTGTGTTTTGAAGTTGATGTTCTATGATACTGTATCTGTGCCATTTACAGATGTATATTAACTAATCAATGCTGCAGTTTGTCATCTTTCGATTTTTTGAGTCACAAGCGAGATGGATAGCTCAGGTGCTCTCTGGGAGGAGGAAGTTGCCGTCGGCAGATGAGATGATGAAGGCAATCGAAGAAGTCGAGCACCATCAAGAGCTTGAGGAACCTAAAAATATCATACAACTAGTTGCTGAAATATTGGAGGTAATGACTTCCATACAAGTTTCAAACAACTCATAGGTGAAACTAAAAACCAGATAGGGATCAAAAGTTACAAGATACCAAAACATTAGTTTGATTATTGATTATCAGTAATGTTCTTGTGTTCTTCAATCACTATACAATTTTATTGATTTTGTTTTCTTTTCTTGTGATAGTATTATGATAGGTATGGAGATCATTGTGATTTCCCACACATAGAAGATTGGAGAAAAGAGATCATACTGAAGTACTTGGAAAATTGCATAAACAATTTTGAAACATTCAGGGATGAGTAGCAAGGATGGTGATTTGCTTGTCGTGGTTCTTCTTGCAAATTTGAAAACCTAATTTGTCATCTCTGTGAATTTTTCTTCTACTTTTGGTATTTACATCGTCATTGATCAATGAAATGAGAATCAAAAATAGATAATGATGCCTTTTGAGTGCTGAAGTATTTATAACTAGGCTATTCTTTATGTGATTTTTTGCTATTTTCATTTTATTTTTTTACTCGATTATTTATATGTATTTATATTTCATGTTTGATGAACACTAATGTAACATTCACACCAAGGTTAACTATTCCACTTAGATATCTCAATCAGACTAATCCCACAAGAATTATTGTCACATCAACTAGCTACATTTACATTTTTATTTTTTAATTTTTGATAATTCATCTATTTTGAATTGATTAATTCTAGAGGTGATCGATTTAGTCCCATAGAAAATTTTCATTGATCACTCCAGTCGTACAGAAGTTATCTATCGATCATTAGGATAAATTTGAAAAGTGTAAAGTGATCAGACACTTACAGTTGGTTTTTTTAAGAATCAATCCCATTCAACAAATACTCTAGTTGAAAATTGATCTCCGCTTACATTGTGCTTAGGGGTGTTTCATCTTTGATTTTGCATTTCAATATAAGGTGAAATTTGTCATCTTAGTGGTACAACACAATCGACTTCACGATCATGTGTGAAGAAATAAATTAAGAAGTTGCAGCTGACCATTATAGGAGAAGACATTGTTTTGAATTTGTCGAGATTCAATCTTTGTTCACTTTTGTTCCATAATAACTAATTCAATCATACCTCAAGGACATCTTTGATTTTGCACAATACACTGTTCTTGCAAAAGATGGAATCCGCCGATTTTGCACAATACACTGGCATGGTTGGCAAGTGTCATAATTGGATTATAACATGTATCATAATATAATAATAATAAATGCTATAATTCAATAAAATTCCAAGAATTTGATTGGGGTGTCATAAGTCAGAATATAGCTGTATTGTACATTAATACATTAGGTAGGTGGCACAATTCAATGATAGTAGATCGTATAGCTCAATAATAATACATGTATTGGAGTAGACAAGTGCCATAGTGCAATATGTGAAATCAAACTTCTCTCCCCTTCATTTTCTTCTGCAAAAGGTGGAATCCGCCACCTTAGCGCCCCACACGATCGGCCCCACGACCATTTGTGAAGAGATAAATCGGGAAACTGCAGTTGGTCACAACGCAGAAAGGTAAGATAAAGTTTCAATTATTGGATCAATATCTTACTTAGTAGGGGTGAGCAAGATCTTGATTAAATTGAAATAATTTGATTATTTTTTTAAAAAAATCTTGATTATTTTAATTTAGTTGGTTCAATCATAGTTTTAAAATTTTAAATTCAATTAAACTAATTAAATTAAATCAGTATCAATCAACTATTATATTATAAGTAATCGATTGTTATATCTGAATCAAACAAATGATAGTGCAACTCAATTGATAAATCAAATTGATTCGATTATTCAATTTGAATCGACTGATGATATCATTAGTCAATTGATAAAAAAATTTAATTAATTAATTTTTATATCGATTTGGTTTGTATGATTTTAATAGTAAAGTTCGATCGATTTGATTTATTAAAAAATTTTGGTTAATTAGATTTTGATTTTTGAATTTGATCGGTTTGATCAATTTATTTTTAATCAAATTATTGACCCCTACTCACCATCGATCACAAATCCTATCGAGTTCATTACAAAAGGTGCTTCTGGGACGTAACTGAATTGGTTACGATGAAGTAGAGTTACAAAAGAAGGTATGAGTTTGAATGTCGACGAAATTGAGACAATACCCTTCTCCGTCATGGTCAATTGTAATTTCTCGATTTACTTTCTCATAGATGATCGTTGGACCAACCGTGTAGAGCCGCTGAGATAATTTCACCTTTTTACAAAAGAATTCATTACGAAAGGCCCCCTCTACGAGATTTAGGGTTTCAAATTGCCCCCCATTGGAAAACAACAAAGAAATCAGAGAGGAGCTAGAGCAAGCATCTAGTCACGTGACTCCCCTTTTAACCCCCCACTGCCATGCCACTGCACAAAGCAGGAGCCCCTGCAAGAGCCATGTGATCCATGTTACCCCCCTTCCTCCTCCTCCTCCTCCTCAAACCCTATCCCACACTCACTCACTTCACCACAACTACAAATTACCCTGCAAGACCCATGTGATCGGTCGGCTGCCGGAGCACTGTCATCGTGATCAATCGATCATCTTCAAAATTTAAAAAATTATTAAAAAAATAAAATAAAATAATAAATAAACACTCCATCTTTCTTTGTCTTCTGTCACTTTTAATTCCACTCTTTTCCTCTCTTCTCCGTCGCTCTCACTCAGACTACACAGAAGTGCAGTGAGCAGCGTGAGACATGGCCAAGATCTGCAGACCAACAGCCACAGCAGCCACAGCAGCAGCAGCAGCAGCTCCGTTGGTTCTCTTGGTCTTGCTCTGCCATCAGCTCCCCTGCATCGACGCGTTCAACCGCTTCACGGTCGGCGACGGGAAGGGCTGGATCCCCAACGTCAACTACACCGTCTGGGAGAAGAAGCACCGCCCCTTCCACGTCGGCGACTGGCTCGGTATGATCGTCGTCGTCGTCGTTATCAATCTTGTTTGTTGAAAATTAATGCTTAGGTTCGTCGTCGGTTGTTCCTAGTGTTTTACTACCAGCCGAAATCGGCGGACATTGTGCGGGTGGACGAGGACTCGTACGAGAAGTGCGACGCCTCGAACCCGATCTCCAACTACAGCAAGGGGCGGAGCTACGCCTTCGAGCTCAACCACACCGGCCGGTACTACTTCATCTGTAGCTACGGCTACTGCTACCAGGGCATGAAGCTCAGCATCAACGTCGAGCCCCTCTCGCCGCCCTCCTCCCCTTCCTCCTCCTCCTCCAAGAAATCCTCCGCCTCCTCCTCGTCCGCTGTTGCCGCCGCCGCCGCCTCTGCTCTTCCGGCGGCGGCCGCCGTCTCGCTGCTCCTGACGCTGCTGATCCGGCTAGTGTAGCTGAAATTGAGCGATATTGTGTGTGCAAACGTAAGGAACGAGCAAAATTGTTGATTTATTTGAAATTTTGTTGTTGATTTGTTGTGATGTGGTTTGTATCTTGATGGATTTTTGGATTTCGAAGTGTTTGTTAGATTTGATTTGGATGTGACAAGAGTTAAATTATTGCAGTTTGCTTTTCTTTACTTTTATAATATGAAATGTTTTATATAAATTTGTAGAAATTAGTTATGAACTGAAAATTTTAAAATTTTATTTTGATTTGATTTGCTTTACTTTACTTTACTTGCAGAGATCATTAATTAATTGTATATAAAAATATATAAATATATTCTGTGTTCATGTCAGAGAAGACAGCCTGGCACAGTTGCCAGGTGATCTGGAGCTGTCGGCCAGTAGGCCCCACAAGATTAGACCGGATTGGAATATTTTTGACCTTTATATTTTTAAATGAATATAAAAATCGCTCTTTTACTTTTTATTACGATTCAAAGGACATTTTATCTTGTTTTAAAAAAAACTTTTCGCATTTTAAAAATATCTTATACAAAACCTACAACTTTAAAAAAAATGCTCAAATATTAAATAAAAATGAACATAAAAGGCATCCTTTTATTTTTACCTATTTATATATTTACATTTTTTAAAATAAATATTAAAATATTTCATTATTTTTTTAAAAAAGTATATTAAATAAAAAAAACAAACAACATACTAAATTAGTTATAAAATTTTCAATAGAAATTCATTCTTTTATAAAATTGCCTTTTAATATTCTGGAACTTCTTATATATTTTTTAAAATAATTATTAATATTCTTTTGTTAATATATCTTGGACTAAACTCCTCTATCTAAAATCAAATATAATCTAATAAACAAGGAAAAAATCATCAATCTCCAAAATTAATCTGGCAAAATTTAAACACCTAACAATTGCAAGGCACAACTTATTGACACCTCTGCGATCAACAAAAATATGTTCACAAGAACATGATGATTATACACAATCGCCATCAGCCATGAACAGTAGGATTGCTTAGTACAATAATTCCCAAATGGAAAACATATACAAGCACCATTACAGCCTATTGAGTTCTTGAACTTTTTCATGAGAGTAAGGGAGAAGTATGCTCACCATCCGAGCTCAAATGACGAATAGGCATCAATGCTGGATCGCGGTACACAGTCACAAGCTCGTCGAAGAACTCAGCCATTGCGGGCTCGCTCAGATCTTCTCGATCTCTTTTTATCAAAGTCTAGAAGCAACAAGAGACCCAACACACTAAGTATGTTTTTATCAGTTAAAGAAGTTTACTTTAAAGGAAACAAAAACGACCGATGTGAGGACACTGCCCGCAAGACATTGAAAAGGGAAGATTTCTGCTTCGATCTTCAAATATTGTGGAGTAACATCATTTATGTAAATTTTATAGCCTGAAGTAGAACAAGAGCACACGTGGAACAAAGCAATAGATCTTGCGAAATACGAACATACCTCGGCGGAGAATTTGCGGAAAACAGGAAGAAATCGCTTTCGGCAGTAGTCATTAAACAAAAGGGTAAGCACTGGAAGAGGCACAATTAAGATTGCAGCAATGGGTAGCTTTTTAAGTCCAAATATACCAACTGCAATGATGTGCATGAGCACCAGAGAGAAGATGGTAGAATTATGCACCACAGGCCAAAACCTGCCGCCTGTGTCATATTTGGGTTGGTAAACATCTAACAGCTGCAAGAAATTCCAACTCCAGAAATCAATCATAATATTCATTGATCTCAAGAAGTTATAGAGATTGGCATTTATCACAAGAGTAACCATGGTTGATGTTGGCTGACTGCCTCTACGCGACAACTATGGTTTTATCTTGGTGTGGATTGGCACACAGAACTAAAATATAACAAAAAAAAATGGTAGAAGGGACATTATATTAAGAGAAAGTTTGGATATATAGTATGCCATTAACCTGATTCCTGTAGATAATGTAACCGATGCAGAAGAAGACCAAGATAAACGGCAGTATCATTGGAGCTAAAAGAAAGTAAGTGAGCCCAAGAAGCACAAATAATAATATCCTTGGTATTTCACTGTAGTATGGGATAGATGGTATCTCAAACTTGTCATCTTTGCTCCTGCAACAGTGCCTTGAAAAGAAATCACTGATAAGAGGGATTGTGCGATTGAGTTTCCAAGATAAACTAGTCCATGATGTTACCACATAAGCAATGAAAAATGAAGCCTGGAAAACAAGTAAACAATTTAGTAAGTTTAATTGTCAGCTAAATTCTCTTGATGCAACTGATACTGATGTGAAACTGCAATTAGCAAAAATTAAATCATTGTCATCAAATGGGAGGATAACTAGTTGTGCCTACCTACATAATCCATGCCTACAAATTTAGCCAAAAGGGTATATAAATGATGATCACGTAGAAGCTTCTCTCATTTCAACCATCCATTGTTTATATCTTAATCAGTTTGTCGGATCACATAGAAGCTTCTCTTGTTTTAACCATCCATTTTTTGTCTTATCAAAGTTTGTCTCGGCAATTCAAGATTCAAAGTTTAAATCTTGAATATGGTAAATAAGTTCATCTAGCACTAATGTAAAGAAAAGAAACTTAAATCAATGGCTAATACTTGATGTAAACCTATAATTATAGAAAATTTAATTATTATGCATTATCATACATGTATTTTTATCACATTGTTAAAAGTACCATATATTTTAATCTTTGAAATGCCTAAATAGATGTTTAGAACTCTACCTTAAACTTTTCAACGTCAACAGTTATTAAATAAATACCAATATAGCATCTATAGGTGAGCTTCTTGTCATAAAACTAAATTAGTTCTCAGAAATGTTTGTTCCATCTATTCTTCTTTCATTAACTCCTTTCCAAATTTTTGGAAGGAATTAATATGTTGCATAGATTAAGTTATCCAGCAATCATAGTATACTAGTTTGGTTGGAATTAATAGAAGAAGATTATATTATCAAGAGCGAATAGAAATCAGTCTAGATCTATATGACACTACTATGAATTTATGATATCAGAATGACACAATTATGGTCATTATTTTAGAAACAAATCTGAACCTTCTAACCAATGTAAAAATCATCACTACAAAATGGATGTTTGCAAGACAAATGTAGGGCTTTTACCTGTGCAGGCACTGCAACAGCTAACCTTGAAGGAATAGTTTTTGGATCAAATAATAACTCTATTTGGCTTGTAACTGATCCGGTGAGCACATTTGCAAAAAATAGGAACCATATTGTAAACAAAAGCATTTTTTTGCATGCACTTTTCTCAATCTGACTAACAGCAACATATCCTTGCATTGCAGAGAAAAGCTTCACAATAGGTGGTACAAGAGCTGACACCAGGTGAAGAATTAGGCTCGGTAGATAACCTGTTACAACCTGACTGATGACAGTTCTGCAAGTATACAATTTACACATATTAATATTCAAAGAAAAAAATAGATAGTTTCAATTTATAATATGGCTCAATCGACTAGAAAGCAGCAGTAACAGTTGATTAGTACTCCCTTTCAGTTTAACTGTATGATATACCCATCTAAAAGGTGTTACTATGTTAATTGAGAGAAATAAGCTTCATAAGGATTATTTAGTTAGCAACCCATTGATTAACAGTCATTGAGCTAGTAAAATGAGAAAAGATAAAGGGACAGAGGGTGGGTGCCTAATGTAATTTGTGTATTAAAAAAAAATTGTAGTTCAAAATTGCAACAGCCTATGCCACAGGATTTTTTTTTTTTTTTTAAAAAAAAACTAGCCTATAACCCCTGCTTTGTCGCCAATGATGGTCAAAATCAACATGGAAACAAGAAATTTATTGTAAGTTTAACACAGAAATTTGCAAAAAAATATCATCTAAGAAAGGTATGCTATCTTAACTATGCAAATATATCAGATGAGTTAAACCATATCAATAAACAAACAGTTAAAGGAAACTGAATCCTCAGCATTAATGCACAATTAGCAGCAGGTTTATCATGCCTGAGAGTCTAGAACAGAATTCAAGCCGCACAGAAAAAGCTCTCAGAATGTCCCACAAGATTTAAAGAAATCAGAATTAAACAAGGAGTTGAAGCTTAAATGAGATGAATAACACAATTGGGTGATTTGTCACAACTTACCTTCAAATAATTTTGATAAACTCTTTCTAGGTGTACGATTAAATTAAGTTAACCAGAAGCCTCATCATGCGTTTCAATACTACAGGAGCATGTAAGATGAAGAATTAAGACATCTTGGTTTCTACACAAGAAGCATGTAGTGGTAAGAAATCAAGTCAAACCTTTTTCAGTTTGGGTCATTGGCAGGACCGGAATGATCTCATGCTAACTTGTAAGTAGGAATGACAATTTCCTCCGAACCCGATGGAGGATCTAAATGGAGGGTATCGAGGGATTTTTTAGACCCGATTGAATAATTGAGTAATAAGATATGGGGAGATATGGGTATGGAGATAGGTCTAGTAAAATTCTCCTTGTCGGTTTCTCCCCTCGTAACCTATAGATACTTATTCTGTTTGTTGAATTATGTTTTTTTTGGATATAATATTAATTCTTACTTTTGTTGAATGATGGTAGTTGGATGGAATGAAGAAAAGTATTAGTATAGAGAATATCCGATCCTTTGATGGGTATGGGGATGGGGATGAAAATTGAATATCCAATAGGGATGGGGATGGGGGTGGAGGATATGGACTCCGACCCAAATCCGATCCATTGCCATCCCTACTTGTAAGGACCCTCATGGCCATTAATCCATGCATTTGCCATTGGAGCATTATAATCCATCATATCAGCATAACTAAATAAAGGAAATTTTCATGAACCATAGTGAGCCTCAATCTGCAAGGCATAGGATGTTACAGGAGATAACTTGTGGGCATGGACAGAAATATCAAGACAGATCTAGGCCATGTTTGTAATTATTGGATCCATATGGATCACTCATTCAGCATATCAGAGTGGGATTAAATTACATGCCCATCACTGACCAAAAAAATTACATGACTAGCAATCCAAGAAATAGTGTAAGAGCTAGCATAAGGATAGATATGCCGTTAACTTTTCTCACTAGAATGAAGAACATATATAGGTAAGCACAGAATCCAATAATAGCACTATAGCGAAAAGATGATTAGCTAGAATTACCTACATTTTCAATATCTTCCCCAAAAAAGGAAACAAAGCCTCCAATTCCTCCAAGTAAGTTAAACTTTGAACAAAAGCAACCACTACAAGGAACAAAATTACTAATAGAACTGATGCCACAAAGACGATCAACTTGGAAATCCATCTTTGCATGAACGATGTAGAGAAAAAGGGCCAGTACACATCGCGAGGCTCAGGAGCCCATTCTGTCACCCATTCAGTGGGATTGACAGATTGTTGGATGTGAAGAGCCTTAGCTGCACCATATCGAGATTTGAAGAAAACAAAGGCAGCAGGGACTTCCTAAATTTTTATTGTTAAGGAAAATAAAGTTAGAACAACATGAAGTAAGCAAAAAGTTACACTTGAAGATATTTGGACAGAATGTATAGTTGAATAAAGTCTCCATTTTTGTTAGGTCTTATAAATGCAAAAAAAAAAAGACTTAAAAGGGCATTAATCAAGCATTTCCTGCATGTCAGTTCAATCAATAGGCCTCCGTTAAAAGGACACACACAGAGGAAGACTCACCATGAACACACAAAATTTTAATTAGATGTTAGTAAATATTTTGCATGGATTACCATAGAGTAAGGTTCTGATTCAGTTAGAAGCAACTAATGCAACATGATTTGTATTTGTAGATCAAAGCCCCATCTTTGTTGACGACAATGGATATACTCTATTCATATAAGTCCAATGAAAACATACTTAGTGGTAGTGGTCAGTACCAGCTGCACTGCTGGACTGAAGAATAACCTTGATGTTTTCTATTCTGGGTAAAAGGGAAGAGTGGGTCTCTAAACTGCTTGCAATACCAGCAATATACCAGCACAACAAAGTGTAAAGACTGGTATGAGAACAGTACTTAAAACCTTGCATGTAACATCTCTGAGCTGACAGTAAAACTTAATGTGTAAACTAAATGAAATGAAAGTAAAACAACCTAAGAAAACTCGAGGGATAGCATTATTCAACTTAACCTAAGAAGAAAGACAAACATGCACTAGAAAATGTAGTAACACCAGGATGGGTTTAGCTAATTAAACAAACAGTTGTTAACCCTGCTTAAAAATGTGATTACAATCTTGATATGGTGGGTGCACTGAAATTCAGTAGAGAAGGCTGTACCTCTCTCCGTGAGTCCGACTGCACTAATCTGACATTCTGTTCTATATCTTCCAATTTCTTGGAATAATCACGCACAAGATCAGCATGTTTTCCAAACATCCCAAAGAAGCCACTACGATTTTGATTTTGTGAGGAACTGGAAATTGATTTCAGATGGGTGAGTTTCCTATAGACCTTCTCGGCATCTGTCTGCAAAGCAATTTGTACAATGTCATTACACTAGAAATATGAATAGTAGAGCTAAAGATAAGAAAATGAAACAAAAGGCTTGCAGATCACAATCAAAAATAGATGCAGAAGCAGAATCTAAAATGTATTCTAACATTCAGTAGCACAGTGAGTTTGGCAGTCTTAGGTCATCAAGCACATCCTTGCACGTAATAAAATTAAATGAATGAGCTTCAGCAGTTATCAGTCTATCATAACACTACCGATGAACATTTTTCAAGTTCTAGCATTGTTTAGAACTATAAGTTCCATGTATTGGTGGGCCTGAAATTGAAGGGATCATTGGCTACGTGCTCCCTTATGTTTTATTTAGCCTTCATGCAAATATTATATTTAGTTTTATTGTGATCATGCCTTTTATTCTACATTCCTAGTTAATATAATATGCTGGATTAGATGGTAATGGAGTTATTAACCTAGTGGGTTAGCCTCACATTAGAGTTTTATCACGAATCTATAAATTCTCATGTAATTATCTCAATAATGATGCAATGCATTGTTCCTTTTCCCCAACTTCTACAAAAATGACCAAGTATTGTGAAGTTCTCTATTTGATGAGTGTCCACATGATTAATAACTATTTTCTAATTTGAAATAGTCTAGCAACATATCTAGGTCATTCACCAAATTATATAACCTTAGATCTCATTCAACTAATACAAAAAAGGGGGGGCGCATAACTGAATCATTTTTCAAGAATTACAAACTACTAAAAAATTTAACAGTCTTCATTCATCATCATACAAATCTGTAGCATATTTAACAGAGTATCGTAGAAGAAAAAAAAAGGTAGGATTAACTCATTGATATCAATCAAATTTTTAACTTTTTTTTCCTTACTATGAGACCTTGAAGCTTGCTTGTTCGGCAAACCACAGTATTGGACAAGTAGTCTGATGGATGATACTCTGTAAAAAATGCTTGAACGGTGTCACTTATAGAATTCCCAGCATGCAAAGGAATATCACGAATAAGGACAGTAAAATGTTGTGGCTGTGGTTTTGAAGCATTAAAGTAAGCAATCCTCTTCTCTGCTATATATTTATACTCCTGCAGAAGAAAACAAAAGGGTACTGCACATGAGTATTTAGAGAAGGGTAACCCTTTACCAAGTAGCAGAAACATAAATATGAAGAACCTATCGACCACAGTTCCACCTTTAAGCCATCTATATATATATATATATCTATATATAGATAGATATATATATAGATAGATAGATAGATATTACATAGATAGATACATATATGTAATGGAGTTATCAGGAAAAATAACTTTAATAAGTGAAGAGGGTATGTGAAGCAATTCAGTGAAAGTGACACTTACAGCATACAGAAGGTAACACATAACGCCTGTTATTATGTATGCAGCAGAAAAATGACACCATAACCTGCCAACAAATTCTTAACTTTAACAAACATGGCTTCAACAAAGAATGAGAACAATACAAATGCTTCATATTGAGATGCCCAGAAAAAGATAAAAGTTAAAATCCATGGGAGTTTGCTGAGGAATTTTAAGATCTGATTGGAAAACCAGTTTCAACAAACATTAAGAATAAAAACTAATAATTTAGCCAGATAAAATTGTCACGTACAATGATACCATAATCTAAGATTTATCTGAGTTAAAAATAGAATCATAGAACAGAGTCACTCGGAATGTTGAAACATTGACAGATGTGCATTAATAATACAATTTTCCAAAATAAAGGGTAAAAGAAATTAAGAAGTATACTTTTTCACTCTATGGCAAATGGATTATCAACTACACGTGTATATTATGTAGTAAATCTTACTAGGAAACACAAAGTAAAGACAAGCAATACTTACAATCCAATTTAGAATAAGTGCAAAAACATCTGTTACATACATGATATAATCAAATTCATTATTTGGAAGGGGTTTTTTTTGGCCAACATTTGAAACATCTAACAAATGCGAGCGTACACTACTAGCTTATAATGAACCTATTGAGTTGCACACCAACTAAAATTCATTGTTTCAAAGCAACATGCCTAACATAATCAATTACAATGGAGTAGACTATAGATATTTTACATGGCTTAGCAGGTAGCATTTATCCACAAAATTCATCATAATAGACAGAATATTACTAGAAGTAAAGAAGACAAACACTGAATCCAGTGATCAAAACATTTTTGTAAATGGGAGTATTTAAATGTGCTACTACTATCAAGATAATAACAACAAACTGACCCATAATATTTGGGATTTTTTAAGTGTAAAGTATCCTTAGTCAAAAGCTCATAGCTTGGTGCTTTCCCCTTTAGGCTAATCTACTATTCAATCAAGGAGGCCCTAGCTTTAACCTAAAAATCTTTGGACCTTCATTTTCCATTCACATGCAGCTAAATTGAATGCACCTTTCTAAGTTCAGCACCCTATGGAATGGAGAGGATCCTAACTGAAGCTTCACATGAAGCTCATTTCCACCAATTATCCACTGAAATGCTCGTTCATCCTAGGATAAAGGTATCTCACTATTTCCATAGGAATTTGTATATTTGTACTTCTGCGTATGATTCTGCCCTTTAGTAGAAGAAATGTACCACAGATGTACAGCAAGAGGGAATCGAAAGAAAATTGTTATGTAAAAAGAGCTTACCAATTAGAGCCATCCTTCACATTTGAGATAGTGAACAAATCAAGAGACTTGTTGGGAAGATCAGAAAAGTCGATATCCCGAAGGTGATCCCCCAAGTAATTAACAGGAAGGAGAACAAATATTCCTATGATTGCAGCAAGAGAAAAAACCCTCAAGCTGCACCAAACTCAAAAAACAATAATTCAACAGAATTAAAACCAACCAACAAACCCAAAAATACACCTATTCAAAAGGGTTAGTCAAAGTTACAGCACCAAAACAAGATTCTGATGCAATATGAGAAGAAATTAAACCTGAACACGAATATGCGACTAAAGACGACTCCATCGAGGCCGCACGAGTTGTAGAGGTCTTCCTCGGTGGGCTGCCATGCCCTACGCACCCATCCGGCGGAAGGCAGCAAGGTTTCGATGCTGAACCGGCCGCGGAGTCTGGCGCGGCCCTCGGCGACGAGCCGCGGGGCGTAGACTTTGACGTTGCACGGCTGCTGCCGGAGCACAGAGTAGAGGGCGAAGAAGAGGACGCTGAGACCAAAATTGATCCCCACCGACGTCAGAAGCGCCGAGACGATCATCTCGATCCTCAACAGCAGATCTCGGACCCCTTCCCTTCCGCTCAACTCTCATCACCAGGCTACACCACGCCGAGGCTCCGAGCGGCGACACCTACAAGCCACGACTTAATTCACGAGAAGGACCAATCCGCTGACGTGGCCAGTTACGACTAGACGGAGGGAAGTAAGTAACTGCGTGGGCACGTGGCCCGCACCATTTGCCAAAATGCCCCTGTAAGTATCACTATCGGTAAAATACCCTCATTAATCACGTTAAATTATCAAACCGACAAAATTGACTATAGTCAACAGAAAAATAATAAGAATATTATTCTTATTTTTTTAATTAAAAAATTGTCCACATCGATACAGACAGTACCAAGGATAGAGTTTAATTACATCAGCGTCAGATGCACGTGATGCGCATGTGCTACCGGCCACTCTCGAACGGTGTGACAAGTTCACGCTGCCCCAAAACAAGTTTGAAGGGGTACAAATTATATTAAGATAAATAAACAAGGGGCGAAATGGAATTTTTAAAAGTGTGCGCCGTGGCACGTGGATGCTTTGTAATGATGAAACAAAGCTTTAACAAAGAAAGTTGAGCCTTCTCAATAAATAAATATCAGATAAATTTTTTGGAATTATTAAATAGATCTAAAATTAAGCATGTTAATAAAAACGCACACAAACATTAAAAACATTTTTCGTTTCTTGTTTTTATAAAGCACCGTAGCTTATTAATAGGCTTCGGTGCCGCGAGGCGCTCGGCCTATCGGGACCGTACATCACGGGTGGCTGCTTTTCGTCGCGAATCTTTAGGTCCACGTGAAGGCCAACGGGCTCGCGACGACGTGTTTCCCGTCGGTCCACTCGAGTCGGCCGAACGCGGCGGAGCCGGACGGTTGCGACGCCGCGGAGAAGCTCACCGTGTAGCTCTTCTTCTCCCCCGCCGCGGCGAAGCTCAACTCCTGCGGGTCCACCGCCACTTTCGCCTCCGACGGCGCTGTGACTGTCACCTTGTACGTCCCCGGTGAGCCAACGTTGGTCAGTGTGCGTGTGTGCTTTACCGTCGTCGTCGCCTGCGCCGCGGAGCTGCTCGCCGTGGAGAATGCGACGGAGAATGAGGGGTAGTTGAGGTTGGATACGGCGTAGGACTTGCCGGCGTCGCAGGTGACGTTGGGCCGACGGGAGACGCTCGCGATCTGGAGGGTCGTGTAGTTTAGGGCGCAGAGGAAGTCGATGTAGTCGTCCGGCGAGATGTCGTAGACGAGGCCGGGGTCGAGGGCCTTTGGCGGATCTACGTGGCCGGCGCCGAAATCGAAGGGCGTGGCCTCGTGGCCGGTGGCGACGTCGAGGATGCCGTCGCCGTTGGAGTAACGCGGCGTAGGCAGTTGTCATTAGGGCAGATTTGATGGCGCTAGGGCTCCAGTCCGGGTGCGCCCCCTTGAGAAGAGCCGCCAGGCCGCTGATGTGGGGGCACGACATGGAGGTCCCGGAGATGATGTTGAACTCCGTTCGCCGCGGATCTGCCGCCTGCCCCGTCGGGCCGACCTGCCCTGTCCAGGCTGCGAGGATGTTCACGCCCGGCGCGATGATGTCTGGCTTCAGGATGTCGGGAGTGACGGCGTTCGGGCCGCGGGAGGAGAACGCTGCCACCACCGGTGACGGCATGATTCCGACTTTGGTCCCTCCGAATGCGATCGTGGCTGACGGGCTCGGATCTGAGAATATGTAAGACTTGATGGCGTCTCCAGCCTTTTGCCCGACGGCGCAGGCAGGGAGGAGGTGAGCGTCGGCGACGAGCTCCTCTCCGTTGGCGGCGGTGTTAGCGAGGATCATACCGGCTCCGCCGGCGTCACGGACAACAAAGCCCTTCTGCACACGAGCATTGATGCCGCGGTCGCAGAGGACGATTTTTCCGGCGACTTTTTCAGGGATAAGTGTCCCCTGCATACAGAGGTTGCCGTTGGTGGCGTTGGTGGCGTTCCCGGCGTAGATGAAGGAGTAAGGCGAAGAGGAGAGCGGCTTCCCGCTGTAGAGTGAGACGCCGGTGAAGTTTTTGCCGTTGCCTAGCACGACGTATGCAGGGAAGTCGCGATCGAGCGTGCCGGCTCCGACGGTGGTGATCCACGGCGCCAAGTTGGAGAGTGTTGAAGCAGAGGGACCAGCATTGCCGGCGGAGCAGGAAACAACAACCCCTTTAGCCATGGCATTGAAAGCCCCGGTGGCGATGCTGTCACGGAAGTAGTCCGCCGTGCCGCCGCCCAGCGACATGGACAGAACGCCGCAACCGTCCTCAACGGACTTGTCGATAGCAGCGAGAATGTCGGAGCTAAAGCACCCACCGAGCCAGCAGACCTTGTACACGGCGACGCGTGCGCGAGTGGACATGCCGCGGGCGGTGCCGGCCGCGTATCCGAGCAGGTTGGCGCTAGGGACGGTGGATCCCGCCGCGGTGGAGGAGGTGTGCGTGCCGTGGCCATCGTTGTCCCGCGGCGACCTCGACTCCCTGGTCTCGTCGATGGGGCCAAGGGCGGCCTCGTACCCCCTGGAGAAGAACCGCGCGCCGACGAGCTTCCGGTTGCAAGCGGCGGCGGCCTTGAAGTCCTTCCCCTCTTCGCAGGCGCCCTTCCAGCTGACAGGAACGGGGCCGAACCCGTCGTCGTCGTAACTCTTCCGCTCGGGCCACACGCCGGTGTCGAGCACCCCGACGACGATGTCGCTGTTGACGTCGGACTGAGGGACGAACCCCTCTCCGTGGTCGATGCCGAGGAACTCCGGCGTGCGCGTGGTGTGGAGCTCGTAACGGACCTCAGGGTAGACGCCGAGCACACCAGGTAGGCCCTCCAGGCCGCTGGCCTCCGCGGCGGTGAGCCGAGCGGAGAAGCCATGCGCAACAGTGTCATAAGAATAAAGGATCTCAGCGGTGTCGGAGACAGCCCGTAGCGAGGCGTCGTACCAGTGACCGTGCTCCACGAAGGCCGCCGGCATCTGAGACTTCGCCATGTGGACTATGTAAGTCCGCTTCTCAGCCTCCGCCGCTGCGAAGCAGCAAAGCAACAAGAGCGCGAAGAGGCAGAAGGAATCCATGGCTCCTCGCATGAGCTTTGGACGAAGGAAGAAGAAGAGGCGTAGATAAAGGGAAGCCTCCTCACGCTTTTGTTACCGCTGGCACGGATAACCAGCGGTGGCCAAAGAGAGATTTTAAAAAATATATAATTAATTATTTAAAATAAATAAAAAAATGATAGTATTGCACACGCCTCTTTAGCCTGTCAGTGACAAAAGATAAAGGGGGCAAAGTAGCAGGCAACCTTTTGTGCATGAATAGAATCCTAATTTTACTGACCTTTTAACATTTTATTTGTGTTTACTAATATTTTTTTTTTCAGGGATTTTCAGAGAGCTCGACCATGAAGCATCATTATACTTGCAGGAAATACACAAGGTGAGTTCCATATTTCTTAAGTATGCTTTCTTGTCCTATAGGATCCCTACAAGAGACAACAATACTTGCAATCAGTTAGCCAACCTGTTCATTGCATATGCATTGATTGGAAGGTTGAAACTCTATTTTCAGTAGATTTCATATAAATTTCATTTTTACGACCTCACTGCCATGCACGGCACGTGCTGTCCATGTGAAGGCCAATCTGTTCATTTGTCGTATTGGGTGGGAAAGGTTTTGTGTGTATTATTGGACCGCTCGCTGCCGGCCTGCCGCTCCTCGCCTCGCGGCTCCGGGCTCTCTCCTCGCACCTCGCGGCTCGCCCCTCTGTCCTCACCTCGCGGCTCGCTCTTCGCCTCGCGGCTCCGGGCTCGCTCGAAGCCGTCGCTCATCCTCTGATCCTCTCCTCGCTCGCTGCCCGCTCCTCGCCTCGCTCGAGCCTCGAAGCCAGAGATCGCATCCTCGCTCTCTGCATCCTCGCTCTCTGCAAGGGTATTTGTAATAATGTTTGCTAAATGTGCTTCACAATCATCTTCTTGTTTTCTGTTGACTTCTTTAAAACTTGTTTAACTTCACACCAAAATGTAAACTAAACCATTTGCAAAAGCGACAAAGTAGCATGTACCTGTGCAGTATACCTCCTATTAGATTTTGTGATTGTGGATCAAAGAACACACTGAAGTTATCTATATTCAACAATTGGATTTCTATGCATTTATTTGCTTGCAGTTAGAAATGACTGGAAGTAGGTTAGTGCAAATGTTGTGATTGCAACTTCACGTGAAAATTTTATTTATAAATTCATCTTTTTATGTTATGCAATGATTGTTTAAAATGTTTTAATTGAGGATTTTATTTCTTCTAACAGTTCAAAGACCGTCCACAAATTTTGACTGAAGAGATACCTTTGTGAAGCAGTGAAGATCCCCAAGCCTCAGCCACCCGTGGAGCTGCGTCTCTATATTAGGTTTTATTGTTCTTTACTTATTGCTTATTACTTATTGCTTATTGCTTAGTGTTTATTGTTTAAAATTATTCTTCATCATGAAACAATTATTTGGTTATCAAAAAAGACAAAAAAAGAAAAAAGAGGACCCTATGCCAGTTTGGTAGTTCATAGAACTAGCAGAACTAGAAGATATGTAAGTTTCACAATGCAAAACTTGTTCATTCCATTCAGAATCCAGCAAGTTGAGTTTGCAACCAATGTTTAATCTCATTTCAAAACATTAAGGATGTGTCATGATCATTGCAGAGGGATACAATCCAAGCAGCCACAGGGTTTGCACAAAGAAATCAACTACCTGAGCGCTTACAAGAACAAATGATCTCATATCTTGGTTTGAAGTTCAGAACAAACTCAGAAGGGATCCAACAGCAAGAGACGCTGGATGCTCTTCCAAAAGCCATCAGATCCAGCATCACTCACTATCTTTTTTACTCACTTGTTCAAAGGGTGTACTTGTTCTATGGCGTTTCTAATGACCTGCTATTTCAACTGGTAACCTTCATAGTTTTCTAACTCCGGACTTTGCCTTATTATCAGAAGATAGATATAGATATATTGCTCTAGTATCTCATCTTTTACATATTTGAAGGTCTCTGAGATAAAAGCTGAGAATTTTTTTAAAGATGGAATTAGTTGTATTATGAAATTTTATTATGAAATTTAGGAAGGTTAAAATTTGTCCTCTATCAAATGGTATAAGAATTAAATTTGGTCATGTCTTTTTTGATTCGCTTAATCAGGGTCCAAAAATTATAGTTTCGCCCAGGGCCTTTGGACAACCAGGACCGGCTCTGATTATTGGGAGTGACTTGATTAGGAGGACAGTCAATGGAGTGTCGTTTGGATTTTGACTTGAAGGAGGTGATTGTGAAGTTTCTTGTGCTGGAGGAAGACATTACCCACACGAATTTCTTGAGAATATAAAATCAGTAAATTTGATCGATCTCCACGTGTTTTTACTAAGAGTTTGTGGAATGGGGTTGAAACATGTAGGGCTGGCTAACTCAATCATTGCAAAAAGTATGTTCCATCAATTGATCAATGTTATCTCTTTTGTTTTCTCTAGTATGAAATCTAGCTGTAATCCCAATGTGGCTGTGGAATGGACTCTATCAAACAAAGGAGAAGATTGAAAATTTCACAACTCGGTGAAGGTTATAATAATATATATACTCATCACCCTCAATTGAGTTGTGATTATTATGATTGAGTTGGTTAATCATGATCAATTATAGTTTTCCGATTTATCTCTTCACATATGATCGTGAGGGTGATCATGTGGAGCCTATAGAGTGGCAGATTTCATATTTGTTGAAGAAGAGTTAATTAATGTGGGACAAATTTACTGAAGTGTATAAAGGTTTAATCTCGATGAAGCTGAGGCAATACCTTTCTCAATTTACCTCCTCATAAATGATCGTGAGGCCGACCATGTGACACCGTTAGAGTGGCGGATTCTATCTTTTACTAAAGAGTTGTGATCAGTGTTGATACTCTGGGATCACATATATAAGGCCACGAGGATCGAAATTAGAGAGCATTCGAGAGTCAAGTTTGGAGTTGGGGATAGAGTTGGAGGTATTTGGCACTCAGAAATGGGAATCGGAGTCACTTGGTGTTTGGGAATGGTAGTAGGAGCTTGAAAGTACTTAAGAATTGGGTTCGGAGTTAAAAGGTGCTTGAAAATAGACAATCTTATGCTCACATTTTATTACTGTATTCTCTACGTATTTTATGCTACTTTTCTATTATTTTCTATTCTCATCTAACTTAAATATCGAAGGGCTTCATCGGGACTAGAGCGACATTCTCTCATTTCATATTGATTTTAGAGCATATCTAATAGTTAGAATTTTAAAGGGACTTTTTTATAATTTCCAATATACCACATAAATGTATAAAAATTTATTTTTTTCATAATACAAAAATCTTCTCTCAAATCTTATTATTAATTAATTACTGATCTCTTCCACATGATTAATTTGGAAAGAAAAAAAATAGATTTAAAATTTCAATTATTTCTCTTAACTAAAAATCTCAAATCACACCCGATAATAGTTAGAATTTTTTTGTTCAATTTTTTTAATTTCATAAATCTTTTAAAAATCTTTTTTATAGATAAGAAAAATTCTCTTATTGTGAATAAAAGTAAGTCTTCCTGGTGGTACCCAACTGCGGGTCCGTTGCTTTCTTCGAGCAGCCTGGCGAGTACAGGGCACGGGTATCAACGAACCGCCGAAGGGAAATGACTTTTATGGGCGTGTGGGCCCCGCTCGAACGGGTCCGTTGCTTCCTTCGTTAGCAAGGCGAGTACAGGGCACGGGTCAACAGGGAGGCGACGAAGTAAATGGCTTTTCGCCGTGTGGGTCCTTCGGTGGGGCCACGCAGCTTCTTCTCGTGTGACGTGGCGGTGCAAATTTGATTAAATACGGAATAGGGAAGGATCCAAATCCGTAACGGCTAGTTTTGATTTTTAAAAAAATAAAACAAAATCAACGGGCGTCTCCGCCGCCTCCGTTCAATCGGCGTCATTAATCCCCAATTTTGTTTCTAGGTTTTTAGCGGAAGAGCCTTGCGATTACGCGTCTGCTTGCTTCCGTTCGATTCGTGAGCTCGCTTGGTCATGGAATCCGGCGATGCATTCCCCCGTGATGGGGCGGCGATGAAGCCCTCCGTCGAGTCATCGGCGAAGGGCTCGGATCTCGAAGCGCCGGCGTCCACCGTCACCGGCAGCGGAAGAAAGGTCAGTATCGTCGACCCTAGTCCCTCTATTTGCCTTTTGATCTTAATCGGATTTTAAAGTCGATTAACGGAGTTGAATCACCGAGTTGCCCTCATTTTTCTTCTTGATTTCTTGGTCTCATCCCGCACCGATTGATAGGTCTCTTTTCACGGACAGATCTTTAGGATACAACCTAAATCTTTGTTGGAGCCTAGAATCTACAGGAGTAATAGGGTTTTATTGCAGATTTTGGCATTACCAATACCATTGACGATCATCGTGCCATTGTCAAGACCTAGTTGTTTGATAGCCTTTTTTCCCCGACAGAGACCAGATTTAGAAGAGTTGAAATGATACAGCACAAGAGAGCCTATGTTTGTTTTGTAGTTGTTGGAGTATCACTTAGTGTTGTTTGAGCCAGTTCATTCCCTCGACTGTCATCAGGATCATTAGTGAGTTCTACCAGTCTTTAGGAATGAAGCTGTACCAGTTTCTTCACGATGGAATCACTGGCATTCCAGTCCACAACTACGGCAGATTTAAAACTCTCCTTACATCTGTCCTTATTGCAATCTGTTTATCTCGTTGGCTACTCAGGGTCTTCTCTAAGACTGTAGATGGACCTTTAAGTTTGGTTTGATTTAACATCTTCTAGCGTTTTTTCCCCTGTTGGTTAATCTTTTCAACAAAACAAAAACAAAATATTTAGTGAATTCCAAGTCTCCTACTAAATATGTCTATTGTTGAAGGTGATAGCGTGTGGGACTTCCAGTAATAGGTCATTCCATTTTGCATCTGTGGCTTGGTCCCAAAGCCTTGCATTTGATAGTTGAGGAAGTCGTATTCATCTGATTTATGGTAAAAAACATTGTCATAGAAGCTAAGCTAACTCAAACTTCCTTCCAGAAGTTAACTGGTTTTCTTTTCCAAATCCAACAGGAAGGATGCTAGACAATTAGACAATATCCTTCCACATATAAGTGAATTTATCAGTATCTGTTGTTTATCAGTAAAATTTAGTTGTTCTAATTCTAATTCTCAGATTTGACACTCTTAATGACTACGACATCGAGTCGCCAAATCAACTGAGATTCATTATTCATGTTGTAGCGAAGAATGAAATAAGTCCTACACTAGCAATGTTTATATACAGCAGCAAGATGGTACTGACATCGTATTACTCGTGCAGAATGGTGGATCAAAAGACATTGGTTCAGTTCTCAATTCAATTAATAAATCTGCATCACAGATTAAGAAGCCTAATCACAGGAAAAATGTTTCACCATTGAATTGGTTTCCACGGAAAAGGGCAGATTCATTCCTGAAGAGAAAAATAAAGCATCTACAGGTACTGTTAATATTCATCGCTAATCTTTCCTACATAAATCACAAGGCAATATACTGTCAGATTGAGATAAAGAGTGTTTGTTTATTCACATAGGAGATTGCAGGAATGAATCTTTCCCTTGATGAAACTCTGGGAAATGCGAATCCTCATTATACTAGGATTGCAAGGGAAAAGATTGCAGCTCGAGAAGCAGCCCAAAAAGCCATGGAAGCTCGGAAAGCTGCATTGGTCGAAGCATCCTGGTGTAGAATACTTGGAGCAGCCAGGTAATATCTTAATCAAAATAGCATTGGCATGAACAATAGCTTAAGCTTAAGCAATTGAAGATGTGCATTCCTATCCAGGATTAATAGTAAAGAAGCAGAAGCGCGATTACAGAAAGCAGAGAAATGCGCGGAAGATGCCTTCGAGGCTGCCAGATCGATGGGAGTAATGATGTATGACAGGCCTGACTCCCAAAGGAGGCCATACGAAATAGAAACATCATTAGGTATTGGGGGAAAATCCACCCACAAGGTCACTGCTGCTTTTGAAACTGCCTTTGATGTAGATAAAGAGGTTGCTGCAGCAGTAAAAAGAGCATTCGTGATGCTTGCAAATTGTTCCTCTTCTTCAAGTAAAGAAGAATTTAGGAATTTGCTATGTAAAATCAGTCAAAATCCTGATACCAACCGTTCAACTGAAGGTCTATTGGATACATCTTCTGAGCTTGAAAGTCATCCTGTAGCAGAGAATGCGCAAGAGTCACATGGCAGTGATGATGCCACCAACCCTTCAACTGAAGGTCTACCAGATGCATCTTCTGAGCTTGAAAGTCATCCTATAGCAGAGAATGAGCAAGAGTCACATGGCAGTGATGATGCCAACAAGAAGAAGGCCACCGGGATGAAGCAAACGAAACGTAATACCAGTTTGCTTTCAACTAGTGATGGCAGCAGCAGTTCTATGTCACCAACAAAGCTCACAAATAGCATGTTTGACAGGCTAAAATGCTTACATGAAGATGAACTTTCTTCTCTAGCTGTTATAGTTGCAACTTGTGGACTAAATGCTGCTCTTCGTGAAATGAAAAGAACCAAAAGCAATGATGTTGAATCAGTTAGCACTGAAGTACCCAGTCTAGACAAGTTTCTGGTAAAGCACATCTCAAAACTCGAAAAGGAAGTTCAAGAAGCAAGGAAAAGTAATGCTGCACCAGAGGATAACAGAAAGTTTGGAACATTGGAAAAGCAAGGTGCTGCACTTGAGAACCCTGAACTAGTTAATACTGAGGTACCCAGTCTAGATAAGTTCTTGGTGAAGCACGTCTCAAAATTAGAACAAGAAGTTCAAGAAGCAAAGAAAAATAGTGCTTCACTAGAAGATCAAACAATGTTGGGAACATTGGCGAATGAAGATGTCAAAAGGAAGTTATTGGATCATGAATCAGTGATCACCGAAGTACCCAGTCTAGACAAGCTTCTGGTGAAGCACGTCTCAAAATTGGAAAGAGAAGTCCAAGAAGCAAAGAAAAATAATGCTGTGCTAAAGGATCATAGAATTTTAGCCAAATTGGAGAATGAGGATGTTGAAAGAAAGTTATCTGAAATACATGAAGAAGGGAAGAGTATGAAATCAAACCTCAATAGTGAAATCCAAACTGACATCATGAGAACTGAATCTATCAGTGTTGCACCATCATGTGACAACATCCTGACTCAAGAAGGAGAGGAATGCAACAAAGAGAACAGAAAGCAGATTCCTATCAAGCATTTGCACAAGACAGATAAATGCATGTCTCGAGTTGAGCGAGCTAAGATGGAGGTCTTGAAGGCCTTTTCTAAAGGTGATGATGACACACTCGGGACAATAGGCCTTGATAAGGTTCTGATCAAACCAATGCATAGGTTGGCAATGGAGAAAATACAAACTGTGGAATCAAAGAGGCATGACACTGTGTCCAAAGGCCCTGTTAAAGATGGAAACAACATTAGTTTGGATAAGATCTTGCTAAAGCACGTGTCTCGGCTTGAGAAGGAGAAACAGGCACTGAAAGCCACTGAAATTGTAAGAAAAGGCAACAAAACCAAACAACAAGCTGAAGAATTGCCCGGTTTAGATGAGATTCTGGTGAAACACCAATCAAAGCTGGAGATAGCCAAGCAATCTGCAACTCAAGAGCCAGCAGATTATGTCAAACATGAAACTCGTAGAGAAGCAAGGAAGAAAGAGTTGGAAGCAGCATGGGGTGGCTTGAGTTTGGGGAGTTCCATGCGGCCTCATCTATCACGGATCGAACAAGAAAAGGTAAGCTTAAACTCGTTTCATAAAAGCCTAGTTTCCACCCAATTATAACTTTGTTTTCCTGTAGGCTGCTTGGAGGAAGGCCGAGGAAGAAGAGGGGGTACACTAGAAATCGAGCTACAAGGGAAGAAAACTCACATGCCGATTTCACTGTGCATTCTTGTTCTGGAGTATCATTTGGTAATTGTTTCACTTAGTTGAAATCCATCAATTCTTCTGATGGTTTACCTAACCTTCTGTTAAACAATAGTGCAAACCTTTCTATGGCATTCTGATGACTTCCAGCAGAAGAATCTGATGAAGTATCACTTTTAGGTATCAAATGACCTCAATTGTAGACGATCAGATCTCATTCTGATAAACAATAGTGGAAACCTTTCTATTGCAAGTCATGTTACAAACTGTCGTATATACTCATGCATATACTCTTATGTACTCCTCTCAATAACAAGATGCTGCTTGATGGTAATATTTAGCTTCTTCGTAAGAACTTTATAGTGAAGCATGCTTATGATGTATGAAAAATTCTCATCAATGTAGGATTCTAGAAGGATCGAACCACATTAGATTTATTGTACGCAGTCTTATCCTATATTGTAAGAGATTATTTTCAAACTCATGATCATAAAGTCACATGATAGCAATTTTACTATTGCAGCAAGATTCTATTCTCATACATGTAAGCTCATGCTGTAGATAAAATTGTCTAATGGAAAGCAGCATGGTGAAAATAAATAACATCTTTATTAATCCATGATAGAAGATCTTGTTTCTGAATCTTGCCTGTATCAGCAAATGAAGAATAAAGAATATAACAACCTTGATTTGAAGTATTAAAGTTAAACAAGATATATAAGTATTACAGTAACTTATCAATGAAGCAAAAAAATTTTGTGTTGATCTCATTTGAGTGCAGCAAGAACTCCCACAACTAATATCAGCAGCCAAACTAAATTGTAGGAAATCAAAAGGGTGATACCAATTCAAAACTGCATCGGCATCTTTTAAACCCTGCCGAATCTGAATCTTGGCACTACTTTGCTCCGAGATAGTACTGACACTGCAACTAAAATTCCAAACCTTGATTGAAACAAGAATTCACAAAGTATGCGAAAGAGGTAAATGTGCTTCATCACTGTATATCATGGATGGTGTAAAGAAGCATACATATATTTTCTCCTCCACAAGAAACAATCACTAAATAGTTGTTGAGAACTTCAACAAGAGGAAAAAAAAGTCAGGTATTAGTTGTGGTTAAGCAGATTTAAGTTGGCTCAAACACAATAAACCGGCAGCTTTAAGTTGGTATCTCACTAGTTACATTTTTTGAATGATCCTCTGAAGTAGATCAATATGCAGGGTTTGGCTATTATTTCTCAAGGATTTTCTTGAAGAGCATAATAAGGTTAGGGAAGGCTAATTATTTCAATGAAGTAATGATAACTAAACTTTGACAGAATAAGACAACACAATTGAATGAGAAATGAATATTACCGCGCCGATGTTAGATTATTGGAATTCATATTACCTTTGTTTTAAATGGTCACTGCAGAAAGTACTCCATATCCAGCTACACAATAAGTAAATCAAGGGCAATTATGTTCCAAGAAGAATAGAAATGTAGTGAATATCCATCCTGATCTCATTAAATCAAAATAGAATGCCTCGTATAGTTTCAAAAATGAAACAACAGGTGAAAATTAACCTATCATTTACATGCATAGCTCATTCTCAGAAATCACTATGGACTTAAAATTTCTTGTGAAATGCTTTCGAATCGAAATTTTTACAGCCTAATTTGACAAGGATGTAAAGATCTATCACAAGAAATCAGCACAAACCTATAAGGAAGCAGGTGTATGTCATTATCCCTTATGCCATGTTCCATGAAGCTGGGTTTCAAAATTCAGATGCCTAGAATTTCCTTTTCACTCAAGAGGAATGGGATCCTCAACTTGTATTGTTCGGAATCACCGTGAAGAAGTCGGATTTCAACCTTCTGAAAAATGCAGGCGCATTCTCTCGAGCTGTAAGGGCCAATCGCCTCCGAGTAATTCAGGATCCATTTCCATTGCCAATTGGAAATCATGCGAAGAAGTATAATAGCGCCCGCTTAATGTTTGCGCTTGATCCACTTGCCATAAACCTTTCATGTTAGGCAAAATACTTCTATCTGCTCGATTCATCCTATTCGAACTACGCCTTGCTTTAGCAAGGTCCGCGCAAGGCTTGATCAACCTCCTCAAGAATGCATCCATTCCGTGATTTAATGCATTAGCACAATCAACTGACAAACCGAGGCCCTGAACCTCCAACTTCCGTTCCAACCAACCCCTCAAGGCCCTTGAGTCTGGTAGTTCTGAAGTACGATAACAGCTTTCGCGAATATTTGACTGATCAACTCGAAAGCTCGATGCCAAACCACCGCGAAAAGACTTGCAAGAACGATCACCGGCAGTTGCCGGAACGCCCAGTGGAGGTCTCAAAGGACTTCTACTTTGAACACTCGGGCTACATCGAAATTGATCGACCTCTTCCCCATCTTCGACAGATGTTAGTGCTTTGCTGCCGATAGATATCAACTCCGGGGCACTTTGCTGCTCTCTGGACCTCTGTAAATCACAAGAATTTGCTGCTTCTTGAACATGTCCTGGAGGAATTTTTCCGTAAGGCCCAAGAAGGCTAGAACGCTCAGCCAATCTTCGGTCCCTGCTGTTTATGGATCTTCCCCTCCGAGGAGATGGAGGGAAGGTTTCGCCGAAGCCGGAAATTTTCGACGTGCGCGAATTTCCTGTAAGAGTCTCTCTGCTAGGCGGAGCAAGCGCGAGACAAACATTGCTGAGGATCGATCTGATGAACAAATTATGGAGGGCAATATTTTCCTTCCCGATGATACTGTAGCATAATTTCTCAAACTCCAGCTTGCTGAGTCTCGAGGTGAGCAATCTCTTGAGGTTGTAGAAGTACTTCTCTGCTCTTTGGCGGCCGAGCTTCCTGAACAGCTGAGATTTGAGCTCGCAAGTATCAATTCGGGAGAACTGCTTGCAAGTCGCCATTTCAGAAGAATCGAAATGGGTCTGCACAGAATGTAGCAGAGATCAAATAAAACATATGAAAATCAGTCAGAAGAACAGAAACCAAGTCAAATTTGGCTGATCGAGAGCATGGAGCATAGTTTTCAAGATGGAGGCTGAGGGATCGGGAAAACAGCGATCGCCTTCGAGGTAAGAGATAAACGACATAAGCGAAATCTAGAACAACATAAACGGCTTCAAAACCCTAGATCAATCCAAATCGTTCCGAATTTCCGAGATGGAAGCCGGATTGCACAAGAACCCTACCGGGAAAAGAACAAAAAAAGGAACGAGCGCAGCAACCGGACGAAGAGCAATCAAAAAAAAGGAAAAACAACAGCAAACGAAGTGAAATCGAATGAGAGTAGAAAAATCTAACCTTGCAGACGAAGATCTCGCAGATTTCGCAGCCGATCGCCGAAATCGTGGTAAAAAAGTTACAGAATTTGGCCCCCTTTTCTTAATCATTTATAGGCCGTTTTTCAGAAAAATACCTAACTATTTTATAAATGTTAAAACCCTCCTCCTTTCACATTAGACTCCATTTAAAAACATATTTTAGCATTTCATAATTTATTTTAAAAAAACATTTTATTTTTTCCAATTTAAAATTTTATGTTTACATCATCAATCAATCTGTCTCTCTTGATCATTTTAATTGACAAATATAAGAAAAATAGTTTTTAAATATGATTCATAATTCAATATATTAGCAAATGATATGTTATATTTTCAATGTTCTTAGCTTTTTCATTATAGAAATTAATTGTAACAATTATAAAACCTCAACAAGTTAATTCTTTATAAAAATTTATCAATATGATTGTCCAATTTCTCACTACAACTATTAGAGCATACAAACTCACAACCTTTAAAAGTGTAAAAATAAAGGCAAGAAAGAATTGAAATAATTGACATTGAATATTAGAATTTTAGAAAGAATTTTTTGTTTGGAGATGTCTTCTTGTTCTTCTGAGTTTGCCTGCTCAATCCTCAATGTCATAGTTATCTTGAAACAACAAGGATTGTTTCCTCTGCACAAATTGTAGTTATCATAAGTTAGAATTGAGAAGATATCGACGATATGTCGCGAATTAACAACAATTCAGCATGATGAGGCTTTGTCTGAAAGTTGCAAAAAATAGACTGGAAATTGAATCAAAATGAACGGATCTATATAAAATATTTGTCGAATTCAACCAGTTCAAATGGTTACTCAATCTGTCCAGTTTTCATAACTATGTTTCTCCCTAAAGAAAAAGTATCCCTTTTCAAAGTTGTATATAGAGCTTAATTCTAATAAGTAAACTTTACCTGAGCAGACATTTTTCTCAACTGAGTTCTAGCCTTCTGGTCAAGATCAAATTCTCCAAAAACCTACATGTAAAATGAAATTTATTCTCAACTGAGTTCTAACAACATTGGTTGATGTGTAACAGATTTGAGTTTTGCAAATAGCTCACGGTTGGTCGAGGCAATGGCCTTTCTGTAATCGGTTGCTCAATCTTCATTGCATCGAGTAGCCGATGGTTTCTCTAATGGATATAGAAACAAGGCAGAAGGTTTTTTTTAAATAAAAACATAATTGAAAATTGGTTCCTGTTACACATCAAATACTCACCTTCATGTGTTTCGAAAAATTCCTTCCAAGAAGTTTTTCCACATATCTTAGCTATAAAATCGATAAAGGTCTTAATTAGAAAAAGAGTATATAAATGTGTGAGAGAGGTCAATTTAGAAAATATAAAGCAAAGACAGAAATCAAACCTGTAAAATTTGCTTCCAAGTTGACACCCTTGGAATTTGGTACTTCTTTGAAATCTTTGTGAAAACTTCTTCTGAAGCACCATTCTAGAGAGAAATATCATACTTGGTATCGCTTTATGAATCGTGTATAATAATTGACAAATCATAGAGCCGTAGAAGGATCACCTCAATATACAAGAGAATACCCTGAAGAAACTCTTCCTCACCATTTTTAGCATTTGTGTTGCTTCCATTGTTAGGCCCCTTGGGGAGTTTCTTGAATTTCTCAGACAATTGACTTTTTAGTGAGTCAATTGATGTACCAGAATTTTCTTCAGAGAATTTATATAGTCTGTCGATATCTAAAATAAGGGCTAAAACTTCTGCAATAGTCACACACACAGATTGATCCTCCTTTTCAATTAGGGTGTAGAGGAAGGAAATTAACCTGTGTGCCATTGAAAATGTTAAATTGTGCAAAAAACCACATGTAAATATATAACTCGATAAAAGAAGAATTGTTTGTTAATTATATATATACCCTTTCCAGTTCGTAGGATGAATTCTCCACTCATCGACAAATGTAAGGAGAAATGTCCAAGCAGATAGTGCTGCAGATAACACAGCAGGATGAGTTTCACCGAGTTGATCCTGCATTTAATGAATTAGAAATGGTATGGTTTGATGAACTAAATAAAACAAGCAATAAATTTATATCCAACTGTTTAGATAGACAATATTATTGCTACATACACTGGGTTTAGGACAAAAAATTTCCCATGAAAATTTCATAGAATCTTGCAGTTCATCTGGATCCGTCGCCCCAAAAGAGCATATCATAGCAACGCATTGTAATACCTACATAACATTGAAAAACTAAGATTAATATAAATTTAGATATTATGGAAAAAAAATTGGCGTATAAACATCAAAAGAGAGTACTTTCATACAAGTATCTTCACAGTCTTGCTTCCTGATTTATAGGCTTCACAAAGTGAAGGAATTGTTTCTTTCATCAATTCGTGTGAAGCATCCTCGCAGTCAATATTGACTGCCAGTAACCCTATATATATAAAAACATGATTTAATTTTATTCATAAATAAGAGAAAAAGAAATTAAAAAAAAAAAGATATGTATTAGCACTAACCAATGAGACGGCAAGCTAAATGAGATTCAGCTGTTGTGCCTTTTTTAATTAATTTTGAGGACCAATATGACATTGTAATGTATCTATTAACAAGAAAAAAAGAATAATTAGGTTGAACTGAAGAATCTCCATGAAAAAAAAGGCTAATGAATGATAAACAATTATGGAAGAAATAAATAGATAAACTCCATTAGCGCGGTTCTTAAAGATAGGATATATAAGAAACAAGGAAAATCTTACTTGTTTTTTGTAAACTCAGTGAGCACTTCAGTTTCATATGCCATAACAAGCTTTTCCAAAGCTTTCTTTCTATTTGAGACCCTAGATTTGGAAACATAAAAGTTAATAATCAGAAAAAATAAAATACATTAATTTTTAAAATTTTGAAGATAGAAGTAGCTAGTTATTTATAGTCGTCGTACATGTATAAGTAGAGAAAACACAATAGAATTCATCAATAAATTGGAGATTGATAGATATCTCATTGAGAAAATAAATCTTACTTATTGAGGCTTAGATCATCTATGTACTTGCTATAATGCGAGAAGCTGGTAGAGGAAGGAGAAGTATCAGCAGCAACAACAGGGCGATCAAAATAACCGTTTGCTTCAACAGGTGAATAAGGTTCACATGGATTGTCCCTCATCAAAAGCCTATGCTCTTGACCAATTGCCTCTGTTGGATCAAAGGCAAACAAGTACCAATAACATAATACAGCTGTTCCCAAGCAACACATAACAAAGAAGGATTGACAAATCACTCACCAAGCCTTTCTTGAGATTTATTTCCCCTAAAGAAAGCCTCTTGCCGCTTGAATGCATTGCTTTGTGGATTCAAATTTTCTGCCAAAGTGAAACAGACAATTGGATCATAACTGATGGAATTGAAATTTTCATGGAAAAGAAAAGGGAAATACAATCTGAAATATTCAAGTAGAACAAGGATATACTTACTTCTGCCCATCTCAACTGAGGACAACGAAAGAGAAAGATCAAGATCCTATGTTCCAATCTGAGACACAAACAAGTATAACTGACTGAGATCCCGATTATCCTGCAGATAATAATACCTAATATCAATTGACGTCGAACGAGATAACGATTATCCCGGACAATGCTCTAATACCAACTGACGCTGAACGAAATAGCGATTATCCTGCGGGCAATATTGAATCCGTTAGTTCGACTACGAACGAAAAAAATAATCTTCTAAAACCTGTTGATTTGAAAGAATACCTGGAGATAAGAAAATAAACCGTCAAAAATATTATTAAATCAAAAACTTCTTCTTTTAAACATAAACTCATAAGATGTTTATATAGACCTAACAATTCTAAAAATTTTAACATACAAAAACTTCTAAACGGACTTCAAATATAAAATCTAAAAGAAAATTTATAACAAATTCAAAATTCTAAAAATCCTAAACGGACTTAAATATCTTAAAAATAAAAAATTTCAAAACTAATAGAAATTTTCAAAACTATTGTAAATATCAAAAACTCTAAAAATTATTAAAAATAAAAATTATAAAAAATAATAATAAAATCTTCAAATTATCCCGCATCAATAACCCTTCTAAATAAATCTAATAAACAAAAGAATAAATTTTGATTGTGCAACTTGCAACAGAAAAGCATAAATCAAACGACAAGTTTTGAATTTTCGATCGCGAGAACTAGTATAAGTCGTCCAATGTCACCACAAGAAAAAAAAAATTGAGACGAAACGAGAACTACAGGCGAAGGGAAATCACCAAGAGAGGGACGGTGACACGTCGGTCGACGATACCCCCTCGGCTTCGAATGATAGACCCAGAATTAGGATGCCGGAGGTGGCGCGGGTGGCGGAGGGGAGCTGCGGCGGCCGCGGCGCGGAGTCGGCGCGGCCAGTGGAAATTTGCGATGCGGGCCGAGCGCAGAGAGACGGACGAGGGTTCCGCTTGTTTACTTGAACAGATTTGCTTAAAATGCCATAAATTTGTCTCTAAAATTAATTCCAAAATATTTAGGGTCATTGCCATAAAAAAACATTTAATTTTTATCTTTTTTATACAATTAAACTTTGACCAAATTTTATTTAAGTGAAAAAAAATAAATATAAAAATTTATGATAGTTTTAAAAATTATATAGCATATTTTAATTCAATTAAAACTTAATTGAATAATATTTAATAATATTAAAATTATTTAGCCACACTTTGACACTGTATTACTTCCCTATTAGAATAATATTTAGTAATTTTAATATCGATTAATTAGAATTTACACATGATTATCTTTATTTTAACACTTAATTAATTAAATTTTTATTGAATAGACAAGAAAGAAAAAGACTACAACTACAATAAACCCTAAAACACTCAAAAGAATTATATAAAATTAAAATTTTAAATAAGATAAATATTTTAAAAGATCGGTTGCTTCTTAATTAAATTTTTATTGAATAGAAGACAAGAGTATAACTATAATAAAATACACAATTTCAAAGAAAAAATATCCATAAAAAAGGATTTTAAGAAGTCTTCTCAAAGTGAAAAAAAAATAATCAAATAACTCTTTAAAATCAAAATTCTAAGACTAAAAAATATTCATAAAGGATTTTAATAACTTTTCTCAAAGTGAAAAAAATCAAAATTCTCTTCTTCTTCTTTGTGGTGATGATAATTTATAACTAAATAGAAAGATTTTTTTGACCCGATTAAATGATCAAATAGTCGGCTAGGAAGATTTTTGGATTTGAATATGGAGCTAGGAGTATGATAAAATTCTATCCATACTAAACTCGAATTATATATATATATATATATATATATATATATATATATATATTATTTATTTATGGTTAAGTCATTCAAGATTTTTCTTACGATTAAGTCATTTAAATTTAGTGGTTGAGTTATAGTATTAAGCAAAAAAAAATTCAAAGCAAAAAAAATTTTAAATGTTTATGGGGTGTGCAAAATTATTATCCTGCACTCTTTATCCCATACACCCCCCCCCCCCCCCCCCCCACCCCGCCGCCGCGTGAACAACTAAATTTTTATTGGTTTGAAAATTTTTTGTGTTTAATACTATAACCAACTTTTAAATCCTAAAAACAAAATCTTAAATGGTTTAACTAGAAGTAAAAAAATAAATTATAAAAAATTATAAAATGATACTACTCTTATTACAAGCGTCCGAAACACTTTCAGGTGCCCTGAATTTTATGTCGCGAATGTCGTGCACATATAGACGCATAGAATATCACCATATAAAATCATTAGGACCTACAATTTTACCAATAATAAAAAACATATTCAATTCTCTAATAGATATAAGGATGGGATATGGAGATGGAGATAAAAGTTGAATACCCAAGGATAATAAAAATAAAGATGGATATAATAAATGAGTACGAAGATAAAGGATATAAAATCCGACCCAAATGTAACCCATTATCATCCCTACTTCTTCATATATCTTCAAACTTCCATGGAGGCAAAAGATATAATATACCCTAATTCACCCCTACGGATGTGATGCTAAAGGAACTATAAAAAAATCAAGGAGTTAAAATTTTAAATAGGATAAATTACTTGAAAATATCTGTCAAATCAGCGTACTGACGATCATCTTCTTCGCTGAAACTGTTCAGTATTCTTATTTGTTCCTGAAGAAGAAACTCTCCATTCCTAGCTAGCTAGTTTCTGCCTTGTCCTCTCCATTTCTTTCAATTCTTGAATTAATATAATTAAATGTATTAATTAGAACTGAACTGATCATATATAATTACTATGATTGTAAAAAGCTACTGCGTCTGCAGTACTACTGTATCATCATCAGCAACCATGAATGATGATCATGATTTGTTTCTCTGATGAGTGACCTGATCAGTCAGTGCTTTGGAAGTCATCGATCGACTTTTATGAAAATCTATGTGAGTTAGCACGAAAAGGAAAAGGACAGATTAATTGCAACCAAAGTCAAAAGATTATGCTGACAAAAACCATGCATTCCACCTTCCAGTTCAAGTCCTTCATATCAACTGCTTCTTTCTGACTCAATATAATCTTAAACAAAAACCTTCAGTAATTATCATTTCAGTATCTTTTAATTTAACCCTAAAGCCATATTTACTTTGATTTAGGTTATTCTCGTTCCATGTATTTCACTCTTTACAACACAAATCTTTAATTATTATGTTAATGAAAGAAAAGGAAACAAAAAAAAATCTAGATTATGACATCTTATTTTCAAATGGAAATGGAATAAAAAACACAATAATTTGATTTGATTAAGGTGGCTCTAAAAACTTTGTTCTGATTAGAGAGACAATTTTGAGATGAAACCAACCATATTAATTGATCTTAACTAATTAATTAATCTCTCCAGTTACACAGGGAATTAATTAAATAATTATTGTACTAATCAACTAATTAACACCTTCCCTGACTCTCAATTGCTCAATTCCATAGCCATAGGGCCACTCGATCTGCTCGGAACCGGGGAAAGCAACCAGCTGCGGCGGCCCGGCGTCGCCTCCGGCCATCATGCGATCGTCGAACGCGTGGTGATGATGCTGCAGGAAGCCACCGGCGGCGGCGGCGGCGGTGGCGTTTCGGCATCTCGGCAAAGGGCACGACGGCGGGCGGGAGGGGGTGGTGCTGGAGGTGGTAGTGGTGGTGGAGGTGGTGAGGGAGGAAGACGGCGGCGGCGGCGGCGGGGCCGAGGAAGACGGCGAGTTCCTTCTTGGCCTCGGCGAGGCTGCGCTGGATCTCGGCGAGGCGGCGCTGGAGGAGGCAGATGTAGCCGACGCAGCCGTGGACGGGGTCTTCGAGGCGCGCCGCCGCCTCGTAGACCAGCGAGGCCACCGCCTCCTCGCGCCGCTCGGGGACGATCTCCTTCAGCAGCTTCCCGACGTTGCTGGCGCCGAACACGCGGTGCACGCTCGCGAACTTCTCCGGCTGCTCCGGCGGGAAATACGGCGCGAAGATGCACCCCGGCGTGCACTTCCGCCGCAGCAGCTTGCACGCCGCGCACGGAGACGACGACGAGCTCGACATTGCCCCGATCCGATCGACGACGACTCCACTGCCCAAAGAGAAGAAATTAATTAAAGAACTCGAAACATGAAGCTATACCTAGACTTAGGGTTTCCTAACATCATCTCTGTCAAAAAAATTGCTAATTTTGGAAAACAAAATCTATCCTGTGGAGCTAGAGATTTATATGGGATCTATAGCTAGGGTTAGGGTTTCATTAGTGGATATAGATTCGAGAAGATCTCAGAAAGAAGAAACAAAAAGAAAAAACATGATCCAAAACAAAATCTTTGCCTTAAAAATATAATCGAGATCTAACTCAGCCTCTTAGATCTATATATATATATATATCATAATTGACAATTGAAGAAAAAAAAATCTAAATATAAAAGAAGAAGAAGAAGAAAAAGAAGATTAGGGTTTAATTGTGACCTTGTTGGTTGGATGATTAGATCTCCAAGGAATCCGGCATTGTGAAGGAGATATTGGAGAGAGGTTGGCTTTCAGATCCCAACAGCTATTGAGAAATAAAACGGCGAGCTTGACCTTTTATTTTAGATTTTTTTTAAAAGATAATAATTACAAAAGAAATATCAAGAATAATATATAAATATTTTTATTTTTTTTGGTTTATCCACATTATATGATGTGGACTTGATAGAAGTGGGTATGGTTTGATCTATCGATTTGAAACCGATGGATCAATAATTGAAATACAATTAAATTTATTAAAATATTAAAATTCATATTATCATTAGCAAGGAATTCTATTTTTAAAGCTTAATCATTAAGTAATATGTATATTTGTTTAGATTTAAATTGATTTTTCTCAATTTAATTTTCTTAGATATATATTAAATTATAATATCACTTTCATATATGCTCCGACATAATCATGTATAGTTCATGCAGGTTCCTCTCATTTATTAAATGGGACAATTACAATTCCTAAAGCATGTCTCATATATTTATTTGTTTGTTTTTTTTTTTGTGCAAAGGAGATTCGAAATACACTCAATGATCATAGTCGAAGGCATATATTAGTCTTATACTTAATTTGATGGTGAAGGCTATACGATTTTCATCGAAATTAGGGTGAAGGAGAAGGCGAAATTTCGTTATGTCAATGGAGTTCTAAAAGAGCAATAGGGTGTAAAGTTGGATTGGTGACTTAGTTTCCTTCATTTCTCTCAACCGCTAGTTTTTCGATCTCTAGTGTTTAGTTAAGGTATGTTGTGTCAATCTCTACCACTAATCTTATTATCTCTTGATGTGCTTTTGTTAGCGAGGGAGATAACATGAACTATTGAAACTTGAAGCGAGTTTGTTCGCGAGTTGAGGGCTATATTAATGCCAAAGAAGTAGCACTCGTAGGAGTGAACAAAAGTTCGATTAAATCGAACAGACAGATCGAACTAATCGAATTTAAAAATTCAGTTTGATTATTTTAAAATTTTAATTTTTTTAAAAAAAAGTCAATTAATTCCATTTGATTTCAATTTTAAAATTATTTATTCGATTAAACTAAATTAATCAAAATAAAAAAATAATCGATAAATTTCTAAATAAATGAATTTATAAATTCCTAACTAATTGATAAATTTTTCATAATACTTAAAAAAATTTCATTATTTCAGTTAATTCGATTTTCGACCGAATTAACTGATATTTTATCGGTTCGATTTATTCAAATTTTATTTAAAAATTTAATTAGTTCAAAAAAATTCAATTCAATTTTGATTAATTCAATTTAGTTCAATTTTAACCGAATACTCAATTCTAAACACTCATGGCTATGTTGAATAAGTTTAAGGTAAGGATTGTTATAAGTATTGACGTTAGTTTAGCAAGATTTAGACTAATTTTTTTTTAATCTTTTTAGTTTCACGTTCTAAATCAAGAACAGCTTTGATCAGTTAATTAGATCCCAAAATTTGATCTCCAAAATTATAAGCATTTTATTCTTAGTAAAATGGCAAATATGTAAGATGTTCTTTTTCTTTCTTTCTTTCTTTTTTCTTTTCTTGTTTCCATGCAAAACAAAAGTTTGGGCAAAATTGTTCTCATTTTTTCCCATAATTTTGCTCCAAATCTATATCGGAGAGCCACAAAACATACTAGAACACCAACAACGATCCTCTCTTCCAACTACACCTCTCAGATTTCTAAGCTTCAGCTGTAAATTTTTGTTCAAGATCTCCAGTTAAAGCTTCTCTCGGACTTCCCGTCATCTTCCTCGCAGCTATCTCCGCCGGCGCCGCTGGAGATAGCCAAGTGAAGAGGACTTTGAGGAGAGCCAGATTGGGAAACACAAACAGTGCTCTGGTGTGTTGAGGAAATGCAGTTCTCAGGGTGACTCCAGAGATCTCTCATCGATAGAACTGCCTTATTGGTACCAGCTGATGAGGCATTAGGCATCTTTCTTATGTGTAATCTGTATTTCTGGAGAAAGAACAGGAATGAAGAATTAACTGAGAAAAAAATGGAAGTTTTGAGGAAAATGTGCAGAGATTGAAAGGTACCTGGAGGTGGCTTTTCACTTCGTCGTTGGTGAGATTATCAACGTTCATCAGTTCTCTGATGTGCTTTGGAGTTGCCACTGCATCATGAACAGTTGGTGATCAGATGGTGGAAGCTGTTTGATTGCTGCAGAAAGGGGGAAAAATGGAGCTTTTGATCATTAATTGTCTAAAAATCTTACCTTGAGGACCACCGAGTTGCTGGAGAGCTAGGACGAAGCGGCGATGCAGCTCCGGCGACCAGCACCGCCTCGTCTTCCTCGGAGCATGCTGCAACTGCAAGCTAAGGTGCGCGCCGCCGGTTGCCGGTGGGGCTCTGTCGGTGTGCTCGGAGTGTTCGTCGGCCGTCGAAGAGAAGGAGAAGGCAGCACCCTTGACGGCGGGGAATGATAGAAGAGAGAGATCACACGGCGTCGTCGAGGGCTTCGACGCCTCCTTTGAGCTCTTAAACGGCAAGAATCCCGCCGGAAAATGGTAGATTTTCGACTCCGAGCAATCGATCGCCTTCTCCTCCATGAGATCTGGCCTTCCATTTCTCTGCAACCAAAACCAAATTATTTATCTGCTAAAAAAAACATCAATCCGGAGAAAACGCCGCTCAAGATTCTTCCTTTGCACCTCATCCGCGATGCTTTTGCCATCATCATCGACCTTGTCGTCGGCGGTAGAATTAGGGCTCCAGAGCTGGGCGGAGCTCATCCAGTGTGTCTTATCCTTGCAATCTGCTTCAAGCTTCATCCCGTTCCCACCTTCCTCTTCGCAATCACTCCGAATGGATATGAATTCCTTGAAGCTGTGCCTCAGTCGCTCTCCCGGGCAGCGTTCGAGCTCCTTCCTCAACAGCTCAATCACTGCTTCCCAGCAAAAATCCGCATGAGAAACTACTGAAAAACTCCAAATTTCGAACCGAAATTACCGCCTAGGGTTCAAAACTCGAAAGGGGGAAAGAAGAGATTAAGCACCTTCGGTGAGGAGGAGCATGCAAAGGGGGAGCTCGCGCTTGAAAACCTCGATCTTTTTCCGCTCCTCCAGCAAGCTCCTCACCGACTCCTCCAACTTGGCCACCCCGCCGTCGACCGCAGCCGCTGCCTCCTTGAGGAACCCGCCGGCGCTCCTCGTGGCGATGAGCTTAAGATCCAGGCCGACCTCCGTCGCAGCCGACCCCATCGGCGTTCGCCTCCAGACTCTTCCCCCCTCCGCCGACCTCTCCGAGAACGAGGGCGACGACGGAGAGAGAAGGGGACGTGGTCCATTTTATACACAGGCGAGACTAGACAGACCGGTTCGAGCCAAGAAATGGACCGGAAAGAACCGGATGCGACGAGCCGTTTGCGTTCGTAACATGTTACAATGAGGCGAAACGAAACCGATACTTGCTCGGCGCCGAATATAACGATTTACACGAAAATTGTCAAATAAAAATCACGATAAAAAATAATATTATAAATAAAAATGAAGTACGTTTTTTGGGTGTAGGTGATTAATTTATGAAAAAAATATTATTAATTCAAATTTTAAACTAGAACTTTGAGGAATAAAAGAGAGAGATTCTTGGAGGAGCTGTAAGGATAAGTTCATCCTCATCATCAAAGATTCTCTTGTCCTTTTTTTCTTTCCTTTTTCAAATAATAATAAAATTATCATTTTTTATTCTTACTATAAAACATTTCAGTGAAAATTATAGACATTCAAATAATTAATAAAGTTTCAATGGGTTAGGAATTAGTCAAATAACATCAACAATTGATCTAGAAAACCAAATAATTTTCATTTATTTATTTATTTTTCAAATGACCATATTGCATACTATTCTACTCAAATATAATTGCAACTAGGTATGATATTGACAATCTTGGTTTTGGAAGGTGGATTCAAGATCTTGATAAAAATTTATTTAAATTTGTTCACAATATTTTAAGGATTATTAATTAATTCAAACACATACATAGAATGAATGGTCAATTTGTTCACCTTTTTGCCATTAAAAAAAAGACTTTCCACTTCAACTAAAAGGTTCTTTTTGATTGATGATGCTTCTTTATTAATTAATGATCAATAATTAAGATTTAATTCTGACTAAATCAACAACTAAAGAATAATCCTCCATATAAAATCCTACAATAGCCATGAGGGGCCCTCCACTCACAATGTTGGAGAAGAAACACAAACTTTGTAATCTTTCATATGATCTTCTTTGACTTTTTAACTTAATGCTCAATGGCTTTGTTGAAGTCCGGAATCTATTCTCTTAGAGTTCCTCCAACCATATTTTTTATGTATTTATTTAAAATATGCTCATAAGAATCCAAGGTCAAATCATATCTAGATAAGTGGGTCACCAAATCATGTCCAACTTAAACAACAAGCTCAACAAGAACATTGGTTTCTATGCTAAGGCCTATTCTTGTTGACCATTTCTATTGTGCTTAACTTTAGAAACTTGTGGGTCAACTCCAAGTTACATTTGGCTTTGCATGTGGTGAACCACATTAATATCTATAATTTAGTTGAATATAGATGGTTTATATATAATAAATGTATTAATATTTTTTTAACCTTATTTTGTCCTAATTATTTATTAGGAGAGTAAACCTAATGCACAACACCACCTTGCTACTTCTATAACTTTTTAGTGAAAAGGGGACATGAGCCATGTGGGTTATATATTGTTCTTGTGCAACAAAATAAAGAATATTCCACCAAGAGGTTGAGTGATTCTCCCATAACAATACTAAGAATACTTGTAGCAATAAAGAAAAAGTGAATCTAGAAAAATATGAATTGAAAAGTATTTAGAGTTGAGAGGCTCAAGTTTGAAAACACTTGCCCCTCATTTGTTGTAAGAAATTTGACTTTGGAATTGTGGATAGGACCTTAAACAAGTTAAGCCGAAGAACTAAACTTTGAGGTGTTTAAGCTTGTTTGATAAGGTAATTGAGCTAAATCAAATTGAGTCTAAAATGAATTAAGCCATTAAAATGACCATTCAAGTTAAATGTTATCAAATTCTCAATTCAAATTTATTTGATTATTTAAATTTTTATTTATTTGATTAGTTATTGAACTTGATAATTCAAATTTATTTATTTATTTTAATTTTTTTTATTTATTTAGCACGTTGATAAGAGTTTTATTAATAAACATAATTCATGAATATTGTTCACGAACATTAACAAGCTGAAAATATATATGTTAAGTTTATTTGTTTAGTTTAATGAGTTATTTAAACTTGTTTATTTAATTGATTTTGTATGTATTGAATGAATATAAACACTTATCCAATCGAATACCAAATTTATTTATGTATGTTTAATTTATTTACAACCCTAATATGGGAGACAAAGAAATGGTTCAAAACTTTAGTGGAGTTGAGGCTGTTAAAACTTGAAGGACCCGGCTAAAAGGTGTAGTCTTTTTTATCCAAAAAGATAAGTGAGATTCTTCCAAGACAACAAATATGTGTGGCCCCACTAAGAATATTGGAAATCAGTGAAGTAAATTTCATAAGTTGTGTAGAAATTTTTTACATGCAATGATACCAAGCTCCTCTTGTTCATGGGCTAAGATCCTTCATTTCAAAAAGATAAATGAAGTCAAGGTCAATTGTTAAGAAAACTAACATAAAATAAAATATTCAAGCAGATAAGATTGTTAATGACTCCATAAACTAATAGAGCAACACATGGATAAGAAGAAAAATTGGAAGTAATATTTTTTTAACATTGCTCAGACTATTAGATTTTAAGGCAAGCAAGAGATTAAGCCTCAAAGTCTATCTCTAACTTGCAGGTTTATGATTAATGATATCATATTTCTTTAATGGCATAGTATAATCAAACTTTAAATCTAACATCAATAAAAATGCAAATGCCCTTAAATTTAGTTGGTGCAGCTGCTACTGTTCATCAACTTTTGCTGTCAGACTTTAGAAGTGGGAACAGCATGCTACTATTTACATCAATCAAAAACTTACTAAATTCTTAAGAATTTTAGACAAAAATTAGAACTCATCAACTCCTATTGTCTTTTTTATGATCCATTATATTTTTACCAAATTATTTAATAGACATGGGTTCCAGGGACCATGCAATCAATTGCAGCACTAGAATCCACACTTGTCCTTCACTGAACAAAAGAATCCAAGACTTGTATGTCTCACAGAATATTGACTGATCCACTGTAATTATTTTTTCAAGGCAGCAGAGAGACATATAATGATACGGGAGCATGAAACTGAAGCAGGCGGAAGCAAAATATGCTGTTGAGTAATAATAACCTATTTGTCTACCTGTGAAACTTTGAGGCTTTCAGATTTCTGACTAGCTTCATCTTGGATCCATCAAAGGACAGCCATTAATGGCAGCTTGCTTTATCAAGCACCTTAGCCTTCTGCTGTCCAGAAAAAATATATTAAATGAAGAACAGAAAGGAAAGTTGAGCAAATGTAGTCACAGAGATTATAGTCTTACATGCAATGATCAATCACTTCAAAAGGTTCATTGGCTGAAGCCATTAGTGCTGCAAGTATATCTGCGATCTATCTATCCTTGGCTATTCACAGCTATCTCTGTAACAGTACTCGGCAATAAATTCATGCAGAAACTTACAATTGCAAACAGTAAATGTACATACCATCTTCTATAACTAGTCTGTTGGCTAAACACTTAGACAACTAAACTTACAAAGTCTCTCCTTTTTTTGGAATTAAATTATCATTTAATTCGAGTGAAAAGTGAGAATTAGATTGCATGCTTGCATAGAAACCTTACTTTTGTTTTGTTTCCAACCTATCAAGAACATTATAGTAATTGCAAAACACATGGAGGCTAACAAAACAAGAGTAACAAAACTGCAAATGAAGCACATTTTGGAAGGATCAAACTGGTAAAAAGGCTGGCCTTTCGGTCCTAGTTTAGTGACCCAGTTTTTAAAACATTATTTGTGAAAAAACGGGGACCAAACCTGGGCCTCGCACTAGAATCCTGTCCCAACAAAAGATGAGCTGTAGCAGTGGAGTTACTGAATAATTCACTTTTGACTTGTGCGAAGCTTTGTTTGGCCTTTGGAGAAAAGCAAAGCAAAGCACCATCAATGGTGTGAGGAACCGTAGCCTCAACCTTATCCACAATGCAGTTTTCTTTTTGACTTCTTTTCCATTGTGGTTTGCATAATCCTCCCGTCCTCCACCTCAACCTGCATGATCTTTGACATTGACAATCTTTTTAATCCCTACCCTACCATCATCAATCCTGTCTCCCAAGTATTTTTCTAGAGCAAAATAGGAAACTCAAGAGAGCCTTGTAGGTGGCAGCTAGCTAACAGGAAAAGGATGTCCACTCAAGGCCTTACTGTTCCCGCGCAGAAACGAGCTGTCTCTTATCCATCAAATTCAAGCAGTGCAGTGGATCAACTTCCACAGCCCTTGCATTCCGTGCATGGTCATGCATGCAACCAAAATATACGGCTTTCAAACCTCAAGTGGGACACCAATATCATATTCCTTTTCATATTAATAGTCTGTTTGGTTTATTTCTCATGCATTACACAGAATAAGGATTCATTGTTCGGTTATAAAAATAACCTTATAATATTAATTTTAGTAGAAATTTTATTTTTTCAATTCATAAAAAATAACTGTTCCTCTATTTTAGAATTCTTATCTTTTTTTTCTATAAGTTATAAATATTTTTAACATTTAATTTAATCTTTCAATAACTATATGTTATGAGTGTGTGACTTAGATTTATACTTATCATGTTAAGCTAATTGGTTGAGTCAAACAGACTAGTTGAGTCAATCGTGTTTGGTAGATCAAGCGAATTGAATAGGCTAGATGATGGATTGGTCTACCCAAGCAAATTGATTGGATCAAATACACTATAAGTTGAGTAGAGGGAGGTGGATTAGGCAAGCTAATTGTGTTGAGCTAGTTATGTAAGTTGAAGTGAAATGATTAGTCTAGTCATGTTGGGAAAAACTAAGGAAATCAAATTAGTTAATTAATTAGATCTGTCAAATGACATGGATCAATTAATAAGGAATAAGACAGAATTTTTTTATGTAGAAATAGGAAAATTAATTTTTTTTTATCTATTCTCTATAACATTCCTATAAGCCAAATATAAGATCATATATTTCGTTGCATTAGCCAAATTAAACAATACTATCTTGTTTGTTTCATTCAGAATAGCTGTTCCATCCATTTTCTATTTCATTGATGAACAAAAAATACCGGAAGCAAAAACTAATGAGATTCACCATCCTAATTAGAGAAAAGATAATACAAAAAAATAGTAACGATGGAAGATTTATTGACTCCTCAATCAAAGATAGATCTTAAATTCCATTCAGGACCCACTTCACGTGGAAAGGAATCTGCCTGTTTCACTCGTCAAATTCATTGCACTACCAAGCTAAAGATAAGAAACAACCAAATTGCAACTGAAAACATGTGCAGATTCTGTCTACCCATCTCCACAGGGATCTGATCGATCTTGTTCTGAATTATGAATGAGAAGAGAAGAATCTAATCTTAGTTGTGCTGCTATTGGTTATACCTACAGTGCAGAGGACAGGTCTGAAAGATACATTTCATGGTCGGTCATGTCATGTTAATATACTAAAATGAGAAAAAGTCAGAGAGAATCTAAAGCTAAAATCCAAGGAAAGATTCAAACGATTAAAACATGCTGTTTAAATCACAATGGAAGTGTACATCATGAATCAGGTGACTTTTGGTTCACTGACCATTCTATGGAGAGATTTTGGATGTGGGATTAGAAGATCGACAACTTTTGGATCACTAACCATTCTACGGAGAGATTTTGGATGTGGGATTAGAAGATCGACATTAGCAGCTAATTTTTAGATCTTGGGAGAATTTGTCAATGAGTTTAAAAATCTTGGAGGTTTGATGAGCTATACCTGTGTCAGATCTCTCTCCATATGAATGGTAGCCAGATGTGAAATTCAGAGGTGCATATGGATACCAGCGAGAACTGAACACAATGTCTGCACAAAAATAGAGAGATGTATAACACTTGTCTACAACATATGTACTTCCATTCAAACAACCACAAATAAGTTCCAGCATTTGTCAAAAGGAAGTTATATATATTTGATGCTATTTTTTGGTAATACAAACTTACAGATGCTTAAGAAGGGCGATGATTAAGCTATATAGGAATCTTTTACCAAACAAAAAGTGATGAAACTTCCACAGGTCATGACATTTTTGCATGAGTTCCAAACCTTGCTAAACTAGGAAAAACATCTACTGATATTTTCAGCCTAATAGACAATCAGCCAAGATTCAAGCATGACAATCTGTGGCTATTATCTAGCGACTATAATGATTAATCAGCAGTCTTTTTGTAACAACCACTCAACCTGTTTACCTTGGTCTGAGTTTGACTAAATTGTAGATGCTTGCATATACTACACATTTATCACATTCAATTATGTTTAGAGAAGGAAAAATAACTGGAGTACATTCGGGCAGTAGAAAAGTAGTGGCCTAACAGAAACCTTACCATTTGAAAATGGAAGACTATATGACCAACATATGCTGGAAAGTTTTATAATCCACAACAAAAAGGAAAAAAGAAGCTTCATCACTAAACTTCATCTACAATTTTGAATGAGAAACATCCTACCCACAAATTAAAGCATAGCAACTCCACCAGCAAATGACAGATTTTACCTTAACAACTTGACAAGGATCAGTCTGTGGTCAGTTAATAAATAAGTTTGAGCATATGCTCCAATACAGAGATGAAGAGGCGAGCGAATATGGATATTGTTAACCCGGTACATGCGCTCGAACTCCTTGAGGAACTGATCCAATCGCTACAAAAATAGATTTGGATTAATAGGAAAATTTTATTACATGCAATGAAACAACTAAAATTTATTGATTAAAGAGGTTGCTCACGCTTGCTCATTGACAGTATTATCTCCGTCTATTGTTTAGGTTTTGAATACATTTTCTGTATTGATATTACCAATGGTCCCTGCTGTTAATTGCTTGATAATCTGTTTTCTAAGATTTGAGTACAGAAGGTTATCTTCAGTCTAGATAGGAAATGGTCCGTACTGATAATCTAGATAACCTTCAGTATCTTGTCAGGAAATAAGATTTTCAGGCCATGACAGTATCTTGTCATCAAATGGCACAAAAAAATGGCACACCTGGTACAAATAAGACATGGATATGTGATTGTATCACAGTATAACAAACTTAGCAAGTTACAGAACATATCAAGATTATCCTGTTTGTAAACAAGATATAACCAAATTTTAATGAATAAAAAATACTGTACTATTGTATCTTAAGCACCATGGCAGGGATAACTCTAAAAACAAATATATTTTTCTTCAAATGTTTAACGTATTTAAAAAAGTGTTATAAATAGGTTAAACAGATCATCCTATAAAATAAACATGAACACAGGTCTATTAAATGGTTTAAGGTTCTTTCCAGTTTAAATAAACATCTCAACTTTTTGACACCATACATGTTTAGTTTTGCAATTTCTTTCCTGAATATGTTCATTTTTATTTTCTCATAGATTATTGCAATCATGCAAAGTGCAGATCACTTTTTGATTCAACAAGACATTAATTACTTTAATTCCTTCAAAGGGTGGAGTCTATTAGACTCAAGATTTTAACCATAAAACCTCACATTAGATCAGGACAGATTTTGCAAAAAAATTGTTTATTTTCATTAATCGGCCAATGACTTTTGGCAAATTAGCTACACTCCTAGGATAAAAATGACGAGAGATTCAATCTCAATATACTGTATAATTGAGTGCTTATCTTGATTTTGAAAGAAAAAGACAAAAAATATACAATGTAAATAGAGAGTTCCTATTTAAGATTTTAAATATGGGAAACACATAGAATGAGCATCTAGACAGTGTTTTAAACAAATATTGTGCTAAACACTCCAAAATTTAAATACTTGTATGGATCCTTGTGTTCAAATTATGATAGATAAGGATGATCTCTTTTATAACCGAAGCAGATAGCATAGGTTTGTTTGAAAGCTTAACTATCACAATAATTACTGCTGATAAGTCCAGAAACAAGATTAGTCCGGCTATTAGTAATTGTTGCCCACTCTCAGTTGCTTTGTTTTTTCAGAAATCTTTTTAGACAAGCGATAGTGCGAGAAGACATTAACACAAACATCAACAGTGCAGAACATCTATAATCACAAAACTTGGCAATTGATACTCGACTTAATAATGCTATGACCCTTGAACTTACTAATCCACTGGTTTTCACCAATTTATGAATTACCTCCAACAAATCATTTCACCCAGCAATCTCAGATTGGTATTCAGTAGCCACACATCAGAGAGAGAGAGAGGACAAACCCTAAGCAGTCGCAATCAACGTGCCGTCAGAATCAAACATGGCGACGAAATCCAAAGAGAAATCGAGGTTATTAACTCACCTTCTACTTCTTCTCGCTCTTCCTTGAGCATTGCTGCGGACGACGCCGAACTTCGTCGTGGAGAGATCGACGCGGGCGGAGCGGCGGCTCCTGGAAGCCCTCCGCTTCGAGCGCCATCGCGGCCCATTTTTTTGTAACGTTTAAAAAAGGGCAGGGATTTTAAAATATACAAAAATCTTGGGCTAAAGTGAAAAGTCCGCACGAAGGAAGCTTCTTCCTGTTTGGAGCCAGCTTCTTCTTCCTCCTCTGAGCTGTTCCTCATCACGCGATGATCGCGCCATGAATTCTAGCGGTGGAACTTCAATTCCCACATGGTTCCTGCCAGTCTTACAATTCCCAACGCCGCTAGTTTCGTCATGCACGGACTTCACCTCCTTCCCAACGCGTTAATCCAATCCTCTGCTCCGTATCTGTCGCCTCTGTTTTCTTCGCGAGCGCGCGAGCTTTAAAACCCCTACCAACCCCTCTCCTTTCTCCCATCACGATGAGTCTTCTTATCCTTTTTCTGGTTTCGGCCTTCCTTTCCGGCGCCAGCGCCGACGACCCCTACCGCTACTTCACCTGGACCGTCACCTACGGCACCATCACCCCACTAGGCGTCCCGCAGCAGGGCATCCTCATCAATGGCCAGTTCCCCGGCCCCCTCCTCGACTGCGTCACTAATGACAACCTCATCATCAACGTCGTCAACTACCTCGACGAGCCGCTCCTCCTGACTTGGAACGGCATCAAGCAGCGGAAGAACTCGTGGCAAGATGGCGTCTTGGGAACTAACTGCCCCATCCCTCCCCGTCGCAACTACACCTACAAGTTCCAAACCAAGGATCAAATTGGAAGCTACACTTACTTCCCCTCCACCGGAATGCAGAGGGCCGCCGGCGGCTTTGGCGCCTTGAACGTGCACCAGAGGCCGCAGATTCCGGTGCCGTACCCGAAGCCCGCCGGCGACTTCAGTGTCCTCGTCGGCGACTGGTACAAATCCGGCCATAAGGCGTTGCAGAGAACGCTGGATTCAGGGAGCCCATTGCCATTCCCGGATGGTCTCCTCATCAACGGAGCACAAAAACCCAGCACCTTTACTGGCGATCAAGGTAAGTTCTCTGGCTCAAATTAAGCACCAAAATTATTGAATTGATTCTAATTCGATCAAAATTTGCAGGGAAGACTTATCTTTTTAGGATTTCCAACGTCGGCTTGCAGAGCTCCATCAACTTCAGAATCCAAAACCACAAGATCAAGCTTGTGGAAGTCGAGGGATCGCACACGATTCAGAATATCTACGATTCACTCGACGTCCACATCGGGCAATCTTTGTCTGTCTTGGTGACGCTGGATCAAGATCCTAAAGACTACTACATCGTTGCTTCCACAAGGTTCACCGGCCGGAGAGTCCTCACAGCCACCAGCGTCCTCCATTACAGCGACTCCAAGTCCCCTGTTCACGGCCCGCTCCCCACCGGCCCGGCCTTCGGGTTGCATTGGTCCATGAAGCAAGCGAGAACATTTAGGTGAGAATCAATTCCCTCGATCGATTACAAGTGAGATTTCTTTCGACTGATAAAAGTCTCTTTTTTATGGAGGTGGAATCTGACGGCGAGCGCGGCGAGGCCGAATCCCCAAGGTTCCTACCACTACGGGAACATAACCAGGTCGAGATCAATCAAGTTACGGAACTCCGCGCCAGTGATCGCCGGGAAGCAGCGATACGCCGTCAACGGCGTCTCCTTCGTCGTTCCCGGCACGCCTCTGAAGCTAGCGGACACCTTCCACATCGCCGGCGTCTTCACCTGGGACAGCCTCCCGACCGCCACGGCGGCGAATGCCGGAGCCGAGCCGCCGGTCGCCGCCACGCCGGTGGTGCGGTTCCAGCTCCACGACTTCGTGGAGATCGTGTTCCAGAACACGGAGAACAGCATGCAGACGTGGCATCTCGACGGGTACGACTTCTGGGTCGTCGGGTGAGCTCTTTTCTAATAAAATTCTTAATAATTAAAAATAAATAAATCGAATTTATTTATTACTTTTTTTTAAAAAAAATTGATTTTAATTATTTTTTATTAATTGAAGCAGTTACGGAGCTGGAGACTGGACAGAGAGACTACGAAGACGATACAATCTAGTTGATGCTATCACTAGACACACTGTGCAGGTAAATAATAATAATAAATATAATATATTTCTGTTTTTTATTATGAATAATTAATTTGATTATCGTATTAAAATGTTAATTATGAATATTAATATATATATATATATATATTTATAGGTTTATCCAAAGGGGTGGTCTGCAATTTTGGTGTCATTGGACAACCAAGGGATGTGGAATTTGAGATCGGCAATGTGGGGAAGACAATACCTAGGCCAACAATTTTACATAAGAGTTTGGACTCCGGAGAAGAGCTACGCGAACGAATACGATATGCCTACGAATGCCCTCCGTTGCGGGAAGGCAATTGGTGTTTCTTGATCGCTAGCCGTAAGGAAGAGAGTAAAATTGTCGATGAGTCAAGGCTTGTATCTTTATTGTTTGAAGGTGTTGTGCAATTGGATATTTAGAAAAGAATTTTTTGTAATCTTGTCGAGCCTTTTGCTTTAATGGATGGTAATTGAGATTGAAATAGATTCAAACATATTTTAAAATTTTAAAAAATTTTTTTATTAAGTTTTCATAATTTTCACTAATTTATAAAGAGTATTTTAAAATAATTTTGATTAAATTAAGTTAATATTTAGAATGGAAAATGTGATGGCCTCTGTCTTGATATTATTATTGTTATTTTGAGAAAATGATAACAAGGCCCTTTTGATTTTGCCATTTATAGTTTGGTCCCTCTTAGCTGACCTTCTTGTCTCCCAAGCAAGAGATCGAAAACGAAGCAAGCGCGGTGAAGCTATAAAAGCTTTCGATCCGGCGAGCGAGGCCAAACCTCTCCTCTTCTCTCTCTTCCGCCATGGAATTCGCCCTCGAAGAAGGACGTCACATCTCCGCCGATTGCCCTGTTCTCCTCCTGGTACGCTATCCTCACTCACTTCCTACATCTCCTTCTCTGGATTTTTTGCTCCAATTAGGGCACCTTTGCTGTGATTTTTTAGCCAGGGCTGTCGATCGGCAACGTGGGGCAGTTGGCCATCGATCTCTTGATCTCGTCGACTGCGGCCGAAAGAGTTGGCTTCCTGGATGCGCTTTCCTTGCTCCCTTGCGTTGGAAATGATGCTTACGGTCCGGAACCTTCGGGGCTGCTCTCCCTTCCCCTTGAAGGTAATCGCTTCTTCCCAACCTTTTTTTTTTCCCCATCAAGTATTCTCTTTTCGTTGCGGCTACATGTTTGTGAGAATGCCTATTCATTTAATTATTTTGACATAGTCCTGAAAAGTATCAACGGCCGTTCTGTAGTTTCATTTCCTGTAATTAGTATCTACTAGATTTTTTTTTTACTGTGTCGTTCTGTTGCTGGTCTTATTTCTTCTTTCTCTGATTTCTATCAAATAATTGTATGCTGCCATTATTTAGATTCTGGTCAAAACAGTAAGTAAATTCAGTGAAACTGCGTTGATTTTACTTGGTCTCTGGATGTTTATACTGATCCTTCAAGCTATCTTCCTTTCACAGTTTATGAATCTACGCAGCATGCTTTATCTCTTATCCAGCAAAGGTCTCCAGTTGTCAAGGTGATTGGGCTTTTTAGTCAGTTTTTAGTTGTAATCACACTGAAGTAGTAGTGCGTAATAATTTGTTATTTTTTTCATACATGAAATATCAGAATTTGATTGTTTTTCTATATATTTGTAAGCACATATTAGCTAATCTGAACATTTTATAATTTATTACATCCAAATCTTACTATTAAGTCTCTTTTTCTTTTGAAGAATTTGCATATTGTAGGCTTTAATTGGAATCCTCACTTTTGATTTAAGAATTCTTTTCTTATTTATTTATTCAGTTTGTCTTCTAAAGTTTGGTATTAGCCGACCCCACCTAGTGGGATAAGATTTGATTGTTATTGTCGCCGTCATATTCTAAAGTTTGGTATAATTCTCAATGTAGTCCCTTCGCTTCTAGTTGTCTCTTTTTGTCCCTTGGTTAAAACTTTTTCATCCTAATTTCTTTACCCTTTTTATGTACTCTTCACAAGATCATTGAGAGTAATTTTTTTTTGCTGAAGTTATATTATGGCAGGCGCTCTAATGTTTCCTCACTATTATAGTGATATTGGATATTTTCATTGTAAATCTAACAACCTCTGTGTTGAATCAACATCAATTATTGTATGAGCTAATTTTAGGATCAAACAAATCTTTGGGGAAATTAAGCCTCTTGTATAGCTGTGTTAATAACAATAGCTGTGCTAGGAATATTGACACTGATATTGTAATAGTGACAGCACCAATTGGAGTTTTTTGGAGGCCTTCTAGTAATCACCCAAAAGAGGTTCTAAACTTTAAAGAAATCGTCATCAGTAGTGTAGTTTAGGAACAAGAGAGCTAGTACCTAGTGGTGTTGGAGATTTTTTCTTTTACCTAAATGTGGATGCTAATTTTATCATTTCATTAGCATTGTACACAACACAGCTTAGAAAGTTAAATATTTCCAAGATGAAGATCTTGTAGTAGCTCCATTGGCACTAGGTTCTGTGCCCAGTCCACTATGTAAGGATTTTTGAGGCATGAGGATTCATACCTCAATTATTTTGTTGGTAGATATCTAGAAAATTACATATTGTAAGGTTCTGTTATACTTCTCTTTTCCTTCAAATATTAGACTTGCTCACTCGCACTAGTGTTCATATAACAAACAAATTCTCTGCTACAATCATAAGGTTCTGTTCTGTCTGTTCTGTTATGCTATCAATTGCTATTCTGGTTGGCCTTTCCCACCTTTTTATTTTAAACTGCTGAGATGATATACGTCAGTTCTCTAGGTTGCCCTGTCTTCCAATATTCTCAATTGTCCTATATCAGCACACTATTTTTGCTCATTTTAGTTTAGTGTGAATGATTTAGATTAGTTAGTATGTATGAGTCTCATGTTGAGATTTCTAAACAGACTTTATTTTCTTCTCAATTGTAGTATATTGGGTATTTAGGAAATAGTCTGGTGTTTGTCCCAGTGTATGGTGAAAGTTATGTGAACTATAAAAAAATATACTTGAAGAATGTGAAAGCCTTCACATGATAGAATAATGCATAAATACATCATGAAGAAACATAATATAAAATTTTGCTTTAAGTCATGGTTTATATCTAGTATATATTTTGTTTATATTCAGCACGATAGATCTTATGCCAAAAATATTTCAGTAGCATGACTCTTCCTAAAATTGGATAAACTGAAGGGCACCTGCTGTGCAATGTGGCAGTCGTTGTTGCTATAGAATATATTGAGATGAACATCATCATTCTATGTCTTGGGCAGGGAATGATGGTTGAATTTTCTAAAGAAATGGCAGACTTTGTGTCAAGCATCGGAAAGAAACACATTGTTATTCTTTCAAGTTTAGATTCTGGTAGAATGAAGAAAATTGTTGCATCCAGGTACCTGATCTTTATCTTTATATCTGTTTACCCTTTTGGATTTCCAGCCTCCTTTATTTTTTCTTTTGTTACTTCTGTGTCCATTCAGTGATATGCAGGTATACTACATTTCAAGTGTGAACAGTGATGGAACTGATTCTGAGTGCGAGAGGTTAGGATTTAAGAGGCTGGAAGAATATGATTCAACTCAGAGACGATGGGCATATCTCAATGAACTGGCCGAAGGAAAACTGGTTCAGGATGATGAGATCAATCTTGAAGAGGAATTGTTTGATGACGACTATTATCCTGGCTTACCATTTGCTGCCTTATTATCTTGTTGCAAGGTGCTCCTTTTGCTAACCAATTAGATGACACTTTCTCCATAACAAGTTTTTTCTGGACTAACTTAATGTTTGGGATGTTGGACATAGGCTAAAGGTTTGAAAGTGACTTGTCTATTGTGCTACTGTTCCGAGGGGGACAATATTCCTGATTCCTTTCAATTAGCTGATGCAGCTTGCAAACTGCTGAACCTGAGCCCAGATAAATTCTCTGGTGAGTGTGCCAAATCAATATACAAATTTTCATATCGCTTTTCTTTCTTAGTGTCATGGTATGCATCTTGGATCAACTAGATCTGATTCAACTATTTGGGTGGATTCCAAGATCTTGGGTTGCCTCCATACCGTTTGTTGGTTGCATTTATATATGGTTTTATGAATACATTTGGTGTTGACTATTTGTACACCCCAGCATAGCCATCCTTCTATTGCTTATTGTGTTGATTTGATCAACATCTTTTACACCACCCATTACGGTCTCTCCTATTCTGTTAGGATCCATGATAAATTGGGAGCAATAGCAATATTAAGAGTCTTATCATGCGTAAAAAATGGAATCTGGTTTCGTGATCAAGTTCATCTTTAGATCGTGCGTTACTCTGATGCAGATTGGGTTGGTTCTCCTAGAAATGGTCAAATTGTGTTCTCTTGGGAGGTAATTTGGCTTCTTAGGAGGACAAGAAAAAATTTGTTATAGCTAGAACGAGTACTGAGGTAGAATATAAGGTCATGTCTCTATCAATATGTGGGCTTGTCCAAATTAAACAACCGAGATAGAATATGCCTCTAATCTGTTCCCCATTCAACTCGATCTATTCCCCTCTAGCCAATTCTCCAAACCTCGGTCCGAACTAACTGAAACAACTAACTTACTTTCATACATTAAGTTTCATCTTGTAAGAACGCACCCAATCTATTGATACTGAAGCTCTTATTGCTGTTTACTGCAGGTGATGCTAATGCACAGGGTGGATGGATTGTTCCTCTGTCATGGAAAACAGTTTACGGTCCTCCGCCCGATATGTCACTGTTTTAGACTGAATTCATCCACCACAGTTAGTCATTTGTTTTTCCTACAATGCTTTGCGGCACTAGAAATGGTTTAATCCCTGGGAGTGTTCCTTGTTTGTAATGAAAGTCGAGACACGAAAACCGTAGAATTAGTAGAAGGATGGATTTATGATGCATCCTTCTACGTTTAGGTTTACTAAACGTAGATTCGATGTTGTTCATAGCATATAAATTAGTAGCCATCAACAATGGAGCCGAAAGCCTTTCCTTCTGTATGATGTTCAATGGGAGCAGGAATGGGAGAGGTGGACAACAAAATGTTGAGCTTTCTAAAGGAGGTCAAGGTCGTGGTTGTGATCGGGGTCATGTTTGGCGAATGCTAGTGCCAAGATCACAAACAAGTGACAAGGTCAAGCTCATGGCAAATAAGATCATTGCGAAAATAAAATTGTAGCACAAGTGGGGCACAAATAGTATAGATCTTTTCTTATGAGTTTAAACATACTAGAAGATTAAAATTTACCCGTCTTTCTTTTGTAGGGTAACAAGAGTCGTCGATTAAAATTTATCATCGTGGGCTAAGTCATCACTAGTGACTAACTAACCAAAAGAGTATGGGCACTAAATTAAATTGATGAACAATCGAAGTCAATGTATTGAAAAGTCATGATCAGAAATTTGGGTAAACCACCAAGAAATTTTTTGAATGGCATGAGGGCATGCATTTTTCAAAAACACTGTGCTCGATACAACTAGTAGCCGCTAGATTTGATTTGTTTGCCATGAGCCATTTTTTTAAGGAATGTGGCTGATACGACTTCACGTAGCGCGATACGATAGAAGGCAGTGAGTTATCGCGACTAGAATTAATGGAAGGATACGATGTGTGATGTGGTCGATGCGATTGTCTAGCTTGAGTATGTTGTTACTTCGTTATGATGACATAGCAAATCATCTAAAGCATATAAAGAACATGCCATAACAAACTTGATGATATACGAGCATACGAAGGATTTTGGTCACACATTCTTCTTCGATACAACTTTCGAACATACTCTTTCAAAATGATTAAAAGAAAGAGTACAACATTGATGTTGTTCTTTGAAATCTAACACTACAGTGATATTGATGAAAAGAATAAAATGATAAATAAGTACACTCTTTGAAAATTTTAAAAATTAATACCGTCACACACATCAACATCCCTATCGACTACTCTACCATCGATATTCATTTAAATCAATCACATTACTCTATTATTATTGATGAATATTCCTTCCACATTAATTTTGTAGACTAGTGCAAAAACTTAGACTACTAATTTTCATGCCAAATTAATTAAGTTAATTTATTGTCTTACTTCACATAATCATGCATTTATTACTACAAGGAAGCAAGTTAAGCATATTTATACTCAACTAAGTAATATCAATATACCACTAATCAAAATCACTAATCACTCAAGGATAGAGCCACTCTAATATTGCAATTCTCTCCATGTATGAGTTTATTAACCCTAAACATCCACATAATTAATAAATTAACCATGTACTAATTACTATTTAAAACCTCCACTAATTAATTACCCTACCACATGCCCATTTGCAGTACTGGTCCCTCAGTTCATTGCCGCCGCCGGCGGCGGCGCCACCGCAGATGAACTCTCATCGCCGAAAAGCCAACCCATCTCCTCCAAGCTGAACTGGAGCAACTCGTCCAGCTCCGACATGAGTCCACTCGCAGAAGAACATCCTGATGAATAATTACCGACAGAGTCTTCGCCGCCGCCGGCGGCGGGAACCACTGCCGGAGATCTGGTCGTTTCTCCGTTATCCATCGAGGCAGGAGGAGAAGGTTTCACCTTCCGGGAGGCGGCGCCGCCGCCGCCGCCACCGCTCCCGAAGAGCCTTTTCTTCAACTTGGTGTTCCAGTAGTTCTTGATCTCGTTGTCGGTTCTTCCAGGCAATCTCGTCGCAATAACCGACCATCTGTTCAAATCAAACGAAATCACTATCAATTCCGAATAGTTCTTGATCTAGCAGTCGGTAATTAATCGCCGGTCACCTGCTGCCGATGCTGACGAAGAGGCTGCAGATGATGTTGTCTTCCTCCGCGGAGAAGTCGCCGCGCTTCAAGTTCGGCCGGAGATAGTTCAGCCACCGGAGCCGGCAGCTCTTCCCGCACCGTTTCAGTCCTAATTAAGCACCACCAATTAATTAATTAAGCAACAAACTAATTAATTGGGATGATTAACTAATAAAAGGAATGGATTAACAGGGAATTAAGCGACTAATCACTCACCGATCTTTTGAGGGAGGGCGATCCAGTTGCCGCCGGTGCCGTGCTGCTCGATGTAGGACTTCAGCTTCTCGTCCTCCTCCGGCGACCAGGGGCCTTTCTTCATGTTGGCCTTGTCGCAACAAGGGGCTCGACCCATCGTATCAAGTCGTGTTTGTCTCAACTATTTATCACCATCCGATAGGATAACAAACTCGTGTTTGTCTCGACTATTTAATATCAATCGATTGATAGCATAACGATATGATATGCTATCGAGTGATCACTTGGGTGGTTAGTGTTGGTGATCAACTAAGAGACTATATATATATATACAATGATATTTAAAATTTAAAGTCCTTTTAAAATTTAAAATTTATATTATTTTAGGATTTTTATTATTAATAATGTTGAATTAACTAAATGATGATATGCCAAGTTTGAAATTATGATAATATTATAAATTTTCTTTTTATGAAATTATTTAGGAATTTTTGTACTTGAAGTTGAAATGATGGGGACTTTACAAATAAACTAGGAATTGACTAATAAAAAAAGAGGATCAATTCGTTTTTTCAGACAAGACATTGATTGCTAAACTGATTGAACATGGAAACGTTTTCCTCATCGTCTAGAACATTAAAAGGACGTCTTAATTTTTTATTCCACTTCATTCATAATTTGTATATAATTATTCAATTTATTTTTAATATTATTTTTATTTAAAATTTTCATCTAAATTCTAAATTAATAAGACGTGGTATAACAGCTACGAAATCTTAACTGCTAAAATATGAATATTAGGATATCTCCAATAAGGAGTATTTGATGGGGGATATTTCTTCAAATATCCCTATATATGGAGGAGATATTTAGGAAGAGATAGGAAATCACTGGGCAACAAGTTTTACCCGATGATTTCTACTTATTTTATTATAAAAAATAATATAATAAATAGAATTAAATAAAATATTATTTCTAGTTAAATAAAATAATTTTATTAAAAATTAATTTTATTTAATATTAAATTAAAAAATTAGAAATTATAAGTAATTTTATTTAAATATAAATTAATAAAAATGACAGTGGGACCTATAAATATTTAGTTATTGAGATATTTAATTATGATATTTGAAAGTGAGATATTTGATAGATGGGACCATAAATATTTGGTTTGTAGTATATTTCATTGTAAAAGTTGGGATATTTGAGGAAAGGAATATTTGATTGATAATGTGGATGTGGGGACCATAAATATTTGGATGAAATATTCAGTAGTATTATGGATCCCCTAGATGAATAATATTGAATCCATATTGTAGCAACTATAAAATCATAACTGCTATAATATAAATATTTTTGAACAAATTAAGTATGTGCTGTAATAATTAGTGAAATCGTAACTACTACAACATGTATAATAGATACAAAATCGTATAACTATTATAATACGAAAAAAGATAATTAGATAATTAGATAGAAGATAATAATAAAAATAATATTAAAAGATAATTAGATAATTATACATTAATGATGAAATGAGATGAGATGTTTTTTTAATTAAAAAATCAAAATGTTAATGATTTTCAAAAAATGAAACGCTCTAACTTTTACCCATTTTATGTATCTTTAAATTATTATAAGAATTATTGAACATGAAATTAAAAAATGTTTTTCCTATTAATTTATTAACTGTACTTTAAGATTTAATAATAAATCTTGGATATTAAAAGAGGACAACTTCCAATTTACTTAGTTATCTACACTTATCACTGTCCAATGGAAGAAATATATATATATATATATATTAGCAAGTGATGTATTATTATTATTATTATTATATCAAGTTGTTTATAATCCTGACAATAAATATCCCTTGGCGTCCACGTAAATGAAATCCATGTGTCATTTTAATTAAGTTATATATCAAATTCTTAGAAGATTTTGTTCTTCCTTTGAAGTCAAGTTAAGCATAAACAAACACAAACAACCAAAATTTAACATAATCTAAGTATATGGGCCTAACTAATCTAACTATATGGGCCTAACTCTCTTATTCATTCATTTATTGATAAATTCAAAAATAAAACGACTTTTCATCCTACAATCAACTAAGGCTATGTTTGGGAGGAGGTGAGGGAAAGGGAGAGAAGGGTAAGGAAGGGGAAATAGAATCTTGACCCTTGTTTGGGATGAAGTGAGTTAAAGAGGGGAAGGGGAGAGAAGGGTAAGCTTTCCCCTTGCATGCTCATAAATGGGCATAATTCCTTACACCCCAAATCGGAGTGTAAGGAAGGGGAAGCAAAATTTAAAAGTCATTTATTCCAATTTTACCCTTATATTAAAATATTAAATCTTTGTCACAAATTTATTAGAAAAATATAACTCAAGAGCGTTAACAAATTACGTTACCCCAAATAAGGATATTTTTCTTGGAAATATTACGTAATATTTTTTTGGAATATTACGTTACCTTGTTTGTTTGGGAGCGAATAATTATTTTCAAATTACGTTATATCAAATTTGGGGTATTCCAAATTTGAGATAATTTTTTGGAATATTAAGTTACCTTGTTTGTTTGGGAATGTTAATTTGTTACCCCAAATTAATTTCTTGGAATAGTTATTTTCAAATTATTATAGATTTATTTTAACAAATAAGGATATTTTTGTAATTTTATATATTTAACCTTCATTTCCTTTCCATTCCTCCCAAATAAGGTACCACATGTTACGTTAATGAACCTTCCCTTCCTCCCAAACAAGGAAAACATAAATACTTCTCTTCCCTCATCCAAACAGAGTGTAAAGCATCTTAATTTTGGGAAAGAACTAGCCAACCGTGTTAGTTCACTAATGAACTTTGATAAAAACACTTTTCTTTTTCTCCAATCTTTTTCAACCCTAGAAAACCACTCTCCAAAGCCCACAGAAAGTTACCCATGGAATGATGTAACTCCATGAATAAAAATGATGGTTTGGTCTTGAGTAGTAAAAAAATATATATATATATTTTAAAAAAGTGATTAATAGATTTAAAAAATTTCAAATCACTTCAAATTAAATTAATATATTTCTTTTTTTTTTAATATAATGCCCTCATATCTTATCTAAATTCGACAGTTAAATTTTTAAACTTATAAAAATTTAATAAAATTTATCATAAACTCATTATAAGATCACTAACCAATACCATCAATGAGTTCCTAATACTCTCATAATTTAAAAAATATTAAAATTTTAAATTTTTAAATGATATAAATCCATCAATCAATTTCGTCTAAAAAGCTTCAAATTACTTCAAACAAAAATCAATATACTCATGTAAGTCTCTTTAACAGTATAAATTAAGAGTAGTAAATTTTTAAATGAATTTTAAAAAATTAAATATGAAAAGAAAAATTTTGACCAGAGAGGGATATAACATATAAGGGATATAACGAGAATGTGATTAGTGTTTTTGAAATGATGAAAGTCTTTGTCGGCTACTTTTCACGATTTAATTAAGTTGTAGAATTGCGTGGCCTACTTTGTAGAATTGATCCTAATTCAACCAAGTAAACAACTAAGTCTGCTTCGAATGAATAATCGTGAAGTGGACACCACCACTGCATTTATAGTGAAGAACTTGATGTCAACATGCATTTTGAGTAAGGTTTACGTGACATCGCAATCATTTGACAGGTCACCAACATGGAACAGTTGAGCAAGTAGCAAAAAAACATTCAAACTTTGTTATAGTCATTAAAAAGATTCTGAAACAAATAAGGGACTGTTAAATACATCCTAAACAACTAGGTTGTGATGCAAAGAAAAGCTAAGATATGCAGCATAATGACGACCATTTACAGGCTTTAAAAAGGTTTAAAAAAAAAGTTAACTGCAGAGTTTGTTAGCATCTAACCTCTACGATGAGCATGATCGAGGCCATCAGGTTATAAGGAAGTTCCAGAGTTTTTGTTTCGCAGATGATGGTGTTCCATCATCATCATCCTCTTCATCATCTAATTCATCAGCATCTTGGTCGATCTCTTGCTTGTTAAGCGTGTGATTATTCTTAACAACAAGATCGCTGGCAGGCTGAAATGCAAGAAAGAAATTTGTCACTTAACAGTAAGTCTTGGAACACAATTTCTTCTTTATCTAAGCATATAGTTTGGGCAAGATAAGCAATAAAAAGAATTATAAGCAAATTAAACGTATATTTTGACATGTGGTGAATGCTTCAATCATGAACATCATGAACAATGATGTTTACAGTAGCAAAGGATACTGTCCAAAAGTGATCGAATTCGAGTAATCCTTGCCAAATTAGTGAACATATGTTCAGTTGAGTTAGACTCCCTGTTCGTATAGACCATGAAAAACCATGCAGTCTGGATATACATCACCTGCTAGGTCAGATACTGAATTATAGTTTAGTCTCAATTGAGGTTTTTTCTATTAGGAATAATGTGTATATATTAGTGTAATTTTCGTCCCTCTTGCTGAATAATATTACTATATTATTATCGATTTGGTATCAGAATGACTGAATGAGTGAATCTAGGATAGCTTATGGCGAAGGTGCAGGTTTGATGAAACTGCAGCCCACCCTTCCATAGCACACACATTTTCTTCCTCCCTCCCTTTGTGTTTATCTTTCTCTAAAGACAGTCATTCCAACTCCCATCAATAAGGAATATCATAAACCACGAAAAGACAACTGAAGAAACAAAGGATAAAAAAGAGAAATTACCACATTAACCTCCTTAGATTCTCCTTCAGACGCATCCTTCCTCTCTGTATTAATTTTATTAGCATCTTTGATAGGCAAAACTGCTGCATCTCCAGAAAGTGAAGTGCGCTCAAATTCACAAGTTGTCCCATTTTCTACGACGTCAAATTTTGGCACTGTCATTTCAATCTGTGGCTCCTGATCTTTGGAAATTGCATATGGCTCTTCCGAAGTTGATTTCTGCTTGTGCAGCACTGATTCAAATTCCTTGCTTTCTAGTTGTGATTCAACCTGGCTTTTCAGTTGAACAAATCAATTTAGATTATGATGATGGTTTATAACATCAAAAAGAAACAAACAAATCCCTTTGATATGTGTATATGCTTAATCAACGTGGATAAAACATATGTAAAGAAAAGAAATACCGGTTAGAAGAATTTCCATTTTGCCTAGCTCTTTTCTGTGATTTCAGAATTTGTTCAGAATGAATATCTGCATTATTGTCAGATAACATGTTGCTCGGCCTTTTATGGCCTAACCATGAATTTACACTGCTCAAAATTGTTGATTTCTGTACAAAATTCTCAAGTGGTTGGTTAGATCTACCACTATTTGTTCCAATGACAAATGGGCTTTGAGCATCAAGAACTGGTCGTGCATCAGGCATTGGATTCTGCCCATCCAAAGCATATTTCACACCTTCAATCTCTCCTCCGTATGCCTTTGCATGCCCATTATACCTGGTCTTCTTGGGTGTAATAGATAAATCCTGAAGATTATCTACTTTTTGAGCATTTATTTGTTTATCGGCAACATTATTATTCAGATGAAAACTTACATCTGTTGATCTGAAATCCCTAAATTTCTCTTGCAGTTTGTTCTCCAGCTTCTCTGTATCCAAATCTTTATCAAATGAATGCTTGAATATCACCTCGGTGCATCTCCTGATCCAAGGTTTAGTATCAGGAGAGGTAGAAATATTTTGGGTACTCTGAGAAGCCAACTTCTTCATACAATCACCATTTCTAGTAATCTCTCCATGTGAAGCATCACAGCTTTGGTGTTTCTCTAGGACAGTAGTCTTGCATTTATCAATCTGCACATCAGATAATGCTCTATTTTCAGATTCAATTTGCAAGTCCTCCAAATATTTAAGGCGTTGAATTTTTTGATTAATTTCTTCTCGATCAGCATGCAGTAATTGTCTCTGTTTTTGCAGCTTCTGACATTGAACATCTAATGCTTCTGTAAAGCTCTTGATTTCAGCCCACTCTTTTTCTCTCTGTTCACGGTCCTGAATGATCTCCCTGTTCTCAGTGTTAAGTTTTTGCATCTCCAGTGCCACGTGTTCCAACCGCTTTGCAATAATTTCCTTTTGAGAATTTATATATTGAAGCTCTTTGGTCTTCTCTTGCTCAAATGCTTCTTCCCTTTCTCTCAAGTATGTCTCAATTTCTTCCCTCTTTTTCTTGATACTATTTTCTAATTCCTTCCTTTGAATATTGATATCTCTGACAAACTCATCCCTTTCATGCTGAATCTTAACAAACCAATCTGAATGTTGTCTATTCATTTCTTGGACAAATTCCTCCCTCTCACTAGACAAATGCTCACTCTCTCTCTTGAACTTATTATGAAGGTTGTCCTTCTCCAGCTTAATGCTTTCCTTTTCTTTCTTGAGGTACTGAGCTACTGCTTTTCTCTCTTCCTCAAGCCTTTCTGCTTCTTTTCTTAGGTCGTCTGTTTTTTCTTCAATAAGTTCCCAATCAGACTCAAATTTCTCCTTTTCAACTTTCAGTCTTTCAGTTTCAGCAAGAAGTATTAGTTTCTGGGCTCTGAGACTATCAATTTCTCCTTTAAGTTCATTTTCCAGAACATGCAACTTATTTCTCTCTCCTGTGGTGATTTCTAACCTTTCTTCCAAAAGAAGAGTCTCTTTCTTCTTATCTTCCAAACTAGCTTTGCTTTTCTCAAGATCTACCTTCAGCTCAAGGATACTTTCACTTTCCTTCTGCAGTTTTTGAACTGCAGCCTCTGCTTCTCTTTGTGAACAAATTAAACTCTGTTCTTTCTCCTCCTGCAATTTCAATTTGTTGGCAACATCTTCTTGCTTCTCAGCTAACTCAGAAAGCTGCAAATCAACAGCACGTTCTCTTTCACTAATAGCAACTTCTCTAGCAGAGAGATCAGCCTCCTTAGCCTCAACTGCAGATTTTTTAGCCTCCAGTTTGTTCTTCAACTTTAGGTACCGCTGTTCAATTTCATTTTCCAACTCACTTTTTCTCTTCTTCAAAAGAGCTTCATGCTCCACCTTAATTCTTTGAATTTCATCCTGCAAGCATAATAATAAAAGAATTCAACACCTAGTACTGAAAGAAACTAGTCATAATTGTTAAGGCTTTCTATACAATGCAACAGAAACTTTAAACAAAAAAGGGTTAAACCCCAGAACCAAGAATTCATCACCTGTTCTTTGCACAAAATATTTTCCTGTAAAACAAGCAACTCCTGCTCTTTTTTAGCAAGCTTTGTTTCACACTTAACAATGGCCTGCAAGAATGAACCAATAACACAATGAAGAGCTAAAGAAAATTAAAAAGATTATTTTATAAGAAACTAACAGACCTCTTCTCTAATTGCTAGTGCAGCAACTTCTAAATCAAAGTTGGATTTTTGTGCTTTTAGAGTTCGAGCTTCTTCCTCAAGATTAGTCTTTGCTTCCTCCAATTCTTTCTCAATGCAATTTAACTCTTTTGTCCTTTCAAAGATGAATTCCTCCCTCTGATTTAACAAGATCTGGCTTTCCAGTAATCTCTCTTGTTGTTGATGCAGAGCCTTTTGGCTCTCATATAAGGCTTGTCTTTGAAGATTCATCTCGTTTTCCTTAGTATCACACCTATAATATAGTTGAGTTGAGAATCAGAAAGACAAATAGAATCTGCTAAACTATACACAGAAAATTAACTAGATATTTTTGAAATTGAAATATCGATACACAGCAACATATTCAACCCAAAACTAACAGAGCATATGTTGCGAGTGGCACGACCAGAATAAAAACAACAAAAGTGAACACATCTTTGCAAGCAATTTTATTTTCCAGAAATATTGGATGAGAAAATGCCAATATGGGAAAACAGAATGTTATTGACGATTGGTTTTACAATGATGAACGCAAAGAAGCTCCTACATGAAAGATCATTACTGAAAAACAACCAGAAGAACAACTTACTCAAACTTAAAAGTAGCATGACGCCTCCTGAGATCATCTTCCCGAGCTGAAATATCATCTAATGTTCTTAATGTAGAATTGCGTGTTCGGGCTGATTCTCCTTCCAAAGATTCTGCTGCAAGTATCTTTCTTTCAGCCTCAGCCAATTTTTGTTGTGCTTCTTCCATCATTGTCTGAGCTTCGGCAATCTTGCATTCATAATCAACCTTTCTTTCAGCCGATTCCACTAGATTGTCATGCAAAGCCTTCTCAATCTACATAAGACCACATACACAAAATTCCAACTCTTTTACATCAAAAACCAGCATATTGTACATAATATTAGAGAGCAACAATCAAGGCGTCACATCTATAGATCAAACACTGATGAGTTGAAGGTGTAGTAGCCATGAAACTTTGGTTGGTGATCCTAGTCGAGCAGCTGAAGCACTACATCTATGTAAATAGTGGGGAAGAAGGGTTGCTAATATCTATGAACTGGGTCGACGAGAGCGAGTGATGGTGTACCTATGATCAGTGAAAGAGACATGGAGGACTAAGTGTCACAGTTGACACGGTCAGGGATTGACATTAATGTGCACTTCTTGTTGTGTGACTTCCGGGTGTTCAAGGTGCTAGTGAGCAGCTACCTAGGGCTCAAAGATCACAAAGATGTACCTGAAAGTGGAGGAGGTGTCCAAGGGCGGTGGAAGGATAAGCTTAATGAAGGTCAGCAAGCTCATGAAGGCAAAAGCCTTGAGTTTTGTAAATAAAATTACACAAAATTGACCTTTTCATATGGTGTGAAGAATCAAATTCAAAGTTTTCAAGTTGATGTAAATATGAACTTTGTCAAAAAATAATAACGATAAATAAATAAATAATAGTAAAGTGATGTTGCCATGCTACAATTCAAACTATTTAGCACAGTAACATCTATCAAGTAGATGGCTCCTTCACAAATTACTAAAAGATCAATATTGTAATTTTATAGAAGTCAATTAAGGAAAGTGATGATTAATAAGGAATCATTCCAAACCTTCTGAACCAAAGCATAGTCAGACTGTTGAATCACCAATCACAAGAACAACAAACACATGTATTTTAATTCTAAATGCATGTTTCTGTGGGATGTCACATAAGTGGTATAGTTTGAATAAGAGAGTGCAGAAGTGAAACAACAGAATTGCAAAGAAAATTGTGTTTCTTTTGTATACTAGTATAATCTCAAGCAATAGGCTTCAGTGAACATGTACTTACATTTGAAATGCACTCTTTCTGGATCCCCAAAAGCTTTTCAAGGCTTTTTTCTCGTTTCTGAGCTTCAGCTAAAGCAGATAACAGTTTAGCTTCCTCTCGCTTGTATACCATCTCAGTTGATTCTGAAGATGCTTTAACTTGCTCATATTTAGAAAGAAATTCCTTTCTCTCCAAAATAAGAAGCCCCATGTGGTGTTGATAGTCATAAATCTACCATATACAAACAAATAAAAAAGGAATATAAATAAAACAGTCTAACATAGAAAGAAATTGATGTTCCAAAACATAATGCAGCATAAGAAGTTAGAGACTCATGTCATCAGAATAATATGAAGCATTAACAAAAATGACATCTTACAGTTCAAAACTAAACTGAGAAAATGCTAACGAATTGCAGCAGCAATGGCCGCTTCTAGTGACAAATTCATTCTGTGACATATTAAATATGGCAGCATAGTTGCTGTGTGATAAATGCTTATGCAAGTTATCTGGTCTATAAGAAAAGAATTCAATCTCCTCAAAGAGAATCAAACATCTAACAGTGATTACCATCCAGATCATATATAAATATCTACAAACATATAGAAAAATCAGGCAAAGATTCTGGTGGTGAAAATAAAATAAAGGAAAATCAAACTTCGAGCAATGCATGATAACCATTGTGTAGTATTCAATAGTAATTCTCCTGATGTTGGATCTCTCCAATTAATAAGGAAATCATGTTATAGGGGTGGCTGAAACGATAGATAAAACTTCCATTCTTTACAAACGCATGACTATCAAGGTGGACAAGCTTGGCCAGATGATATTAGATTGAGATGGGAAACCAGAGGCTAAAATTGCACAGAAATTATAATTCAACACAAATTTGGGCAAAAAATAATACAAAAAAAAAAATCTGTTTGCAACTGGAAATCCTCATACACACGCAGACAACCCTACTCGAATACGCACAATGCATGCCATAGTTTTCCAAGATAACTAAATAAATGCCCACTCAAAACAGTGTAGTTCTAAACATTGTTCCAGAAAAAAGACCTTACTAACTCGTTAGCCTTTGCATAACTGAAACCTAGTGTACAACTCAAGAACAAAAGAGCGAGAGAAATCACCTCGGTTTCCAGCTTCGTGATATAAGCTATCAGTGCGGCCTTATCCCTCTTCTTCACGGATTCCTCGTCGAGGCCGGCATCCCTGAGCCTCTTCCAGATCGCGTCGTCCCCGAGAGGAGTCTTGGCGACATCGACGGCGACAGACGCCGGCGTCATCCCTGCCGACCGCGGGCTCGCCGTATCGACGTCCGACCGGCGCAGGAGTTAAACCCTAGATCGGAGCGCCGGCGAGTACATTTGGTCCAATGTTAGACATGCCTTAAGATTCGTGCAAGGACGTTAAAAAAAAATCTGATGGTTGAAGTGAAAAAATATAAAACTTTGTAAGGAAAATGTGAAGTTTTAGAGGGTGAAATGAAAAAAAACAAAAACTTCATGGGGACAAAGTAGAAAGTAATAAGAGTTTAAGGAGCAAAGAGACTTTTTAAAGAAAAGTGAAAACTTAAGAAGGCAAATAGAAATTTTGACAAATAATTTAAAATTAATTATAAAAAATATGAATAATTATAAGTTCATGCTACTACTATTTCCACAAACAATTTCATAAACAATAAGTTGTATTTGAATCAAAGTTTCAAATTGAAATACAATGTGTTATCTGTATTCTCGAAAATTTATTGAGATGGTGGTAGTAATTCTACTTGGGCTAGGGGAGTTTAAGGATCAAAATTGCATGAGAGAAGGGAAACCTATTTGAAAGCTCATAAAGCCTTTGCCAAAGGTTCTCCAATGCAGAGACACCTCACACGACTCAAATTAATGGATGGGTGGAGCCGCGAAGGAACTCGATTCGGGCATTCTCACTATAGGTGCCTGATTAGGGTATCTAACCTTAATACAATGGCAACAACAAGTGGAGAGTGGGCTGCACCATGGCAAATAAAGTTAGCAGTTGCATGATGAAAAGACTCAGATGACCACTACATATGTCACCAACTGAACTGATACCTTTCATAGTGCCATCAATTGCTTGAGGCCTTTGCTAGTCTTTGTAATATTCATAGAACCAACCTTTGACGAGTTTGATCTCCTGATCTCTCTGTTCTATGCAAAGTGGTTTTAATTGAGCATGAAGATGTATTACAGAATGTATCAGGTAGAACACTGTCTTCAATTTAAAGAATAAGTGCACCTGCAACAGAAGCATTAATCTTGGAAATGTTCAGGTAAGATGTTTCAGTTGATAACTCGCATTTGGGATGTAGCTTCTACTGGATTTGCAGGCAAATGATCTGATAGTAATATTAATTGCCACAGTTTGATTTGATGGATAACTGGCTGATTATGTTGATAGTTGACTCTACGGTGCAATAATTGCTCAAATCAAGCTGCTTCTTTGAGCAGTTGTGAAGTTGTAAATGAAAAGCAGTCTTTGTTATGATTGCAGCTCTGACAATGACTTGCAGCTTTCACTTTTCACCTTAGTTCATGTAAATAAGTTGATGATCAGTGTCAGAAATCACTGAATGGATGTCTCTGTAATGTTAGCACGAATCGATGAACGAATTTACATTAAAAAATTAGTTGTTTCAGTAATATGAATGGCTCTGTACTTCATATGCTTCAACAATTCTCAAACTAAATCAATTCTCTGTATCATCCTTCATTCAAAGAGAGGATCAACCAAGCATATCATGGAGCACTAGAAGCTGCAATATATGAGTAGATATCAACAGCAGTATGTTTCTTATCATAAACTGGGAATCATTTAGTGGCAGCTGATTCAGTATCCAAGTTGGAACGCACTGGAAGAAATGCCTGAGTGAAGTTTCAATAGTTTTCTCAGTCTTCTTTCCATATCTTCGGTACAGGGAACCCCTTGTTTTCGTTCTATCATTGGACAAACATTTCCATCAACTCTTGTGACTGATCTTGATTTCAATTGTTCAGTCGTCTCAATTACTCATAGTACTCCAACAGTGATGGATTCATTATTTTTCTACCAAGTTTAGACAGTTGAGTGAAACATAGGATATTGCTTCCATCTGCCAAGACTGTAACTTGTCATGTTGATAGGATAAGCATGTCAAACAGTGCCTTAACTCTTAACAGCTCTGTTTCTTTCAATCTGAAATGCAAGAACAGTGACTATTCAGACCTACCAGCTTGAATGAACATCATCTGTCATACCCATGAACCGTCCAGCCAACACTTTCTTGTTTTCTCAATGATGCAACAGGCATCGAAATTGTGCACACATGGTCATGATCAGGACTGCAACTTATCACTGTTGATGGAAGCTTGTGACGGAGATTGGGGAGCATGAGGGCCCCTCCGTACCATGCATCCACAGGCAGCTTCCATGTTCTCCACCTTCCAGTCTTCTGCCTTTTTTTATTTTCCTTTAGCCTGACCATCAATGACCACTAGAACATCATTCTTTACCTTTTGAGTTCAGCAATTACATGATATCTTTGATTTGCTTCTCGGATTGATTCTGCTTGCCTTTTCTATAAGAAAATAATGGTTTGCAAGCACAGCATGTTTCCATCGACCAAGGATTGAAGGTCTCTGAGGGAGGCAACAAGCTTGCTGTGGCCTCTTTCCATGCGCCTTTTGCTCAGAACATGGCACCACCTTGGCTCTCAGTACCTGCCAAAAGCCAGCGTCAAGGTGAGCACACATGGCTAAAGGAAGAAAAAGACTAGAGAAAACAATGGTAGGGTAGTAGAACAAAGGCAACATGGTAGGGCTGGGACACATTCGATTAGTGGCACTCATCTTTAGGCCTGATGGGTTGGGTTAAAGGAAGAGAGGTGTGCCCACATAGTCAAGGTGCTTCTAGTTGCCCCTCAAAGCCTGAGGCATCATCAGCCCACTTTTCATCAGCTTCTTTGGATGCTGAAGTTTGATGTGCACAATAAAGTAGATCAAATTCTGAAATCACTCTTAATGGCCTGTAATTGCTTTGAATCTTGGATGAAGAATTGAAATGGAAGGACCACTGAGTTGGAGCTTGGCATTGATGTTCAACTAAGTTTGGAGAATATTCTCCATGATGATGCTGCATGAGCTGCTCTGACAACCCTCGTAAGATAGTTCTTGAAGGGAAGGAACCGCCCTGCTGCTACCTAGCTGTAATACGCTTAAAACTTTCCTAAAGACCACCATTGGTAGGGTAATGACCACTGCAGTCTGCAGCATCTGATTCAAAGGAAACACGTACCCATGCAATCAACACAGTCAAAATTCAATTCTAAGTCCTCAGGAATCAGCAGCATTTGGGTCGATTCACTGTCCATCTTCTGAGTTGTTTCTTTGCGACGAAGGAGAAAGGAAATGAATTGAATGAGTGTGGATGTTGCAGGGTTGGTGTGAGCGTGACTCATCAGGGGGGTAGAAGTAAACGTAACTTGCCTCACGAGTTACTCGGCGGTGGTCAGGAGGGAGGGGTCCCCACGGGCGGCGCGGCCGCATTCACGGTGGCCACGGGAGGCAGGCGTCCCCTTGCGTCCGTCGCCAGCCACGCGTCTCCCGCCGGTGCAATGCACCTGGTGATTCCGGTCTCTCTTTTTTCCTCCTTCGAATATGGAAAATATAATAATTGCCCTTTTTCTTTTTTGCCCCTGCCTTTTTCTGAATTCTTTGGCTTTGCTCCCCGAGACCAAACCCCTAAATAAACCCCATCCCTTCCCCCACCCACCCACCCACCTCAATTGCCTCATGTCTGTTGAAGCTCACCACCTTCGCCTCTTCCCTTCCCAACTCATCGTGAACGGGTAATTGAATCTCCATCTCTCTGATCTCTGGTCTCTTCTCTTCGTGCATGAAGCCGGCTGATCGAATCTTTTGCAGTGAGGCTGTCGGCGGCGTTCATCAGGATCAATCTGCCATCTACAACATGCAGTTGGGATTTGCTGCGCTGCCGGCTGGACCTTTGGCTGCCGCCTCGACCTCCGAGAGCAGCCTCACCTTCAACAACCTCCCCGCGGGTTCCAGTAAGCGGCCGCGGGAGTTCTCTGAGCACGCGCTTTCCTTTCTCGGCGAGGATTTCTCCGCCCTCGTCCAGCAGCAGATGCTGCACGTCGACCGCCTCATCCTCCACCATGTAACTCGATTGATTACCTGCTAAAAATGGAAACTTTGTTGTTTTGGAAGCAGGGGAGAGGGGGCAATGAGATTTTTATGGATTGTGTAACAGGTGGAGAAGGTGAGGATTGAGTTGGTGGAGCGGCTGAAGCGGTTCCTGCGGCGGGTGCTGGCGGCGGTGGAGGAAGGGGTGTCGAAGCGGCTGAGGGCGAAGGAGGAAGAAATGGAGAGGCTGAAGAATCTGAACTGGGCGCTGGAGGAGCGCGTCCGAAGTCTCTGCGTGGAGAACCAGATGTGGCGGGAGGTGGCCCGGAGCAACGAGGCCACGACCCACGCGCTGCGGGCCAACCTGGAGCGGGCGCTGGCCGCCGCCGCGGAGGCGGAGGCCAAGGCCGAGGCGGCCGTCGACGACGCCGAGTCCTGTTGCTGCGGCTGCGGCGGGGGCAATGCGGAGGAGGGAGGGACGAGGGCAGCGTGCCGGCTGTGCGGCGAGAGGCAGCCAGCCGTGCTGCTGCTGCCCTGCCGGCATCTCTGCGTCTGCGCCGCCTGCGGACCAGCGGTCGCCGCCTGTCCCGTCTGCAACTGCGACAAAACCGGCAGCGTCCTCATCAACATGTCGTAATCGACTCGTCCTCCATGAATGTAAGAAAAAAGCAATAAATTTACATACAATTTAGCAGATTGAATGTTACACTCAATCCGATCAGCGATCAACATTAAGCAATCGCCTACGCATGCATCGTCGTCCCGAAGAAGAAACGGGATAAGATGCCACGTGGAGGATCTCTCAGATCCTACACGTGGCGTATGATGAGACATATCAAATCAGGCAAATTAATTTTCTGAGTTTCATTAATTTCAAATATTTTTATATAAATTTAAACTCCTCTATTTAGAGACAGTGACGGGTAAAGGAAAAAACAAAAAAAAAAGAGAGAAGATAATAAGTCGATGATAAAAAATAAATATGGAAAATGATTGATCATGTAGGACCGAAAGTGAAGACAATGACTAAAGAAGAGCGTAAAGAGCTATAATATAAATAAATAAATAAATTTGTCAATAATTGTCAGAGCAAATCTTATATAGAATTTTAAAAATAGGATGAAGAAAATAATTCTAATAATAGGTGCTCTTTTAATTTCTATCAATTTATTTTTATTACCGTGTTTGACACCCACTGCAGCGTGTAAAGTTCGACCGGGCCGGTCGAAACACGACACGCGCTCTCGTGGGGCACCACGTGACCGCCACCGAATGGGAGCGGCGTACGCCTTGCGGACCCACGTGCGCGGGAGGCCTCGCGCACGCGCCACGCAGCTCCCCCACCCGGGCCCACCGGTCGATTCCATTCGAGCCGGAATCGAAGACCCGGTCCAGCCGGTTCGGGTTCTAATACCATTGAAGAGTGAGCACTAGGTCTTTACCAACCTGATTGTAGACACCTTTGACGATAAGTTCTTCTCCATCTTGAGATGCGAGATTTTGCCTTCATGTCCATGCTCTCGTTAGGCCAGTGGCAGTAGAGTGGAACCTTCACCATCAAATCCAAAGAGATGAGAATTTTTATCAAGCATTCATGGTGCCATATGAAGATCATGACAGAACTATTTGCAGAGAATTTATTCAAAAGAAAGAAATTAATGACTTTGAACTCCATCACCTAATCTACAATTCAGTTGTAGTACATTCAGAGCTCTCACAAATTAGGTTAGAGGTAGAATTCCACATGCAGCAACCCCACCAGTCCCTAGTGCCCCTCCCAACCAAATCCCTGCCAATCAGTGTGTGGACTTTCAATGAGCTTGGCATGTTCTCACATTTGATGCATGCATGGATTCAGTGAGGAGTAAAAGTTGAATGTTGGTTTGTGGATTTGATGAAGCATGAAAGTGACCATTCATGTGCTCATTGGACAGAACATTTAAGTGCAACCACACCCTCCACCACCAGCACAAAGTGCTGTCATATTTCAGGACTGCATATTTAAACAAACCTAAAGAGGGGGAAAGCATCCTAATCTTGATGGATGGAACTCACTCACCTCTCATGTTGCTATTGTGGGTCACAGAGCAGTTGTGTCCACGCCATTTTCTTCTTATCGTGGACTTTCAGGCAGCTTGTATCAGTTCCTAGATGCAATTATCACATGTATAGGGGACTGTTATTATTAGTTGAAGTAATGAATTAAGCATGGCATATGGCTTCTCAATCAGGACAAAAACAAACCCCACTTTGATAACACAGACATAAACTTTACTAAAGGATCTTTGGTCCTTTCACTTTTTATCAATTTTGTTTGCCAGGACTAAAGATAAAGGAATAGATAACAGCATGGTAATTCAGTCTGTTTATGAAAGATCCAAAGATTTCCCCTCCACTGCTGTCCAATTTGTAGAGAAAATATGCAAAGATTGATTGAGTAACCACTTCCTCATCTCCTTTTAAAAGTAAAGAGAAGAATTGAAAAGTTACTTCTTTACCATTATGTCTAGTCCACATATAGAGATGAGTCACAAGATGTGACTTCTAGGAATTTATGATCAAACATGGACCTAGAACTAAGTAGATGAACATTTAATTTATCAACGTGAAGTTGGAGGAAACTTATAGCATGTATGACAGTGTGGCATTATTGCAGTTATCTTTGACAAAATCATACAATTAGTGACTTGTAATGAATAGTATACACTATGATTCACATGTAAAATAATAATAAACTTATTAAAAGGAATAAAAGAATGAGACCGAAAGGATTAAGTTCTTAAACTATGCATAAATATTAAAAGATCTTCCTCCTAAATGCCTTGACATTTTGGAATTATGATCAAACATGGACCTAGAACTAAGTAGCTGAACATTTAATTTATCAACGTGAAGTTGGAGGAAACTTATAGCATGTATGACAGTGTGATATTATTGCAGTTATCTTTGACAAAATCATACAATTAGTGACTTGTAATGAATAGTATACACTATGATTCACATGTAAAATAATAATAAACTTATTAAAAGGAATTAAAGAAGTGAGACCGAAAGGATTAAGTTCTTAAACTATGCATAAATATTAAAAGATCTTCCTCCTAAATGCCTTGACATTTTGGAATTATGATCAAACATGGACCTAGAACTAAGTAGCTGAACATTTAATTTATCAACGTGAAGTTGGAGGAAACTTATAGCATGTATAACAGTGTGATACTATTGCAGTAATCTTTGTCAAAATCATACAATTAATGATTTGTAATGAATAGTATACACTATGATTCACATGTAAAATAATAAGAAACTTATTAAAAGGAATAAAAGAAGTGAGACCGAAAGGATTAAGTTCTTAAACTATGCATAAATATTAAAAGATCTTCCTCCTAAATGCCTTGACATTTTGGAATTAAACTCTCTCTTGGAATTTAAGAGTTCTAACACATGTATTAAAAATGAAGAGAATCATACGAATGTGGTATTATTCAATACGATTTGATACAAATTTTATTTTATATGATTCTAAGGTATAAAAAACTATTAAAAAGTAAATAAAACCAATTGAAAGTAAAGAATTGACCTAATTTACTAGAAATTAAATTGAAAGCATTATTACAAAACTTGAAAAGAATGAATCTCAATGGTACTCTTCACAAGGAGACAATTGTCTATAGGCAAGGTCGATTCAACACAAAATAAGTCTAGCCAAAGCCAAGTTGATATAAAATATGACAATAAGAGTGAAAATTGTACTTCACTCTTAGAAGTTATGTGCTCTAAAAGTTGGCGTAAAATTGCATTTTAATCGATAATCATGGTTTTCTATGGTAGACAATTTCTTGTTCACAAAGACCATATCATTCATATCTGGTATACAATTTGGTCTTCTAGGAACAACACATGTGACAATGTTAATCATCAGACATGTAAGCAATTCATCAACAACCTAAATGTCATTCTTCAATTCACCAATTTGCACCAAGGATTTCACAACCAAAGCATATTAGAAGGAAAGTTGCAGAGACGCTATTTATTCAACATGATGAGCAGATAATGCAAACTATGTTTAATCACATCACGCACCTGTTGACCCAAATCCGCCGTCGCCCAATCGAGTATCAACGGTGCAATCCTCTCCCCGGGCTTCACCTCGAAGTCCACATCAGAGTGATTGAACAGCGTGATCTTGGAGCTGCAACACCACCATTTCCAAACTGCCATCAGTAAGTAAAGCTCCCACATTTGACATTTCATCGAACAGGTGGGGTACTGGCATTACCGATGCGCGCGTAGGTGCCACCGGGAATGGCGACGCTGGGATCAGTTGGGACTAGGACCTTGCTCGAGCAGGCACGACCGCCCTGCATCAGGAACGAAGAGCGATAAGAAGCCCGATCGGATCGATCCAAAGTCCAAACGGTCCGTGGGGGAACTTTTCGGTACCTGGAGAGGTCGTAGCCGGCCGAGAACGGGGAAGCTCGCGAAGGAGAGGGCCGCCACCATCGATGGAGTAGGAGGCCATCGCTGCGAAGAAGAACGGCGAAGGCTGGGTTTGGGGTTGAGCCGTTGAGATTGGCAGCAATGCTTCCCGCCATGGCGTTTTCCTTTTATTTATTTATTTATTTTTGGATTTTTTTAATAAAATATATCTCTTATTAATCTCCATCAACGATTGTAATTATCAGATTTCTCAACCAGACCCATGTAACCGGTTCATTTGGTCGAACCGAGTCGAGTCGATCGGCTTTCAAAACAACACACTACAAACTATCACAGTAGAAACAATACACACCCAAGTTCTAGAACCAGATGAACAACATAGAGCCGAATTCAAATAGTCGAGACAAATGATCCTCGTGACGATTACATAGCATAGCATACATGTTTCGACATTCCCGAATAAGATACGACTACACGAAAAAGAAGAGCAACACACGAATGAATAATTACATAAGGATACAGACCTTGTGACGATATGACACAATAGGCATGATACATGATATCAAATTAGACGACCTATAAACCAATTGATTTCGTCGAACCGGCTAGTTCGGTTCACTCAGCAAGATGACCACATACAAAGTGTCACAGTTAAAAACAATAAAAACCCGAACTCAACAACCGAATGTAGCACAATATTTAGCTCAATCTAGAAAGTCCGAAGAAACAACTTTACGAGAATCATATCACACAACACGCAAAGAATTCCCGATGCTTTGAGATACATGAACAAACACAGCCGAGCATACAATAACAGATATGAACAATCACAGAAGGTTGCATCGATCCTAAGAGCCTGAGATGATAAGCAGACGTATGTAATGGTTTAGGACCCTCCTCAATGAAACTCTTACCCCAGAAACAAAGTGTATGCAGGAATGCAGCTTCTTCGGCACCATATCTGAGTATCATCATTGTCAATGGTAAGATTCAGATAACCTTCCTGTGTCCACCAAATGCCCAAATCTGAAAAAAAAACAAAAAAAAAAACATAGTCCTTATCAATTGCATCGTAGATGCTTTTGTTTTGGTCGAACGACAGGTTGAATTTGTTGAAACTTTGCGAGGGAAAAAGTGTCGTTTGAGATGAGAAGAAACAAGAGCTACTTCTTCTCCTTGTCTTCAAAAGTATTGACTATGGTTAAGTGGGCAAAGGGGGGGAAAAAACTTGTTTCTTCTTGTACCGTCGATAAATACTTAACATGGTGGTTGTTGTGTTGAGGAAAAGATACAAGGGAATATAGAAGTCTGCTAGCTATAGTAATCAAATTATGACCAGTAAAATCTCACACCATCAATGTGTCGTCCATCTAATGCACGACGGAGCTAGTGGGTAGTCTTACCGACATTAGAAACCTAAGAAAAAAGTAAAGCTATTCCTATGCACCTTAAATCGGAGACACAAGATACAGCATCACTGACCAGCATTTCAGGAAGCAATCCTAGAGAAATGGAAACATGGTCACAAGCGAAAACTATAACCTGAAAGTTTTAAGGAATTATGGTTGTGTTTAGATTTCTCATGCTCTACTACGACAAACAATCTATATAAGAATCATCAGCAATCTGTATATGGCAATTGGTCATCTTCAAGTATTTGAATCATATAAACTATGCATACAGTTTAAAAAGGTGGATGCGAGAAATTCACCTTCAGGTTCTTGTCCCAACTCCCTGTGCATAAAGCACTGCCATCAGAAGACAAACCTAAGCAGCTAATGCGCGACTCATGAGAATTTTGAAGTGTTCCCAAGTTCAAAACCGCCTAAAGAGAAATGCACATGCACAAACACAAATTATATCATGGTTAATTTTGCTGAAAACTATGCATTTTTTAGGATGGCAGGAAAGTGCATTTACCTCACCCACTAGTGTATCCCAAACATAACAATCGCCACTGGAATAACCAGCAAAGAGTAGCCTTCCGGATAAAGAAAAGGCAATAGACGTGACAGTTGGGACAACATTGTCATCGCCATCATGCTGTTGACGGTAAACTTGAAGCTGATGTCCAGTTCGCATATCATATAACCTGCATGTGCTGTCATCTGAACCAGTTCCAAACCTCTGCCCATCAGGGAAGAACTTGACAGTGTTAACATCGCCTTGGTGACCATGATAAGTCCGAACTGCACGGCTAGCAATTCGAGTATCCCATAACCGTGCAGTTGCATCGCAGGAACCAGAGACAAACATGTTGGAGTTTGAACTGTTGATTGAGACACTGCAGAAATAAACAAAGAAATTGCATGTCAGAATGTAGATTTAAACTAGATTATTAGTACAACTGACAAATTTCATTTGACTTTTCATATCCTACATATTTTCTTTCCATCAACCAGGATAGAAGCTCGTTGGAGCGAGGGGCATTTGGGATTCAAGTTGGTATGTTAAATTTAAATTTTACATCTTTAAATCTTCAAACTTATAGATCCTGCATGATAGTAATTCATATACCGAAACCTGTTTTGATCAGTGTTTTTATACATGAAAATCCTTGAGAATAAATTTTCTTCTCCAATTACTTTTTTGATTTATAGTTTTATTAATGTCTCTGATGATCCATCATTCCATTTGCTAGCTTAAAGTTCTTATAATATTAATCACAGGTTCTAACCTTGACTGAAGTATTAAACAGCTAGAAAAATGTACCATGCTGAGGTAACTTGTATGTTAAGCTTCTGATATCATGTTTAATCAATTCATACGGGCAGAGGAAGTGACAAAGCTATCAAGAAAGAACTACACCCAAATGTGTGGTTATGGCAAATAGTTCAATTGTAAGTTTGGAAAATGCTACCTGAATTAGTTAAATTGTGCCTTTATAAAAGGATATTACCTCAACACATCAGCTGTATGTCCGGAAGGAAATTCTCCACCGAAAACAGAAATCCTTTGGCCAGTTGTGACATCCCATAGAACACATGTTTGATCACTGGAGCTAGTAATCAACCGAGACTCATGATCAGGAACATACTGACAAGAATACACATAGCCTTTGTGCCCAGTAAGTACCCTTGAGACAGAAATGTTGTCTCTTTCAACACGAGAATTGAGATTGAAAATAGAGCAGGCGCTGTCAAGACCTCCACATGCAACAGATTGCCCATTTGGTGCAAATGCACAGGTCATAACCCAGGGGCACTGAAGCTTTATAGCATGTGTCTTCTGACTCGTTAAAGCATTCCATACAATCAGACGTCCATCCTGAGAAGCACTAACTATCCAGTTCCTTTCAGGTGCCCAGTCCAATGAATAAACCTGAATTCTTAAAATATAACACATTGGTTCGCAATCTAAAACAAAAATGATAAAAATGTAAAATTTGAGACAAATAAAGTTGTAGAATGAAAAGAAAATACTAGGTGACTGGCTATTCTGAGTAATTCTCCACCCTACAATACTGTTACAATATATAAATAGTATGAGCAATTCAACAGCTTGTTATGAAAATAGCAAAGAGAAATTCATGTAGCAAGGAGGGGCAATGAAGCTGGACAGAACCTGTTTCTCATATGGTTCCCAATGCCAACCTAAGAGAACTGCTATCCATAGTTGCCTCACCTTGTTCAGAGTCTATCAAATAAAATATTGTCCTTGCTTCAATTAGTAATAGACCCAATTAGTTTTTTCCCTGGCTGCACCCACCATCTTATTAAGTTTCAAGTAGATTGAAAAGTATGTACATATAAACTACAACTATTTTTTTCAGAAAAGGGCTAGAAATAAAAAGTGTGTCACTTCATATACTCATCTAGAATATGTTAAACTTCATCTTTTTTTTAACTAATTTTATATAGTTTTATGCAAATTGCTTATCAATTGGATGGGACAGTTCTGCGGACAGATAAAGCAATACGGAATATGTCTCTTGCTATGAATGGTTTCCTAACATAGCAAACTGAGCCAAACATTAGCCTGGGTGACATCAGTCAAACATAACAAAGAATCAAGCTAGGTTGGGGCCAGCACAATACAGGCCTAATCTGTAGCACTGTAGCTAAACTTTAAACTAACTAATGTGTTTCTATCATTCTTCAAAAATAATGGCCAGGTAATTACAAATCTACAATCAGTCAATCAGCCAGTAATTACAAGTCTCTCTCAGATGGAGCAAAAGATACGGTTTTTAAACTCACCAATTAAAAATCACATGGATAGAATGCCTAAACATGCCAGTATGTACATCTCTACCCGAAAAGAACTTAATGCTCACATTCAGTCAGTTTCAATAAAGAACGTAGTGGACTAAGGTATCCTCGAGTGTCACAACGAGATTAAAACTTTCCCTCCATATGCATAAACAAAATTATTTATCTACAAACACTTGATAGGATTACAAGCTATTGTGAACTAGAATGCCAAAAAAAATCACAAAGGAACTACAACTCCTAGGTCCTGTAAAATGACAGAATAACAGGAGAAATAACCAGTCCCCAAGAGAATAGGAGGAACATTATTTCATAACTATAAACACATTAGACTAAACCCTGATCATCAACACAACTCTATTAAGTACCCAAATTTGAGAATCTTATTGCAATATAACTGTTCTTAGCTCTTCAATTTTTTCCTCTATCATCCAGATTGGATTAAAAGAAAATACCAACTACAACTAGATTATCAAGATTTTCTAACAAAAGGAAAACTAGTTTTAAGCATTACCATCAGGAGTCTACTGTTTTGAATTCCGAGATTTCGAAAGAAATATTTGTGCTAAAATGAAGACAAATATTTAGGAAAGTGTTTAGTTTTGTTCACTTTCGTGACACTTTAGAAACATCATAACTGCATGTTATAGAAAGTTTCTAAAAAGTCTCTGGCACCAACGAATCAAATAAGAAAAAGTAAAGCAGAAACTCAACAATTTCAACCCTCACCAAAAATAGCCAAGAAAAATCAACCAACCTTGCCAGTGTGACCCTGCAAGATCCTGCAGCAAACGAGATCTGTGGGGCTGAAACTAATTGCCGATGTCCCTTGGCTCTTAGCATACCCAGCCACTGAAGCATGCACGCAAGCGTAAGACTAGAGGGCTAGTCATATCACATGTAAGAAAACCAGAGAAACACAAAAAGAGAGGAATCCCACCATCAGTATCGAGAAGCAACTGCCTCCTCTGCTTCAATCGCTCCCTCAGAGAGTTCACCGTAGCCGTTGCATCCGCGTGCCGCTCCTTCAGCTCCGCGACCGACATCGATGAAGCCCAACCCTAGCTCCAGCAAAACCAAACCGATGAAAGGGAAATCCAGGACCTCTTGTGATGCTTAGCCTCCCCGTGAGCTCGATCGGTGCCCTAATCACCTGTTTCAGTAGCAAAAATCACGCCTTGGAGGAGCAGGCCGCCAGAATCGACCGAGCAAGAAGGCGGAGAACGCAGCAAGGCAAGTCAAGGACGGGGAACGGGAAGAAGAAGACAGAGTGGCACTGACGTCAGCGAGACCACTAGATTCAAAGTCGACGGGGCGCAGTGCGGACGTTTTCCGTGTGCCGTGCGTCGCGAGCCGCAGATAATCATCCTATGCGAGAAGATCAGATACACTCGCTCGAACGAATCTTAAAGCGAACGAAATTACAACATTTGTGAGAGATATACACATAAATTTGTAATCAAAACCCAAAAAAGAAAACGAAATTACATGAGTCCATCAGAGTGAGAGATATACACACAAAATAATACTTCGTATTTTAATTGTAAAAATTTATCTCGAAAAATAATTTTAATAAAACTTCTTCCTTTATATGATGTGGTGTATAATTATTTTATGATAGTCCAAATAATTTTTACATCATACAACAATAAATCTAGAAATTAAATAAAATGACAAAAAAATATTTTATAAATTATTTTATCAAAGCTATTAAATTCTAAACTAAAAACTCAAAAAAGTTACACAAGCATCCAAGAATAATTAATAAACACCATTTAATTAATTTCATACTCCACACCTTCTTCTTCCATGAATTTAAACCAAACAAAAAAAAACTTATTCCTCTTTTTTGCCTTCCTCTTCTTTATCACCTTCTTCTCATTGGCCTCCATTGTAAACACACTTGGAGTAACCTATTTCCAAATACAAAATAAGAAAATATTACAATAAATACATTTTAATTATATATAAGTATCTACACAATTAAATGAGCATTTTGTATGTTTGGAATAAATGGATTTTTAAAAAATAAAAAAATAATATCAAAATATTTTTGATATGGAAGCTACTTAAGGGTATCTTGAAGATTTTGGAACTGTAAGGGATTGTTTCAGAGAGAAAATAAATCAGAAGGGTGAAGTGAAAATTTCCTAATCTGATTTAGTAATATTTAAAGATATAGTTTTGCTATGCTGCGCGACAGGGAAATACACTAACCGTGCGCGACCCCCAGCCGCTGCCACCGCCGTCGCCGCACCGTCCTGCCACCGCCGGCTCAGGGTGCGATCGACGCACAACTCGCCGGCGCACCGTCCGACATCAGATTCCGACCGGATAGTGATCGGAATCTGACGAATTTGTCGAAAATCACCGAATTCGGCACCCGACCATTGACAACCAAATCGCGACCGATTTTCGGCCAAATCGCGACCAGAGATCGACCGAGGAAAGCTACAATTTGGCCGAAAATCGGCCACAATTTGGCCGCCAGTGGTTGCGTGTCGGATTTGGTGATTTCCGACCGAATTCGTCGGATTCCGGCCGAAATCCGATGCCGGATGGTGCGCCGATGAGTCGCGCGTCGATCGCGCCCGAGCCGGTGGTGGCCAGACGGCGCAACGATGGCAGCGACTGGGGGTCGGGGGGGGGGGGGGGGGGGGGGGGGGGGGGGGGGGGGGGGGGGGCGGAGTACTGTACATTCCTAGATTGGGACGGTCAGATGCGCGCGTGATCACGTGATGAACGGTGGATTCGATGTCGCGCGCAGGCGTGTAGAAACACGCGCGCAGCATAGCATTCCTCTTTAAAGAGATAAGGGCCAAATTATGAATAAGAGATCGGATCCACGTACTCGGGTCGTCGGTGGTGAGGACGGCGGCGCCGCCGAAGTCGCAGTCCAATGGTTGGCGGCCGGAGACCTGGTAAAACTCGTTCATGGCGTACGCTGCGTGTGATCGGACGGTGTTCGGATCTCCGCACGCCCCTCCTTCCTGGATCGGACCGCAGTCCACCGCCGGCTGCCCACAAGCATAATCCAGGCTCGCCTGCAGCTCCGCTTCCGTCGCACCCTGTTTCGGCACGCACCACCTCTTCCCCTCCGACCTCTTCGGCGTCGGCGCCGGCACCGACGAGTTCCCCTGCATCCCATCACCGTCATATGCCGTCAAAGTTCAATCTTGCCCAAAATTACGAGATAAAATTTTCGATCTTTCCTTACCTGGGAAGCAGGGGCGGCGGGGGCGGGGGCGGCGGAAGACTTGGCGAGGCCTGCATCGTAGGTGGGCGTGAGGTCGGGGCGGTAGAGGCCGAAGGAGCGCTCGGAGGTCGGCCCGGGCTTGAGATCCTCGTCGTAGAGAGCGAAGATGAAGGTGTCCACTGGCTTCCCCGGTGCCGCTGGCGTTCCGGCGAGGGAACGCAGATGCGCCACCAGGCCGCCATTGTACGCCTGAGCGTTCTCCACCGTCGCCCCCTCTTCCCCTGCGTCTCCCTTGTATGGCCAACCAGTCTCCGCCACCAAGATCTCCACCCCCGGGAATCCCGCCGCTGCGATCGCCGCCCGCACTGCGTCCACCTGCGCGTCGAACATGTTCATGTAGGTCGCCCCCGATCCGGCGTCGTGCCGCCCGGGGTTGGGCTGGAAGAGGCAGAAGGCGAGCGTCTCCGGCCGCGGGTCGCTCTGGTACGCGAAGTAAGGGTAAGGATTGATCATGAAGGGGCTCGCCGTATCATCTAAGAAGGCGAGGACGCCCTTAAGCGCGGGGAGGACGTCGGCGTGAAATGCGCCGGAGGAAGGCGGCTCGGAGCTGGCGAGTACCGACATGATGTTGACGGTTGAAACCTTGATGCCGGCGGTGGAGGGGGAGGCGGCGGCGAGGGCGGTGCGGAGGTTCTGCATTGCCGGAAGGAGCTGAGCCGCGAGCGTTGAGTCGCCGGAGCTGAAGGCCTCGTTTCCGACGGCGACGACGGAGATGGAGGTGGCGGGGTGGAAGGGGAGGACGTTGGCGGAGACCCAGTTGGCGGCGGCCATTGGGTCGGAGGCCAGGGCGGGGATGTCGCCATTCGAGGCGCCGATGACGACGGAGATGCCAGTGCCGGCGAGCGCGCGGAGAATGTTGGGGTCCGCGCCGTAGAGGCGGACCTTGGAGATGGTGGTCGACTGGAGTAGCTGCGCCGTCACCGCTGGTGGCGGGAGATTGTCTGCCACCTCGCCGTAGTTAACTCCGATGAACGACTGCGACTCTACAATTCCACCATTAATCCATCAAATTTACATCAGAAATCAAACTTTCTTCTCCACATTCAATCTCTCGAACTCAAAATCATCACAAAACTACTCGAAATCCCGATCAAAACCCGCTTTTTACTGCCTGCAACTGCGCAATCACTGGAAAAAGCTAACAAAAAAACGCGATTTTGAAGATTTAAAAACTTGAAATTGCACAACACTAGTTCAAAGATCTCAACTTTTTGCCTAAAAAACATCTCACAGCTTTGGATAGAAAAGATAGAGAACTCACTAGCAAAAGGGAGGGCGAGAAAGAGAGCAGCAGCGATCACGAGGCATAGGGAAATCCTGGAAGCCATGGCGACGAAAGCTGAGAGCTCTTTCGCTGCTTTGAGGAAGAAAGCTGAGAGCTCTACTAAAATGGGTAAAGAATCTTCAAGATTTACTAATATTATCTGACAGAAAAAAAATTGATGTGGAAGATGAAGAAGAAGAAGCAAGGAACCAGATCCCTGAACAGTGATTTCAAAATTTACCAATCTATCTTACAGAAAATGATGCTAAAGATGAAGAACAAGAAAGGCTTGCAAAAAATTACTTTTTTATTGTCATAAAACATTGACCTTACTGACTCAGGGATGTTGCTTCCTATTTACAGTTCTAACAGATGAGTTCTAGGACACAGCAAAAACTTTACCAAACAAGTTTTGCACAAATATGTCAAAATGAAAGATTATTCACCATATAGCATTATTCAAGTTTTTGAAAATTAATCAGAAACTAAAACTCTGCCCTAAAGTGAAACTCCTCTATGCTCTGAAACTATGAACTGAATCAAGATAGAAGATTTCAGCATCCAACTAAAGAATGAGGAAGTGGCACCAACAAGAATTTTTCTTCAGCATGGGGAATGCATCTCAGGGTTACTGCCCTGAATTTGTGCCTTACTTGTATCACATCCAAAGTTTGAAGCATGACAAGCAAGGCACTAGATGCCGCCAAGGTCTATTCAAAAAAACCGCCTTTTGAAGCTTCGACTGGTAGCTTGGTATGTGCGAAAAAGTAAACCAACACCGATTCCGATACCGATACAAACACCAACGCTGATCCCAACTCCAACCTTAACACCTTCGTTAAACCATGAGAGTTCACCATCCTCGTCCACGTAATCTGCACTAGGTTGCAAATTCTCATAGTCCATGTCTGTGTTATTCTCAGACATGCTGTCTCCGTGTCCTAAACCCTGTTACAAGTTAAATGTCAAAGAGAGTGATCAGAAATAGGCAATTCAGCACCTCAGCTCATGGAGTATAAGAATCGTTTAGCCGTCCCTAAATAGTTATCGCATACATGGTTGGATGACGACAATAAATCATATTATCAATAAGCTAAGACAAAACAAGCACATAGACTCCAAGAACTGCCAAAATGACTTATATGGAAGCAGAGCCAACATATATATCATTTTAATTCAATAAAATCAATGTTAACAGCTTATCTGGCATCCTCTGATTTGAGAATAAGATCCCTGCCATAATCATGTGAGAATGGCATACTATGTCAATACATATTGATGAAGTCCTGTGTAGATCTTTTTTTCATGTTCTGTAACATAATTAGTTAGTTGTTGAATCTAGTTTAAGAAAGAACATAGTGTTCTAGTGAAATTAACACAAACTAGAGATATTTAGTATTTCAATGTTCTAAAAGTAGTAATATACATATGTATGTGCTAAACTGAAAAGTAATATTTATATTTGTCTCACTGAATAGTTAACAAAAGACCAAGAAAAATACAACATAGAACTCCTCAGTTAATCAAACAGAAAAAACCATGCTGCATGATGCAAAGTAAAAAAAGACAGTGATAACGCAGTTAGTATCATGGAAAGGATGATAAATTTGTTGGACTTCATGTGTGGACTACTGTTTACGTTACCTGTGAGACATCTTTAAATGGTAAATCTTTCTTTGCATCTGTGGAGTTGTCATCGGGGATTGAATTTCGCATTAGCTTATTTCGGAGTTCGGTTCTGCCAGAAAGTTTCAGAGTCTTAGTCAAGATAATGGGAGACCCTGATGAACACCCAGTAACATAAACCTCAATTAGAGGTGCAACTGCAGAAGATTCTGAACTCTTAGTCTTATCCAAAAAGCGAAAGGCAGCTGATGGAGCAATCTGGCATTTGATGCCCCACTTGCTTTTATTTATCTTTGCTTCAGCACTGAAACCATTATTATCTCCTAGCTCCAACACTCCACTAAGCAACATATCATCTCCTTCCCAAACATCAAACCTAACACTTCCAGTCATCCTTATGCAATCTGTCCAGACAAAAGTAGCTTCTTCTGACTTCTTATCCATCCTATCTCTTCTAAGCAAGCAGGAAACACAGTCTGAGTTAATACCACTTCTTCTTCCATTAACTTCCAAAATGGTCTCTGGAGTCAAGGAGGTATGCTTGATAGTGAGATGCTCAGGTGTCGATTCATCAACCTTGTAATTGCTCAATCTCACATAGAAGACTTTCAAATCAAGCCAAGGTGATGACTTGGGAAGGTAAAGAGGGTGGATGATGATGTTCCTATTATCCTCATTCCTATGGAACTTGGGCAACTTGTGAGCAGAGCCCATGTCGAAAGTGAGCTTTTCCCTCCTATATTATTCTTGTATTTCCAATTAATAACCACCTTTTTGTCATCGATAGGAAGATGAACTCAGTAGATTTGATGCTTCTTCATCTGATTATTCAAACAGTTGAAATAATCGATAAAACTGCAGATTTAAACAACAACCTCGAGCAATCAAATATCTAAATAAAAAGGCGTTAAATTAACAATAAAGAACATTCAATATTAGAAAAAAAAACAACTAAAAACTATTTTTTTAAATGATCTCTTAATTACACACATACCAGAATAATCAAAACAAAAGAGGATCGGGAGTAGAAATCAAGTAAATCATATCCAAAAAGGCAAAGCAAAGCGATCGAGGGCATCTTATACTCATCCAGCTGGGAAGATGCGCTGATCTCAACGCTGTTATTCCCCGAATGGACCAAAAGCAAAAGACAATACATCACCAATAAAATTGCAAATCTTCGTTAAATTACAAAAGAAAGGTAACAAAATCCAAACAGAAAACTGCGACGGAAAAACTAATAATTTGCGATTTGCACGAAATCAAAAAGTTTTCTAAACAAATCAAGAAAAAAGCACCGAGGTTACCAGCAAGGCGACCAATCTCTCCGCTGAGTCCCAATTGATTCTCCAAATCACGGGCTCGAGGATCATCCACGCGTGGTTTTGAACAGATCGACCAAGCAGTCGATTGGGGCTGCAAGGCCACAGATTCTTCTTCCAAGTGGATGGAGGAAGAGCAGGGAAAGCGACGGCTACCGGTGGAGGCAAATCGAGGACGAGGAGTTGGCGGATTTGCCGACGTCGGCTAGCAATATTCTCTTATGTCGTGACCAACTACAATTTCTCGATTTACCTCCTCATAAATGGCTATGGGATCGACTATGTGAAGCCACTAAGATGACAGATTCACGACCTTTTTCAGAAGAAAAGAAATTATTTTCTCAGACGATACTCATGCAAAATAGTAATTCGAAAGATATAGATGCAATTATGCAATCTAATGGACTGGGCCCAGTTCTCAAGTTGGGCCTCTTCCACATCAGAATTTAAAATTCAAATAAATATAATTTTATTTCAGATTTTTTTTTAATTTTAAAATTTGAGTTGCGCCTATGTCTCTATTTTATATTTTTATTTTAAATAAATAAATATATATAGAGAGTTTTGATATCCTATGCACTTAATGCATGACTCATCCGCAATAGAAGTACTGAACGTGCCGAAATAATAATAGTGATATTTTTTATTTTTTTATTTTTTTGACTTATGATTAAATCATCTAAGATTTTCCTTTTAAATTTTAAGGATTAGATTATAGTATTAAATATTAAAAAATTTAAAATTAAAAAAAATTAATTACTCATGAGATACGCCAGATAAGAAGTGTGGGATAACAACCCAACACATATCCATGAGTAACTAAAATTTTTTTATTTTAAAATTTTTTTTGTACTTAATACTATAACTCAACTCTTAAATCAGTAAATCTAAGGCAAAATTTTAAATGACTTAATCATAAGTCAAAAAAATAAAAAATAACACTATTATTATTTCGAGCGTTCTGAATCTTCTGTCGCGGATGAATCGCGTATTATAAGACGCGCAGAATATCTTCTGCAAAAGCTGGAATCCGCCACCTTAGCGGCCCCACACGGTCGTCCCACGCGCGGAATATCAAACCTATATATATATATATATAAGTATTTTTTTTTGTAATTCAAATATATAACTCTTACGATTCAACCCAACTTCACAGAAGTTTCCCTATCGGCAGCGGCGTAGCCATGGGGAAGGGAGGAGGGGTCACCATCCCTTGAGATTTAAAAAATAATAATAATACTATATTAATTTCTCTCTTCATTTCTTCTCCAAAATAGTCTCAAACTCTCACAGTCATTTTGACCAGTTGATTCACCACCTTTCGTCATTGAAAAATTGAAATTGACTATATATTTGAAAAATCCTCGACCTAAGCTATATATTGGTACAACTTTTGCGAGGAAACATGGTGACTTAAAATTAGCTCATCGACCCTCTTCTCTCATCGAAATTGCGCAACACAATTCTTGTCGTCATCGTGGATTCTTATTATCGAAAATCATAATTTGAGGAAGCTTAGATTCAATTTCAGCACTTAGAGTGAGATTTTGGAGGATGTGGTGTGTGGTGAGTTGAAGTGGAACCTCGATTATTAATTCAATTTTTTAGCATTTTGGGTTGGAATTTTTAAATTTTAATTGATTAAATGAGTTATATTGTGTTCTTGAATAATTATTGAAGAAAATAACTCTGAGAATCTATAGATCTTATATCAACTAGAACTAAAGATTAAGGTCAAAATTTTCAAATTTAAGTTTGTTTTCAGTTTCTTAAATTTAAATTTTAGGCTTTTAAATAGTAAAAATCGACTTACACTAATGTTTGGGAGTTTCAAAATTTTCAATATATATTTTTTAAGTATTTTCAAGTTTTTAAAATTTGATAATTCAATTTTGGAAGTGTGTTATAATTTAAAATATAATTTTTAAAAATTATTGTACGTAGTTGTGACGTAAAAATGTAAAATTTAGGATTTTTATGAAATTTCATTTGCTATTTGTTTCTAAATTATTGGAAAAAAAATAGTCATTAAATTAGGTGATTATATATTTCTAAAATATTATATTAATGAATAAGTAGGTGAAATAACAATGTTAAGGTATTTTAAAAAAGATGAGAGTTGAACCTACTTTAAACTCGGCATCTCCCCTCCACCACCTTCTCCTCCACCACCTCCTAATGATTCAAATGAATATCCTTAGTGATCTACTAGGTTCTTAATGCTAAGGTTGGTGAAATCGGAGATCTTCTCCGAGGTATTCTAGCACCTTCTTCGTGCGACCTAGCAAAATCATCACTACAGCTTTAACAATTAATCATTAAAGTTCACTTCAACTCAATCCCTATTTAATCCATTGGTTCCAACCTATCCCAACTCATTTTATTCTAATTTAGTTTAAATTTTACTTAATCAATAAATACCATTGTTAACTAGTCAATTAATCCATAGATTAAATGTTAATTAGTCCTATTAACTAACTTGATAATTAACTAACAACTACTTAGTTAATTAATCCATCAACTTAACATAAACATTATTAAACTAAACAATTAAATTACTGATTACACTATAGTTATCAATTACTACAAATTCTTAACTCAATTAACCAAGAACTAATTATTAGATTAGCAAATCCCCAATTAAACACATTAATCAATCAAATCTTAATTAATCAATACCTCAATTAATTAATCTTGTTAATTAATGAGTCAGTCGCGCGGCTCGTCTTCTCCACGTGAACAGAGCAGATCACGGGCGGGGAGGGGGTGCGCGGCTGCTCTGCTTCGTCTTCTCCGTGCGGACAGTCCAGAACAGGGCGGCACTGCAGGGCGGCGACGTTGTGGAGGGAGGAGGGTGCGGCACGGGGTGGTTGGAAGTCGACGGAAGGCAACGGGCGCTGGTCTCCTCCACGCGAGCAGGCGACGGGCGGCTGCGATGCCCTGTCTTCGGTACGCGGACGGCGACGGCGGCGCCGTCGGACAGAAGGAAATCCCAGTGAACCGGTGGCGTCGGTTTCGTGTGAGGAAAGGGGAGGCGGCGCGTCGCGTCGCGACGGACGCGAGCAGAGGGGAAAGGAGGTGGCAGCGGCTGCTCCTCCACGCGGCGGCGGCGAAGGGCGCGGCGGAGGGTTCCCTAGGGTTTGGGATCTCGACCCCTCTTATAGTTCTCTCCGCCTCGGTCCGTTCCGACTTCCTCGTCGACAGACTCGGGCGGCAGCGGCGTGGTCGTGCGAACGAAGTCCGCGTGGACGTGCGGGCGCGGAAGGAGTCGGGCGGGTAGTAATAACGAGGAGTGCACAGTAACTTCTCCAATTAAATCTAAACCTACCGATTAAATCCATTATACCAATTGAACCGAACCGGTTTAAATTTTGGTTCACTTGGTTTACTAAACAAACGACCTCCGATTTGATCCAAACAAGTTTTGTTGGATTCGTCTTTGCGAGACAAACCTTTTTATCCATTTTATTTTATTAAACTCTCTTCTATTGTTTAACTAAAGTATGTTTATTAGAATTTTAAATCTAATTAAATCCAAAAATAGGGAGAAATAACTCGGGTGTTACACCCAGCTACGGCGTATTTGCAGGAATTTTCCTCCCAAATGGGGAATGCAATCAAAGGATGTTGGGCATCTGGATTGACCGCCGTATGCGCTTCCCGATTTACCCTGGTGGTCGGTGGGAAACTTCTGTGGGACCGGGCCGACCACCCCCAGAGATGTTGACTACTGGGATCATCATTTTTTTTTAGGATTGGAGCTCCCAACATTACTTATTAGTTCCTTCATTTTAGGACATTCACTTATCTCTAGAAGATTAAGGAATGACAGTTGCAGAACACAAGAAACATCCTTCAACTTGGGGCAATCCACAATGTGTAGGTCGTGAAGGTTGTTGAACCAAACTCCATTCAACCAAAGTTTTTCCAATTGTCCTAGTGATTCAAAATTGAGAGTCTTCAAACATCTAAAACTTAATTCGCAGTCCACACCTTTGTTTCCTGAGGCATCTGAAATACTTAGATACTCAAGGTTGTCATTTACTCTATGACTCAATAGTAAAGTAGTGTACACGCCATTCTTTGGAAATTCTGAACATTTCAATTTGCGCACAGTGAGGTTCCATACGGAGACATTTGATAATATGTTCAGTCTTTCAACTAGATTAATGGCAATTCTCAAACTTATTTGATGGCATCATCTGAAACGTACCAACTCATCCCACCACTGCTCGCATATAGGATCTTCATCTATTATATTTAGCCACTTGAGCATTGATAAATTAGATATTATCCCATTAGATACAGTCTCAAGATGAATACACCTTAGAAGCAAGTACTCTAATTTGCAGAGGCAATCAAACTCAAACAGCAAACTTCTAATATAAGGGTTAAGCAAGTTTAAATATTAAAGCTCAGTTAAGCTACAAATCTCCATTGGAAGCTTTCTTATACCAGTTTCAGAGATATCCAAGTATGTTAAAAGAGGCACGTTTATGAACAAAGTTGGAGGTATCCTCGGCATATCGTTATGATGGAGAATCGAACACAGGAAGCTCTCTGCATCTTAGTCCACCCACGCTTGCATGACTTGCTCGCCGACAAGGCTCAAGTTCTGGAAAACACCAGTATCGTCGGAGAAATAGCCGGTGGAGACGGAAACGTTGGACGCCACGCTGTTGATGTCGATCCCAACGTGATTGTCGTCGATATCCTGGACATCAGGATTGTAGATGGTGTCGAGTTCGACGGCGAAGACGTGGTTGGTGGAGTTGCCGTCGTTGTTGGGATTGAAGAGGCCCAAGTACTGACTCCCCAAGGCGCCGGAGAAGTTGTCGGTGCGGGAGATCACGAGGGCGAGCCCGTTGCCGCCGATGTACCTGTCTTTGAGGATAGTGGAAGGCGGAAGTGGCGGAGAAGGAGACGACGGAGCCGTTGAGGGGAGCCCGGAATTGAATCGGCGACGGGTAGAAGGCGTGGCCTCTCATCTGCCTCGTGTTGTTGGTGAGCTTCAAGAGGCCGCCGGGGGTGATCGTGGCGGTGCCATCGAGCGTGAGGTTCGCTCCCCGGAATCCGTTGAAGGTGAAGTCATCTCCGTCGCCGGCGGCGCTGTGAAGCAACAGGAGGAGGAGGAGGAGGAGGAGGAGGCGGCTGAGGAAAGTGCTGTGACACATGGTGCGAGTTTCAATCTGTGGAGCAATCTTGACAAATGTAACTCCACGTTGCCTTTCGTGGAAGGAAAGAAAGGAAGGAGATTGGATTGGAGAACATCAACATCAATGAGGTAGGTCGATTAGATTTTTGACTGAATTATAATTTATTAATCTACTACTTCCGATCGGGAGGGGACAAAAAACTGTACCAACCAAATACCCTCTGCGATTTTCAGTCGGGCGTTCAGACTTCATGCGAGAGCATGGAGAAGGAATAACTAAGTCAGCATTTCTCCTCCTCTGTTCGAATGCTGCAAGAGAACCTTTCATCTTTCATAGATAATTGATAGAAAATTCTTTATGAGAGCGACTAATTTGGTGCCAAAATCAACTAACAAAAGTTGATTTGTTCCTATAAAAGTAGTTTTAGAAGCATGGTTGAATTAGTTAGTGTGAAACAAATTTGTTGAAGTGAATAAGGGTCTAATCGAAAACAAAAATATCATAGTAGCCAACTATAACTTTTCAATTTACTTTTTTATAAATGATTGTGAAATCGCAAAATAATTGATTTCATCTTTTGTTGAAGTTCATACAAAAGTAAGAATGCGAATACAAAAATATTATGAAAGCAAAATGCAAAATAACATGATTATTTCTTGAAAACTAAATAGATCAATCTCATCGCAAATTAAATTAAATTAAATTAAAGAAGATAAAATAGCAAACACCTTCATACCCTCAAAGGCCCAAGCTTCTTCTTGAAATTGGTCATGAATTTATCAAAACTAGTAAAACACCTCCCTGTGAAAGAGACAAATGGAAAGATTATACAATTTTGCTTACTTTATAAAATACTAAATCAGTTTCAAATGCTCATTTCTTTCACATAAACAGAGTAGATAATAAACGATTTGGTATGAAAATATATATCAGAAATGAGTATTACCTAAAATAAAGGGTGAGTGAATCCTTGTGCCTTTTGTCATGACTCTATCAAACTAGTAAAACACCTCCCTGTAAAAGAGGCAAATGGAAAGATTATACAATTTTGCCTACTTTATAAAATACTAAATCAGTTTCAAATGCTCATTTCTTTCACATAAACAGAGTAGATAATAAACGATTTGGTATTATATATCAGAAATGAGTATTACCTAAAATAAGGGGTGAGTGAATCCTTGTGCCTCTTGTCATCCCAATCCAAGCTGTTCCACCATTCTTTTTCACCTTCAATCTCTTTCAACATATCAGTTTGAAATGGTAATTTTTTGAGCCTTCGGCAATAGAGCACACGTATGTATTGCAAGCAGGGAAAACGGAGTGGTTGATGTGAAATGCTATGCAGATTTCTCATTCCATTCAAACTCAACATCTTGATGTTAGATGTAGAACCGGAGTTCCCAACATTACTTATTAGTTCCTCTATTTCGTCACAGTTTTTTATATCTAAAAGACTAAGGTGTGGCAGCTGGAGAACCCAAGAAACATCCTTCAACTTGTTGCAACCACAAATGTATATGTCGCGAAGGTTGTGGAATCCAAACTCGAACTCGAACTCCAACCCACCTTGAGTAAACCAAATTTTTTCCAATTGTTCTAGTGTTCTAAGACTGAGAGTCTTCAATTGATTGAAATCTGATGTCCAATTCAAATCTGCAAGCATCATTAATTGGTCTCCTGGGACATCTGAAATTTCTAGACCCTCGAGGTAGTTACTTATTTCATATTTCCATCGTAAAGTACTCAGATTGTACTCTGGAAATTTAGAACTACCCAATCCTCTCACAGTGAGGTTCCATACTTTGATATTATATGGGAACATTTTTAGTCTTTCCAAGTTAGCTGGATTAATGGTAATTCCTAGACTTAAATAGTGGCATCCTTTGAAATGTTTCAACTCATCCCACCACCACTCACTTTCAGGATAAATTTCTCTTATATCCAACCATTTGAGCATTGATAAATTAGATATTGCCCCATTGGCTACCATCTCAAGCTTAGTATCCCTCAAAAACAAGTACTCTAATTTGCTGAGGCAACCAAACTCGGCCGGTAGTCTTGTAATACTAGTTTCAGACAAATTTAAATATTGAAGCTCAGTTAAGTTGCCAATCTCCTTTGGGAGCTCTTCAATACCTAAATTAAGAGAGAGATTCAAGTATGTTAAAAGAGGCATGTTTGTGAACAAAGTTGGAGGAACCTCTGACAGATAGTTACTATGGAGATTCAACATAGAAAGTTTTGGAAAAGTAGAAGCTCCATGGTCATGTAAAGATGTAATCTCATTGTCCATGAATGATGCTCGCTCTGTCTCTTGCCATTCCTCTTGTCTAGGCAAATGGCTCAACCCAATTCCAACTTTGACAATCCATTTTCTTGCATTCTTCTTCAACATCAATAGACAATCCATTTTCTTGCATTCTTCTTCAACATCAATACATGTCTCGGATGACATCATGCATCTTTACATGTTGAGCTTCATAATAATCCTGCGGTCTAGAGGAGTACTCTAGTAAGGAATGCATCCATGAGAGCTTCCAAATGGGAGCATCCTTCGTTGAAAGCTTTATTGATTATATAAGATTTATGGATTATGCCACAACCTATCCAACACGGTATCAACTCCTCAAATATGTGGATGTCGTTATCTTCAGGCCACAAAGCGCAACACAAAAGACACTCTCTTAACGAGTCATTTAAACTGTCATAGCTTAGCTTGAAGGCATTATACATTACAGCTGAATCTTCTGATGGACCGATGGTTGCCCACTCATGTTTATCCCTTATTTGATGGAGAGCATGGTTCCAAACATTTTGAGACTTTTTCCCTAACATGGCCCGGGCAACCGTGATAAGAGCAAGCGGAAGACCTGCACATTCTTTAGCAAGTTCTTGAGCAACGAACTTGATTCCTGCATTTGAGCTAAGAACATTCCTCTCGCTATTCTCCTCAAAGAGTTTCCATGCTTGTTTTTGATCAAGGCATTTGACTTTGATTTTCTTTTGTGCTTCCATTTGTGCACACACTGTCTGACTGCGGGTTGTGAACACTACCACTTTGCATTGTTGTTGTTGTTGTTGCTGTTGTTGTTGTTAGCCTTGCTCAGTAGCTGAGTGTGCCATCCCCAACAGTTGAAGATCCACATGTTCCCAAATGTCATCAAGAAACAACAAGCATTTCTTGTTCTTCAAGTAGCTAAAGAGCTTATAACCACAAGTTTGTTCATCGTCATTCTCCTGTAGTGTTTGTAGTCCTAGATTCTTAGCAATATCCATCTGGAGCTTTTTCAATTGGCAATCTTTGGATGCCACAACACAAATGACACGATCAAATATGACATGCTTAAGAAGATAGTGATGTTGGATGCTCTTCAATATAGTAGTCTTACCGACACCACCCATTCCGTAGATGCCTATGATGTTGTCTTTCCCACCATCTATGTAGTCCACAATGTCCTTCACATACGACCCAATCCCAACAGGTGATCAGTATAAGATGGGAAGCGACACGATGGGTTTGGAATCCCATCTGTGGCAATCGGATCCAGTGCATCAACTCGGCTCATCAATTCATTAGCCTCGATGATCTTCTTTGCCACTCTTCGGACGATGGACCAGCAGTTTGATGACTCTCCGATGGGGACTTGATCTCTTGCTTCCTGTGTTTGACTCGATGTGCCACTAGCTTGATTGAAGCAACCTGACGAAACAAAACAGTAGACGAAAACAATAACTTTTTTTTCTCTCTTTATAGATAACATCCAGTAGTAGCTCGTATGGATCAAAACACAAAGAAAGACTTGCAATTGAATTCTCATGAAAATTAAAGCAAAAAGGTAAATATGCACGGGAGAATACTCACTCATGGTTTGGAAATTCTGATTGATATCAGCAACTTGGCCTTCCAATTCCTCCACCTTCTGTAACCATTGGTTCACTTCGTTGGTTGGAAATTTCCCCTCGCGCTCCGCCTCGTCGATCTGGTTCTTGATGTCGTCGCCCTTTTGCCTCTCAATCTTTCCATTTCCTTTTCCAACTTCTGGATGCCAGATTTTGGCCTGCCCAATCGCAGCGATGCCCACAGCCCGCTCAGGCAACTGTTGACGTCTACGTTGAGATTTAGGTTGACGCACGCCATGGACGAAGAGAAGTTAACTTTTAACAGCTAGCAACCAGAGATTATTTGCCTCTTTTGCAGAGCAAATAAGGGAAGGGAAGCAAAGCACAGATGAAGAAACTAGTCGAGAGATTGATTCGTTTATCAAAAACAACAAAAAAATACTACTGATTAAAACTTTTCAAACATTCGTTGACTCAACAATCAGAATTATCGAATTAATATAAGCCAATATGATTTTAAAAACAATAATTTTGTCAAAGATGTCTGTCTATGCATCCACAATTATAACGTTTTTTTTTGCAAAAAGGTAGAATATATTTTATGATAGCGGTGGACATGAATTTACTTAGAATTTATCCAATTCAATTTCATCGTCATGCCATACGTAAAAATTTTTGAGAGAATTTATTTAAAAATTATTTAATCTTGAAAATTTTGAGTTGGATAAGAAACTTTTGGAACTCAAACACTCATATTCCAGGACCATACGAACCTATTACATGAAATGCTCTAAAACTAAATCAAGCCAACTATTTGTCAGGAGGTAAATCGAGAAACTGTAATTGATCACGACGCAGGAGGGCATTTATTGAAGAGTCTGGCTTCGTCAGAATTCGGAAACGAAGAGTTTAATTCAAGATTGTCCTCTTCAGTGGTACAAGATTTTTCTAAAACTCATTCCCGATACCTCTCAAGGAAAATTTTGAATTGGATCCCAACTTAGCTATGCTTCCTACCATCATGTCAAAGGCAATTATAACATATTAATAAATAGGATAATCAATTAAATTAATTAATTAAAAGCAAATAAAAGTACGTATTTCAAAAATGTCCCCTGAAATATCAAAATCACCTTCGTTATATATTATGAATTTATCCAATTCAATTTCATCGTCATGCCAGACGTAAAAAAATTTGAGAGAATTTATTAAAATTTTCTTAAATCTTAAAATTTTTGAGTTGGATAAGAAACTTTTGGAACTCAGAGAAATTCTTATTTTGCCCTCAAGTTTTATATATATCTTTTAGATTTTTTAAAAAAGATTAAATACTTTTTAATGTTTTTAAACTCTCATTGCCTCGCCGCCTTGTTAGCGCGCATCTAAAGTTAAATATAAAAATCAGAATTATTAAATTAATATAGTCATTTTATTTTGATTTTCTCGGCATTAAGTTAAATATGAAGTCAACACGAATTTAGAAATTATATTGTTGGTCAAAGATGAGCTGTGATGCCTGTCAATAAGGTGATGGCACAAATTATGAGAATGCATACTTTAACAATATCGAATATCATCAGTTCTACTCCCTCAATTATTTGATCATGAGATGACGAAAATGACAATAAAATCTAAATATTTGATGATCCAATATATGATGATGATGACAAATAAGTGATCCTTGACGAAAAAGAGATAAACCTAAAAGAAACATTAATCAAAGATTAAAAAAGTCCATTTTATCCTGACGGTAATCAACAACGTAATTCAATTATCGATCGTCTCAATTTCCATTGTCTCATTTTGTCCCAATTTATTCAACATTCAAATAAGACTATTACTCAATCTTCAACCTCTTGAATTACCAATGAAGTGATGCAAAGTCTCTTTTCTGGACCAAACATATTTGATGCAAGTCTGCCAATATCCATGGTGGAAGATGTTGTTGGGTTTCACTCTTCTCGATTTTGGATAAATGTTCACTCCAACACATTTTTCAAGGGACACAATCTGGATGTCTGTGCAAATACTTCACATCAGCTTCAAAGCAAATACCTATTGATATATATATATATTTCCAGAAGTAGAATTCCTAAAAAGTATGAATGGGATGGTGGGAAGGGCCAAGACAAAGCTCATTTTTCAACTCTTAAATGTGGACGGTGAGGAACCTCCCACGAATCAAACTTACAAGGCTTTTCTCATTGTTCTTTCTTACTATCAAGTCATTTGCTTCTGACGATCAAAATTTGCAACTCCATATTTCTTTAGTGACTGATGCTCACGGTCTTGGCCTCGGAGTTTATGCATCTGATTTTTCCAATGACAGTCCTGAGAGTTACAAGTATAGTTTTGTTTAGAATCAACAGATCTTATGGGTCACACAAGAGCAGTAAAAACCGTCATGCTGCTAGCAACATTGGTTCCTGATAATGTTGAAGAGGTTGAATTGGCAGGAATTAACCTTGAGAAAAGAGAAAGAGAGAGGAAGCTGCTCCTAGCTAGATGACATTAGGACCTTATCAGGTGATTCACTCTGAATTGTGTTCACAAGAGAAAAGTGGTGACTTGTCGATCATTACCGGTGGAAAGTCTTGTTTGTGGATGGATGCCCGGAGAGGATGCAAATTGATATCAGATCATCCAGGATAATGTTCAACATCTATCTCTGTAAAATAATATTGATCCGCTACAAATGCTTACGGATAGCAACAATTTATTTTCAAAGATACAATGACGACGTATCAAAATAGTAGCACTTTACATTTCAAGACCAATGAACTTTTTCGTAGGCTTTTTGAACTCTAAATACACAAGATGAGATGTATGCTTTAATGGATAAGTTGAATCGATGATCTTCCAGCATTTGGAGGGATATATTTATAGAAAGTGAAGAGGTAGAATACTCTTTGGTAAGTAGTTGTGACCTTTGGGGTAGGATTTATTTGAGCCGTTCGATCTAGAGGGTTGTAACCCTTTAGATCGCCCTTTAATCACATTCGTTGGAGAGTTGTAACTCTTCAGATCTGGAGAGTTGTAACCCTTCAGATCTCTTTTTGTCATCAGTCGTCAGATCTGGATCCAATGATTCATTCGATCTGACGCTTCAAATCAAGTCTTATCACCAACGGTCAAATTGTGACTTTTCATGATCCAACACTCCAGATCGGGTCACATGCGATCCATCACACCTCTTTGATCCAACGATTGTCATCCATTCACTCAGTCAGCAGTCCAGTCATCCCTTCTTGCCCACCCGAATGTCACATAGATACCGCCATGTCACATGTGAACCTGACGCGTCACCCGAGTGCCACGTAGGCACTGTCATGTCATCTGGAGCATAAATTTAAGCTCCTCAATGCTCCTCACGACGACGAGTACGTGCGAAGGGCACTAACAAAGCGCTCATTGCGCACGTAGCGGGTGGCGGGCCGTGGGCTCGCAGGTGTGAGCACTTGCTCGCCCGTGAGAAGAAAGCACATAGTTTTTAGTGTTAACTCCATTAACAAAAGGGAAGCTCATCAAATTTTATCGATGTGGGACTATTCTCCATGCACTTTCTTCTATAGCAATAATTAATAATTAATTTTATTCTTGACTAACTTTCAATAATTAATCTCTCATTCATCTTTAATCGATTTTGAGCAAATTAATAGTCCAGATCTATCTATGCGAAACGTAGATTTCGATTTTAAAATCAATTTTGACTTTTATCAATTCATGACACTCTGATTTTTTTACAAAATCGTATCGATCCTTTGAAGACAAAATATCCAACAAGTCTTATTCTGGTGCGAGGTCTGAGCAAAGATCTAGGAAGAATACAGCAGTCCATATTTCAGAGGCATGTTTGCCGAGGGCTTTGCAAAAGGCTGCACAGCAACACGTCTAATGGAGAAAGAAAAGAACAAAAGTCCATCTTTTGCTATTTTGTCGTTAGAAATTGCCTACCAAATGCAAAGTCCAACATGCTATTGTCAGCTTGAATGCTCCTCCTAAATGGCGAAAAAACCAAATGCTTCGTGTGGATGCCAAGCAAGGTGCGGTGCACCAAAGGATGGAAATGCACCACTTGAACTTTTCCAACATGCTATTTGATGACATCTCATAGTTCATAGCGAAGGAAGATCTATCTATTGAATTAAATTTGATTTTTGTCTGAATTATAATCTATTAATCTACCACTTCCAATCGGAAAAGGACAAGTAATTGTACCAATCAAATGCCCTCTCTAATTTTCAGTCTGGCGTTCAGACTTCATGTGAGAGCATCGAGAGGGAGGTCAACATTTCTCCTCCTCTATTCGAATGCTGCAAGCCTATAAAGATGCTTCTCACCTAAAGATTGCTGTCCCTGAGCCGAGTTCGTGCCGGGCTCGGTAGATCCAGACCAAGTTCGGGCTGGACCGAGCTGTGCCTGATCCAGCCAGTCACTTAGCAGATTAAAGCATTGTGACCAAGAAAAATGGCTGAAATTTTCTGTACTTTAAGGGTTTTGCACCAAGCTGCTTCTGGACTTTGCATCAACGTATCAGATCAAATAATACTACAGACAAAAATCACTACAAGAAAAATGTCATATACCCACGGTAAAAAACCGTAGGTAAAAGCATGAAAACCGTGGGTATAGACCTCAAAAACTTATACCCATGGGCGTTTATGTCCGTCATATTTAATATACCTTTACCTACGATTTTTTTGCCATGGGTATAACATATAATGACGGTATCCATTACCATCAAAAAATACTTCGAATTATACCTATGGATTTCATTACATCACTATAAATTTTAGTGACAGAACTAAAAACTATCACAAATAATGACTAGATAATTACCGACAACCTTTTTTCTGTGGGTATAACTTATAGCCACATGATATTTTTCTGTGGGTATAGATTATAACCACAATTTTATTACAAAAAATTAAAATTTAGAATTCAATTTATATAATTAAATTTACATAAGAATAACAATCATCTTTAAAAAGACTCTAATTATATTAAAAGTAAATCATATCCATAAAGTTATATGTATCAATATTACAAACAAACAGAATCATCAAATCAAAAAAAGTACATAACATGTTATGCTCCCATAAAGTATATATATATATGGTGCATACAAAATATAATTCTAAAATATGATAGACATGAATCACCAACAATCAACAAAATGAGCACTTCGCTTCTAGTTATCACCTGCAAATTAAATTATAATGAAGCATTAATATAAGTGAATGTATTTAACAAAATTAACATCAATCTTATTGAAAGTTAATCAAATTAAATACTTACTATATTTATGATCTTCATGAACTTTGAGATCCTGAATTGTTTTGATCCTGAATTTTGAACTAAGATAACAATTTTAAAAAGTATGCAAATTAGTGTAACAGTAAATGAATAATACAGGAAATTAAAAATATAATTGGAATTTATATTGAAGCAAATAATTTTATATTGCATAGAGAATAAGCTTTTCAAACAAATTATAAATGAAATTTTATATGATGTTAGCATACCTGTTCAACTGCAAGTTGTAAGATGTTTTGCACATCTTCTTAAATAAATTTGGTATGTTCTCATCATCAAAGGGAAGGGTCCCACAAAGAAGAGCATAAAGAATGACACCGCAACTCCACACATCTACTTCAAGCCCTGCATAAAGTTTTCCAGAAATGACCTGCAATGAACAACTTGATATCACAATGAAAATCATCTGAAAACAAAACATCAAAAAGGTGGAATATATAAATACCTCAGGAGCAGCATAATTTGGGCTTCCACAGCTAGTCTTCAGAAAATGGCCATCACGCATGACATTACTTAAGCCAAAATCAGCAATTTTAACATTACACTTTGAATCCAATAATAAATTCTCTAGTTTCAAGTCCCAATGAACAACCATGTTTCTACGGCAATATTCAACATCAGATCTGATCTATTTGCCAAAACCATAGATATTTGGCCAAATATGAAGAAAGAAAATCAGTAATGATTCAATTTTTGGAGAATAGACAGATCATGCAATAATTAGTTGTTACATTTGTTCGAATATATTTAAAGCAGACATCAATAATATATAGTAAAATGAATCTGCAAAGTCAGAGACAATGAACAAAAGATTAAACTAAGGGTAAATTTTGGGATGGTTTGGATAAGAAATATTGGATTTTTGAGATAGATATTGACCAAACTTTAAAAATACAAATAATAAACATTAGATAGAAAATTTCATGAGGATGTACATATCAGGAAAAAGCAAGATTTTTTCAAGTACCTGTTGGAAGATGTAACATTGTGTAATTTTTGCTACGAAAGTATCTACCATTCCTGCTCCAGATGTAACAAGTTGCAAATTTATGCTACCCAACTTAAAATAGTAAATATGAGTCTTCTATTTGGTGTTTATGTCTACAAAGTACCTGGAATCTTGTTAATTAGCATGCGTGCTTTCTCAGCATGCTTAAGCGTTAGGTGTGCTCCCCTTCCAGCATTATATCTATTCTCATCCTACAGTATATCACACAGATATAGAAATCACAATGCATAGGACTAAGCTACCATTTGAATAATATTTCAGACCCTATTATACTCCTCCAGCCAAACTAGAGATGGAGTTGGTTCATACAAAAGTTGACAACACAAACATACCTGATCACTTATTAGTTCCTTCATTTTTGGACAATAGCTTATCTTGTAGAAGATTAAGGCATGGTAGTTGTAGAATCCAAGAAACATCCTTCAACGCATAGCATCTAGCAATATATAGTTCACGAAGGTTGTAGAGCCGGAATCTATTCAATGAAATCTCTTCCAATAGTACTAGGCTTTCAAAATGGAGTCTCTTTAAACATCCGAAACTTGATTCACGACCCATGCATGCCGCCAATACTAATCTTTCTGCAGAATCTGAAACAAAATTCTTGATTAATGCTCATAGCTTCAAGATGCTCACTTACCCTGCAGCTCCATTGCGGAGAAAGTTTTGAAATATTGTTTCCATTCCAAAATGAGTTCCCATATGGAGATATTTGCTGGTAACATGTTGAGTCGCTCAATGTTATCTGTTGTAGCATTAAATGTTAATTCCCACACTTAATTGATGGCATCCTTTGAAACATTTCAGCTCATCCCACCACCACTCAGGTGTAGGAAAATTTCTCTTATATCCAACCACTTGAGCATTAATAAATTGGATATCATCCCATTGGGTATACTTTGAAGGCCATTACGCTTTAAAAGCAAGTACTCTAATTTGCACAGGCAACCAAACTCAACCGGTAGTCTTTTAATATGAGTGGAGGACAAGTTTAAATATTGAAGCTCAGTTAAGCTACAAATCTCCTTGGGAAGCTCCGGTATTAAACATCCACAAAGATCCAAGTATGTTAAACGAGGCATGCTTTTGAACACACTCGGAGGAATATCCTGCAGATAACTGTTACCTCGGAGAATCAACATAGAAAGTTTTGGAAAAGTGGAAGCTCCATACTCTTGTAAAGAAGTAATCTGATTCCTCATGAATGATGCTCGCTCTGCTTCTTGCCATTCTTCTTGTCTAGGCAAATCACTCAACTCCATTCCTGCTTTTACAATCCATTTCTTTTGTTCCCCTCCAACCTAGAGACCATCAACAGTGCCATGTCTCGGATGACATCATGCATCTTTACACCTCGATCTATATAAGGAAAGTCTCTGTCATTACATTCCTCTAGCAAGGATGCGGCCACGAGAGCTTCCAAATGCGAGCATCCTTTAGCGAAAGCTTCATTGATTACATTAAATTCATGAATTATGCCGCAACCTATCCAACATGGTATCAACTCAGAAAATTTATGGATCTCATAATCTTCAGGCCACAAAGCGCAACACAAAAGACATTCTCTTATGAGTCATTCTCTAAACTGTCATAGCTCAGCTTGAAAGCTTTATACATGATGAATGAATCTTCTGAAAGATCAATGGTTGTCCACTCATGTTTATCCCTTATTTGATGGAGAGCTTCCTTCCAAGCTTCCCAAGACTTTTTCCCTGACATGGCCTTGGCGACGGTGACAAGAGCGAGCGGAAGACCTGCACATTCTTTAACAAGTTCTTCAGCAACAAACTTAATTCCAGCATCTGAGCTGAGAACATCCTTGTTGCTATTCTCCTCGAAGAGTTGCCATGCTTGATTTGGATCCAGACATTTGACTTTGATTTCTTTTTTTGCTTTCATTTGTGCACACACTGTCTCACTGCGGGTCGTGAAAACCACAACTTTGTGCATCTGTTGTTGTTGCTGCTGACCTCGCTCAGTAGTCGAGTGTGCCATCCCCAACAGTTGAAGATCCACATGTTCCCAAATGTCATCGAGAAGCAGCAAGCAGTTCCTGTTCTTCAAGTAGCTAAACAGCTTATTACCACAAGTTTGTTCATCGTCGTTCTCCTGCAGTGTCTGTAGTCCTAGACTCTTAGCAATATCCATCTGAAGCTTTTTCAATTGGCAATCTTTGGAGGCCACAACCCAAATAACACGATCAAATCTGGTATGCTTAAGAAGATAGTGTTGCTGGATGCTCTTCAAAATGGTGGTCTTACCGACACCGCCCATTCCGTAGATGCCTATGATGTTGCCTTCTCCACCACCATCGATGTAGCCCACAATGTCCTCCATATACGACTCGATCCCAACAGGCGATTGGTGTGAAATGGGAAGCATCACGGTGGGTTCCGGAGGCCCAACTGTGGCAATCGGATCCAGTGCCTCAGCTCTGCTCATCAATTCATTAGCCTCGCCGAGCTTCTTCGCCACTCTTCGGATGATGGAGCAGCAGTTTGATGACTCTTTGATAGGGACCTGATCTCCTGCTTGTTGTATTTGACTAGTACCGCCAGTTTGAGTTTGATTGAAGCAATTGCAACTGAAGCAACCTGATGATCGAAACAACAACTTTTTTTTGTTTTTCTGTCCTCTCTTATATATAGATAAAAACAGTACGTAGTAGCTCATATGCATTAAAAACACAAAGACTTGCAATTGAATTATATTGCAGTAAAAAAAAAGGCAAAAAGATATATACGACAGAATTAATACTCACTGATACTTTGGAAATCCTGCTCGACATCAGCCACTTGGCCTTCCAACGTCTCCACCTCCAGTAGCCACTGGCTCACTTGGTGGGTCGGAATTCTCCCCTCACGCTCTGCCTGCTCGATCTGGTCCTTGATGTCGTCCCTTTTGCCTCTCAAGATTGCCATTTCCTTTTTCAACTTCTCGATGCCAGATTTTGGCCTTCCCAGCCGCAGCGATGCCCACAGCCCGCTCAGGCAACTGTTGACGTCGACGTCCAGATTTAGGTTGATGCACGCCATGGACGAGGAGAAGGTAGCTAGCAACTAGAGCTTGCTTTCTTTTGCAGAGGAAGCAAGGGAAGGGAAGGGAAGGGAAGGGAAACAAAGATGAAGAAACAAGTCAAAAGAAAGGTCCTTCATTGCATCGACACTCGTGCCATGCCATGTGATTGCACCCATCTCGATATTGACCAGCTTATACAACCTTGTTTAATTAAATTTATGAAGCTCGAGCTAAATTAATTTGAGCTTTTTATCATTCAACTAATGTTATCATTCTTATGAATTTATTAAGCATTTATCTAATTCATAAAATCTATATTATTTTTTATTTTTAATGAATAATTTTAGCAAATAAATTTATAATTAAATTTTACTTAAATTAATAAGTTTCTTCATGTTAACGAACCAAATTTATTGGTGTTAAGTTTATTTATTTAATATTTTTTTTATTATTGAATGAATATAAATGAGATTTATCAGCCAAACACTAAATTTGTACATAAACATTTCATTTATGGGTGGGTAGCGAAAATGACTTCATCACATGCTTAACTCGTGCGGAGGTAGGAATCTCAATTTGGATGAGTCAGTTTAGGTTTGGATTGAATTGAAATAAAAATATTATTAAAAAATATCAATTTGAATCTGATTCGAATTTGAAATTAACCTGAACCCCTAAACATGAACCGTATCACTCGCATAATTTAAAAAATAAATATTTTTTTTTGATAATTCTTCATTTTTATCTTAGTATTTTATCAGTGTCATACTAATATTACATAATATATTTTGATTTTTAAAATAAAATTTGATTTTTAATTACTTGTAAAAAAATCTCGTAACCCTTAAATTTGAATCAATCTACATATAGTCGATCGAATCTGAAAAGTCACAATTCTAATATGATTTTTTTTTTCAAATTGGAGCTGATTGGATTGACGGATTGGATCACACCCTTATGCGGAGGGACATGACACGAACCCAATACGAGTTTAAAATAATGAATGCATGCCCAATTAATTACTTGGTGAACCAGCCAAATTAGGAATCCAAGGATGCGACCATCCTTGACCAGAACGGTGAATCTGATGCCACCTGCTATCCCAAAAGGCTCGGATCCTCGATGTCCAGCTTTGGGCCACTGTCGGAATTAGGGTTCAGGGTGAAGGGCGAGGCTTCAGTGGCAATATACGGAGAATCGATTGAGAAGGCTGAAGAGACATACAGACTTCTGTAAAAAAGTAGAATCTGCCACTCCAACGGTCTCACGACTATCTGTGAGAAGGTAAATCGAAAAGATATAGTTGACCACAACGAAGGAGGGGACATACAGACAAACTAAGAGAAGGGAGAGGATCAGAGGAAGAGATCTATAATTATCATGATTGATTTAGTCAGTCACGTGTTGACTATTTCCGCTGGTTCAATTTGATATGCAAAAGTCAATACGATCGACCCGATAGAAATCAATTGAAAAACTTCAAATGCAAAACATTTACTCTTAATTGTGCATTTTAATTTCTTAAAATTAGCTAGAGGAACGTGTCTAAGGTATCTAAGGCATTACAAAATGAGTCCATGTCTCTAGTGAAAAAAAGTCACTCCTTATATGTATATGTTCACAACATCTATGCTTGTGACATATTATAAACCAATAAAAAAAATCTTAAAACTTTCAATATGAGACTAAATTTCATTCACAATAAAATCTCCTTCTTCCTTTCCACCTCTTTTCCATTCATATTTCTAACATCTTCTTCTTTTGCTATATGTCTTTATTTCAAAAACCTTTCTCGAGTTGCCTTGAATCCCTCTTTTCCATTGCCAAACAATTCATCCTCCTTATCAAAATCTGGCTTCTCTTGTTCTCTTTTTTCCTGGCTCTTAAATCCAAGATCGATATCCTTAGTATCATAACCAGCATCTCCGAACATTACATTCATCTTCTTTTCATTCTCCTCTAGGTCAAATTCCTCCTCCAAATCATCTTGAATCCATCCAAGTCATCTCAGGTGTTGAAGCTATAGTCCTCCGTGGTGAAATCTAATCATCCCTAGAACAAAGTTTGAGATGAACCGAAAGGATTAGAAACTGACTTTTCATCTTCTTTTTATCTTCTCTCAATCAGTAATATTAACTTTACCCTATCATGTGATCGGTGCAACTGCTCCCATCATGTTGATGCTCAGCCTTTGAGTTTAATGACAACCAGTTTAACTTTCACACGATTAAGTACTCCCTTATATTCAAAAATTTTCTGCACTTCGTTTATCCAATCAACAAATTCCTCTGCTTCTAACATACAAAAAAACTTGGGTAGATCAATCAGAAAAATCGAAATCTACATCAAGCTCCTCTTGACCACGGTCGTTCTTGGAACTAAGCACAATTTTAATATGGGTTTTTGAAAATGAAACTAGAATCACGATAAAGATCTCACGATCTTTAAAATCCTGCATCGTCAAACACTGAATTAATTTTACGACTTACATCTATAAATTCTCAATCTTTACATCCTAGATGTACAATCACAGTGCATGGTTTTCTCAATCGAAACCTGTCTGTCACGACCACGATGATAAACCATTGAAGAAGATATTGAGGCTCTGATACCAATTGATATCGGACAGATTAACGATCTTCCTATGGACGATATTGAAATATTATTCATAAAAAAGTCTCTTTAATATCAATTAAATAATTATTTAAAGAGTTAAAAATCCTAAGATATAAAAGATGAAAATAATTTGAAAACAATAATAAAAATTATTCAGAGGCTCAGGAAGAATTCTTGGAGAATGAATTAATGTTGGAAAGATTTGCTTGCTTGTGTATGAAAAGATGAAAGACAACGCTCTATTGCTATACGTTGATAATGTTACGTTGGTTGATTGATCCATCGTAACCAATTCTGTTCTATGGTAACCAACTCAATTATGCCCCGGAGACATAAGGTGCCTTCTCAACATGGAAGAATTGAATCTCAACTTCAATGAATTCAACAAATTCATAGATGCATTTCCTTCAATGGAAGGTTGGTGGGTTGCTCGCTACGAACACTTTCTGAAATGAAATTGGATTGATCATCCTCAAATTTAGCGAGAAAGAATATGCTCTTGATTCTTGATGTCTCCTAAAATATTAAACTTATGTTCATTATAATTCATATAAAGGATGGGCACGAGTCTAATCTGATTTTAAAATACTGAATACATGCTCAATTAAATTAATTAGGAGTCAAAATAGACTCCGATCATATTTAGATACTTGTCGAACTGGCCAAAGAATCCAACAATCCGGTCGTCTTTCACCGGAATTATGAACGGGTTGCCTTTTGCTATCCCGAAGTTGGTCTTAAATTCGAGATGAGAGATACAAGTTTCACAGCAGTATTCAAACTGCAAGATCGATCAATATATATAGTGGTCAAGACTAATTAAGATATAAACATATATATAATCTGTAAAACTTGCAATGAAATACAATCCATGTAGCTAGAATATTGTTGGCAACTTCACGTACCGTGTTATGGCAGCTACCGCCGTCGCCGTTGTTCCGGTCGTCGACGTAGGAGACCTCCAAATTTGTCCCATCTCATAATCTTCAGGCCACAAAGGGATTCAAGTTTCCTATTTGATGAAATGCTAAAGATCCAAATTTCTTATCTGCGTGATGATTCGAGATGCCTCAGAGAGCTTGTTAGCTCTCTCGTACGCACTCGCTGCCACCAGGTGCAACTCCTTCTTGTCGATGTTCGGATCATCCTTCAGCCTTTCTAGCAGTGCTTCCAAACCTGCAAAATCTCTCCGGGCGCCCAGGAGGCTCATCATCTGGAAGTGCACCCTGTCTGAGAAAACACAACCTAGTCTTCCTTCATCTCCTGGTAGACGGCGTCAGCCAGGAGAAGGAAGGGGAAGGAAGGAGAAGGAAGGGAAAAGAAAGAGAAGAGAAGTATTTAATCTTTCCTTATTTGGGAAGAAGGGAAGGTTCATTAACGTACTATGTGGTACCTTGTTTGGGAGGAATGGAAAGGGAATGAAGATTAAATATATAAAATTATAAAAATATCCTTGTTAAAATAAATCTGTAATAATTTGAAAATAACTATTCCAAGAAATTAATTTGGGGTAGCAAATTAACACTCCCAAACAAACAGGGTTAACTTAATATTCCAAGAAATTATCTTAAATTTGGAATACCCCAAATTTGGTATAATATAATTTGAAAATAACTATTCGCTCCCAAACAAACAAGGTAACGTAATATTCCAAAAAAATGTTACGTAATATTTCCAAGAAAAATATCTTTGTTTGGGGTAACGTAATTTGTTAACGCTATTGAGTTTTATCTTCTAAAAAATTTGCGACAAAGATTTAATATTTTAATATAAGGGTAAAATTGAAATAAATGACTTTTAAATTTTTCTTCCCCTTCCTTACACTCCGATTTGGGGTGTAAGGAATTATGCCCATTTATGAGCATGCAAAGGAAAGCTTACCCTTCTCTCCCCTTCTCCTCCTTAACTCACTCCATCCCAAACAAGGGTCAAGATTCTCTTTCCCCTTCCCTACCCTTCTCTCCCTTTCCTTCACCTCCTCCCAAACAGAGCATAAGTCGAGCATGCATCGGAAAACAGAGATATATGAAATTATAAATAAAATATATATATATATGAATTTATAAATAAATTTAAATTATATTTATTAGGTATATTTAAGACAAATTAATGATAAATTTAAAATAAATTTTGAGACAGAATTTATAAATGAAATTATATATGAATTTATAAATAGATTTAAATTATATTTATTATGTAATTTGAGACAAACTAATAACGGATTTAAAATAAAATTAGAAAAGGAATATGTATTTAAAATTAATTTTATTTGATAAATTAAAAATAAATTTATAAATAATTATTAAATCTATTTTTGAAATTAGAAACAGAATATATCCGTTTCAAATTTAGACACGGGGTTTTTACTAACGAAATTTTGAGTCAAAATATTCTATCTCAAATTTATTTTAGAAACATAAAAAGAACATTCAGAGACAAAATTTTTCATCTATGAAACTTTTCTTGTAGTAAAAGGAAATGAAGAAATTAACATTGAGGTAATTAAAGCAGCTTAATTATATTTCACCTCTTTTCTTATAAACTCAATAGTAATAGTTGTTCCGTACAAATCAATATTTTAGAAATTGAACATGAATTTTAACTTAATTTTTTGGAGTAAATTGCAATTGAAAGGTCAAATCAATTTCTGGAGGTGTTTTTCCTTTTATCGGATGAAATATATTGTCGATAAAAACTAAAATTACTAGGCAAATTTTTGTAAACATATATAGGCAATAAGTTAACGAAAAGAACTTCCAATTAAATTAAACTTATCCAAACCACATAATTAACAATTTAAAGTCTATAAACATTAATATTAAATAATAAATCAAACCATGCCATTTACATGCTAGGCCATCATGCATCGTAATACTTAATATGATCAAATGGTGGATATCAAACAAAACTAAAACTATAACATTATATGAAATGAAAATGATTCATGCATGATGAAATATAGTTAAGAAGACTTTATAGATGATCAAATTTAAAACAAGATGTTTAATTAACTATCTTGCAATCATCAAGCAAATTTAAATACATATAGAAGCAACACTTCAAAGAATCCAACCATTTGAAACAGTAAATGCATTATATCCTCCTTGACTACAAGGCCCACTTCATTTCAAAAATCATCATCATGATCGCCGTGCACCAAATGCCTACAAAAATCACAAAATTTTATTAAAAGTAATAGATATTGGAGCAAATTTTAATTAAACAGTTGAGTAAGATCATATAAGATCATATAATGTTTTAATAATATTCATCTATATAGAATAATATTGACAATAAGATATATATTTTCCCTTTGCTACAACATTGGAATATTTAATCAAAGCATAAATTCAATGGAATAACCTATTATTTTTTATATTATAGATCAAGATCATGGTTACATGGGAAATAAGACGAAATTGAAAATTAATTGCTTCTCAAGAACAAAAACTTGCAGCGGTACGTAGTTTAAACTGCTATTTAATTACCAAAATACCTAAAACATGGCACTTCGTTTTTATATTTATCAAAAACATTTATTTTCTAAAACAAATTCCCTAAATTGCCCTTAAAAGATTATCAAAGGACAGGACCTTTGGCATGCATCTGAAACTATATAATGTTGCCTACTTCATAAAATATTAAACCATTTAGATATATCTAAATGTTCATTCATTTCATATATATAAGACAGAATAAAATAGAATAGATAATAAATGATTTGGTATGAAAATATATGTGTTACCTAAAATAAGGGGTGAGGGAATCCTTGATGCTCTTGTCATCCCAATCCAAGTTGTCCCACCAATCTTCATCACCGTTAATATGTTTTAATCTGCAGTTCTTCAATATTTCAACTCCAAATGATAAATTTTTGAGCTCTGGGCAACAGTTCACATAGATATATTCCAAGTAGGGAAAATGGAGCTGCCGGTTTGCAATGCGATTGAGATTCGGCATGAAGATCAAGCTCAACCTCTGGATGCTAGAGCTGGAGTTGGAGTTCTCTACATCAGTTATTAGTTCCTTCATTCTTGGACATTCGCTTATGCTTAGGATACTAAGGCATGGCAATTGTAGAACCCAAGAAACATCTTTCAACAAGGGGCAGTTAAAAATATCTAGTACACGAAGATTGTAGAGCTGAACTCTATTTAATGAAATCTCTTCCAATAGGTTTAGGGAATGAAATTGGAGCTCCTTTAAACATCTGAAATTTGATTCGCTACCAATGCTTGCAGCCAACACTAATCTGTCTAATCTGATATTCACAATGCGCAGACACTCAAGCTTGTCACCTGTCCTGCAACCCCATTGTGGAATACCCAAATCATAGTTTGGAAGTTCTGAAATCTGTCCATACAAAGTGAGTTTCCATATCGATACATTTGGTAACATATTGAGACGCTCAATGTTATCTGGTGTAGCCTTAATGCCAAGTTCCACACTTAATCGGTGGCGTCCTTTAAAACTTTTCAGCTCATCATACCACCACTTAGGTGCAGAAAAAATTTGAGTTATATCCAACCACTTGAGCATTGATAACTTGGATATCATCTCATTGGGTACAATCTCAAGACGAGTAGCCCTTAGAAGCAAATACTCTAATTTGCTCAAGCAACCAAACTCAACCGGCAGTCTTGTAATAGGATTTCCGGTCAAGTTTAAATATTGAAGCTCAATTAAGCTACCTATCTCCATGGGAAGCTCTGCTATACAACAAAAAGCGAGATCCAAGTATGTCAAATGAGGCATGCTTGTGAACAAACTTGGAGGAATTGTTTTTGTTTTCCAACCTCTGTCACCACGGAGAATCAACATAGAAAGTTTTGGAAAAGTGAAAGCTCCATAGTCTTGTAAAAAAGTAATATCATTCATCTCCCAAAATGATGCTCGCTCTACTTCTTGCCATTCTTCTTGTTTGGGCAAATCACTAAACCCAATTCCTACCTTTACAATCCATTTTCTTGTGCTCCCCTGCAACTCAGAGACCATTAATAGTGCCATGTCTCGGATGACATCATGCATCTTTACACCTCTATCCTCATAAAGTAAGTCTGTCTCAGTACATTTCTCTAGCAAGGATGCTGCTATGAGATCTTCCAAATGCGAGCATCCTTTGGCGAAAGCTTCATTGATCACATTAAAATCACGGATTATGCCGCAACCTATCCAACAAGGTATCAACTCTTTAAATTTGTCGATCTCATAATCTTCAGGCCACAAAGCGCAACACAAGAGACATTTTCTTATGGAGTCATTCTCTAAACTGTCATAGCTCAGCTTGAAGGCTTTATACATGATGAGTGAATCTTTTGGAAGACATACGCTCGTCCACTTATGTTCATCCCTTATTTGAGTGAGAGTGTCATTCCAAACTTCCCAAGACTTTTTCCCTGACATGGCCCGGGCGACGGTGACAAGAGCGAGCGGAAGACCTGCACATTCTTTAGCAAGTTCTTCAGCAACGAACTTAATTCCAGCATCTGAGCTGAGAACATCCTTGTTGCTGTTCTCCTCGAAGAGTTGCCATGCTTGAACTGGATCTAGGCATTTGACTTTGATTTCTTTTTTTGCTTTCATTTGTGCACACACTGTCTCGCTGCGGGTCGTGAAAACCACAACTTTGTACAGCTCTTGTTGTTGCTGCTGACCTCGCTCGATAGTTGAGTGTGCCATCCCCAACAGTTGAAGATCCACATGTTCCCAAATGTCATCGAGAAGCAGCAAGCAGTTCCTGTTCTTCAAATAGCTAAACAACTTATCACCACAAGTTTGTTCATCGTCGTTCTCCTGCAGTGTCTGTAGTCCTAGACTCTTAGCAATATCCATTTGGAGCCTTTTCAATTGGCAATCTTTGGAGGCCACAACCCAAATAACACGATCAAATCTGGTATGCTTAAGAAGATAGTGTTGCTGGATGCTCTTCAACACGGTGGTCTTACCGACACCGCCCATTCCGTAGATGCCTATGATGTCGCCTTTTCCACCATCGACGTAGCCCACAATGTCCTCCACATACGACTCTATCCCAATGGGCGATTGGTGTGAGATGGGAAGCATCACGGTGGGTTCCGGAGGCCCAACTGTGGCAATCGGGTCCAGTGCCTCAGCTCTGCTCATCAATTCATTAGCCTCGCTGAGCTTCTTCGCCACTCTTCGGATGATGGAGCAGCAGTTTGATGACTCTCTGATAGGGACCTGATCTCTTGCTTGTTGTATTTGACTAGTGCCGCCAGTTTGAGTTTGATTGAAGCAATTGCAACTGAAGCAACCTGACGATCGAAACAACAACAACTTTTTTTTGTTTTTCTGTCCTCTCTTATATATAGATAAAAGCAGTACGTAGTAGCTCATATGGATTAAAAACACAAAGACTTGCAATTGAATTATATTGGAGTAAAAAAAAAGGCAAAAAAAGATATATACGGCAGAATTAATACTCACTGATGCTTTGGAAATCCTGCTCGACATCAGCCACTTGGCCTTCCAACGTCTCCACCTCCAGCAGCCACTGGCTCACTTGGTGGGTCGGAATTCTCCCCTCGCGCTCTGCCTGCTCGATCTGGTCCTTGATGTCGTCCCTTTTGCCTCTCAAGATTGTCATTTCCTTTTTCAACTTCTCGATGCCAGATTTTGGCCTGCCTAGCCGCAGCGATGCCCACAGCCCACTCAGGCAACTGTTGACGTCGACGTCGAGATTTAGGTTGATGCACGCCATGGACGAGGAGAAGCTAGCTAGCAACTAGAGCTTTCTTTCTTTTGCAGAGGAAGCAAAGGAAGGAAAGGGAAGCCAAGGGAAACAAAGATGAAGAAAGTCAAAAGATTGGTTCTTCACTGCATCGACACTCGTGCCACTACGCCATGTGATTGCACCATGTTTACAGCTTGCAAAAGGACAGCACAAGACTGCCACTTCACTTAATTAATGGATAAAAGTCAAATATCATCCAGTGCCACTGGATGATTGATCAGCTAATACAATAACTACTTTTGACCAGGCTGAAAGAAAGAGAGACATCTCTTTTATATACTCAAGAGATAGACAAATTAAGAGAGGTCTTTCATTTCCATGATTGGTTTAATCACAAATAAGAGTTTCTATATCAAACAACATTATATATCACCATTTATTCCTTCTCTTTAATTTCTATATCTTTTATTCTTTTCTTTTTTTTTATTTCTCCCACGACCGAAAGAATCATTTATTTTAATCCAATTATTATTATTTTTCTTAAGATGTAGAAATTAAAGAAACTTAGATAAAATTTTTGAATATTTTTTTAAAATTGAACGTGATTTTGCAAATTGACTTTTTCTTTTCTTTTTTTTTTAAAAATACTGTTTTGAACATACATTTTAGATCTGAAGGTAACAATGAAATTGCCGACACCTTACCAGGAGGTGATCGAGTAATCTTAGTGCATAGAGAGGGAAGGAAATTAAATAGATTTTCGTCCAAATTTTGATGGATATATAAAAATTGAAGAACAACATTAAGTCAATACTAATTGAAAAACAAAATTATGACTTGTGATTGCACAAGTTTACAGCTTGCAAACGGACAAGACAATTATTATAGTGCATGTGCAGTGATAAGTACAGCATATATTATTGCACGTCTTAATTTAATATTACCAAACATTATTATTTTTCCTATTTAATAGGACTATAATATTATCTTTTATTATTCTTGTTTCTTGTCGATCTTGTTCTTGCCTCTCAATCTTGCCATTTCCTTTCAAATTTCTGGATGCCAGATTTTGGCCTGCCCCAACAGTCCACTGTGGCAACTGTTGATCGATGTCAACATTGAGATTTAGTTTGATGCACTCCATAGACGAGGAGAAACTAGCAACAAAAGATTTGCTTCTTTTTCAGAGTAAGGGAAAGGAAGCAAAACAAAAATGAAGTAATTAACAGTCAACAATAATGAGAATTAATTAATATAATAGGAGATCATTAGTGGTCGTTGTTTTAAGCTCTATTTTGCCTTTCTTTCAACGATGTGCATGCATGCATCACTTTTGATTGGCAATTACCTTTGCTTTGTATTATTAATTGCTTTATGGCAACCACTTCTGACCTAATTTTATTAATTAATCGGTTAAATAATTAAAATTATAAAAGTTGATGAACATGAGTTGGTTGCACAATAATTAAAAAAGTTTGATTCTTCCCATCCCTCCAATAACTGAGGCTAAGGGATAATATAAAATAATTTTTTAAAAAAATAATAAAATTGTTCATCCACATCCATATAAAGAATAAAAAGATACTCTTAAAGCTTATTGTATTTCAGAAATGCTCCCCAAGATATCAAAATCTTGTAGTAAAGGTGGGCACTAGACTTGGTGAATGTATTTGATTCTATTTCATTTCGATAGACAAAAATCTTCAAGAAAATTTATTAAAAAAAATTCTTTAGCCTAAAATTTTTGAGTTAATTAGATTGGTTGAGTTTTTAGTTTTTAGGGTAATTTAGTTAATTAGTCTCCTAGGAGAGAGATATAGGACATGTATTCCTATTTAGTATTTATAATTTCCTTGTTTGTTTTGACACTTTTGGGATTGTGTTTGGGACGCTTTTGATAGTTCAACCGAGGATCAGAGAGCAATTCTCAAGAATCAATGGATTTGCACCAACAAAGACAGGTTTTGTCAGAAGAAAAAAATTTTTTTCTGTGATTAGGAAGGATTTAGACACTAAAAAACTCTTCAGTAAACTAGTTAGTTTCAAAGAAGTTTGGTACCTAAAGAGAAATATATACCGTCGAAAAGATCATGTCTTTTCAGATTCGAGTGGAAGAGATGACTTCAGTGGAAGCAACAAATTCAAATGATGATGGTTCAGTGTTGTGCATCAGACATGTTCTAAGAACCAATGCCTCCGAGAAGAACACAACCGATCATATATAAGAACATGGTTTTGGAGCTCAACCAAGGAATTCACAGCAATCAGTTTGCTTTGCAGTTCTTCTCTCTTGTTCTATGATCTGTCTCATGGTTTCCACTTCAGAAATCAGTTTGAACACTTTTGGAACAAAAGAAAGGCACTTGTTTGCTTGATTCTTCACCCTTTACCCACAATTTTTTGGTCCCTCAGCTCAGATGATGAGGATGAAGCTAGCTTACTGTGTGTGACATTACTAACTAAAGAAATGGAGGCTTAGCTCAATGCCAATGATTGAGCTCAAGGAAGATTATGCTGTGCGCATACAGATTATTGTCACTACCTCTTTAATTACCTGTAATTTAACATGTTTAATTTCAGTATCCTTTTTGCCATTGTGTAAGCATGGAACACTTTGAAATTTGATCATCATCAATATTTATTGGTGCAGATTCAGAAATTTTCTGTGGAAATGCATTATGTGCATCAATTGCTACCCTGTTAGAAATTAAATGCAGTGTCTACTTCCCAAGTCTTGCTGCACCTGAATTTAGGATGAAGCTTGCTTGACAACATAATTATTAATGTATAAGCAAATCATCATTTAAGTGAAATTAATTTGTCTAGCTAGCTATATGACAACTATTGAAGCCTAGATTTTTAGTTGTTTGAGAGCTAGCAAATGAAAAGACAATTTATTAGAGCAAATGATATATATACTAGTTCATAATTAAGTAAAGCGAAGAGGATAGAATTGACGACAAGATTTTAAAAATATCGAAGAGGTGTCGTCGTAATATCGCTTTAGATACATGTCGAAATAGCCAAAGAATCCAACAATTTGACTTTCGGAACAATTGCAACCTTCTTGCCCAAGATAGTGGTAGAAGTAAATTAACTAGCAAATATGGAAGGAGGCTAGTTATGATAAAGCGATAGAAGGTAAGATCATTTGTGGTATAATTCTTAGATTACAAAGTAGTGGCGAATATTATCACAATTCACAAATAAAGAGATTATCCATCATATATATAGGGATGAACTATCATATACTCATGTGATTTTAATCTAAATGTTTATTTAACTATCAAAATTCATGACCAATCTCAATCCTATCGTTAAAGACATATATAACTGCATTTAATTTGATAGTGTTTTATATAAATCATTGTGTTTCTACTTTAATGGCTTCATTTCAAAGGAAATGAAGAAATTAACATTGAGGTAATTAAAGCAGCTTAATTATATGAAGAAACCATATAATTAATAAAGTCTATAAACATTAATTAAATTAAATCATAAATCAAACCATGTCATTTACATGCTAGGCCATCATGCATCGTAATTACTACAATCTTTTTTGTAGTAATTAATATGATCAAATAGTGATATCAAACAAAACTAAAACTATAACATTATATGAAATGAAAATTCATGCATGATGAAATATAGTTAAGAAGACTTTATCGATGATCAAATTTAAAACAAGATGTTCAATTAACTATCTTGGAATCATCAAGCAAATTTAGATACATATCGAAGCAAACAAAGAATGCAACAATTTGAAACATAAATCAATTATATATCCTCCTTTGATTAAAAGGCCGACACTTCATTTCCAATCATCATCATCGCCGCCCGGAGGCCTACAAAGATCACAAAATTTTATTAAAAGTAATAGATATTGGAGCAAATTTTAATTAAACAGTTAGAGTAAGATCATATAATATTTTAATAATATTCATCTATATAGAATAATATTGACAATAAGATATATATTTTCCCTTTGCTACTACATTGGAATATTTAATCAAAGCATAAACTCAATGGAATAACCTATTATTTTTTTATATTATAGATCAAGATCATGGTTACATGGGAAATAAGACGAAATTGAAAATTAATTGCTTCTCAAGAACAAAAACTTCTTAAGCGGCACGTAGTTTAAACTGCTATTTACCAAAATACCCAACATGGCACTTCGTTTTTATATTTATCAAAAACATTTATTTTCTAAAACAAATTCCCTAAATTGCCCTTAAAAGATTATCAAAGGACAGGACCTTTGGCATGCATCTGAAACTATATAATGTTGCCTACTTCATAAAATATTAAACCATTTAGATCTAAATGTTCATTCATTTCATATATATAAGACAGAATAAAATAGAATAGATAATAAATGATTTGGTATGAAAATATATGTGTTACCTAAAATAAGGGGTGAGGGAATCCTTGATGCTCTTGTCATCCCAATCCAAGTTGTCCCACCAATCTTCATCACCGTTAATATGTTTTAATCTGCAGTTCTTCAATATTTCAACTCCAAATGATAAATTTTTGAGCTCTGGGCACCAGTTCACATAGATATATTCCAAGTAGGGAAAATGGAGCTGCCGGTTTGCAATGCGATTGAGGTTCGGCATGAGGTCCAAGCTCAACCTCTGGATGCTAGAGCTGGAGTTGGAGTTCTCTACGTCAGTTATTAGTTCCTTCATTCTTTGACATTCGCTTATGCTTAGGATACTAAGGCATGGCAATTGTAGAACCCAAGAAACATCTTTCAACAAGGGGCATCCAAAAATATCTAGTACACGAAGATTGTAGAGTTGAACTCTATTTAATGAAATCTCTTCCAATAGGTTTAGGGAATGAAATTGGAGCTCCTTTAAACATCTGAAATTTGATTCGCTACCAATGCTTGCAGCCAACACTAATCTGTCTAATCTGATATTCAGAATGCGCAGACACTCAAGCTTGTCACCTGTCCTGCAACCCCATTGTGGAATACCCAAATCATAGTTTGGAAGTTCTGAAATCATTGTCATCCATACAAAGTGAGTTTCCATATCGATACATTTGGTAACATATTGAGACGCTCAATGTTATCTGTTGTAGCATTAATGTCAATTTCCACACTTAATCGGTGGCGTCCTTTAAAATTTTTCAGCTCATCATACCACCACTCAAGGTGCAGAATAAATTTCAGCTATATCCAACCACTTGAGCATTGATAACTTGGATATCATCCCATTGGGTACAATCTTAAGATCAGTACCCCTTAGAAGCAAATACTCTAATTTGCTCAGGCAACCAAACTCAACTGGCAGTCTTGTAATAGGATTTCCGGTCAAGTTTAAATATTGAAGCTCAGTTAAGCTACCTATCTCCATGGGAAGCTCTGTTATACGACAAAAAGCGAGATCCAAGTATGTCAAATGAGGCATGCTTGCGAACAAACTTGGAGGAATTATTTTTGTTTTCCAACCTCTGTCACCACGGAGAATCAACATAGAAAGTTTTGGAAAAGTGAAAGCTCCATAGTCTTGTAAAAAAGTAATATCATTCATCTCCCAAAATGATGCTCGCTCTACTTCTTGCCATTCTTCTTGTTTGGGCAAATCACTAAACCCGATTCCTACCTTTACAATCCATTTTCTTGTGCTCCCCTGCAACCCAGAGACCATTAATAGTGCCATGTCTCGGATGACATCATGCATCTTTACACCTCTATCCTCATAATGTAAGTCCATCTCAGTACATGTCTCTAGCAAGGATGCTGCTATGAGATCTTCCAAATGCGAGCATCCTTTGGCGAAAGCTTCATTGATCACATTAAAATCATGGATTATGCCGCAACCTATCCAACAAGGTATCAACTCTTTAAATTTGTCGATCTCATAATCTTCAGGCCACAAAGCGCAACACAAGAGACATTTTCTTATGGAGTCATTCTCTAAACTGTCATAGCTCAGCTTGAAGGCTTTATACATGATGAGTGAATCTTTTGGAAGACATATGCTTGTCCACTTATGTTCATCCCTTATTTGAGTGAGAGTGTCATTCCAAACTTCCCAAGACTTTTTCCCTGACATGGCCCGGGCGACAGTGACAAGAGCGAGCGGAAGACCTGCACATTCTTTAGTAAGTTCTTCAGCAACGAACTTAATTCCAGCATCTGAGCTGAGAACATCCTTGTTGCTGTTCTCCTCGAAGAGTTGCCATGCTTGAACTGGATCTAGGCATTTGACTTTGATTTCTTTTTTTGCTTTCATTTGTGCACACACTGTCTCGCTGCGGGTCGTGAACACCACAACTTTCTGTGACTGCTGTTGCTGACTTCGCTCAGTAGTCGAGTGTGCCATCCCCAACAATTGAAGATCTACATGTTCCCAGATGTCATCGAGAAGCAGCAAGCAGTTCCTGTTCTTCAAATAGCTAAACAACTTATCACCACAAGTTTGTTCATCGTCGTTCTCCTGCAGTGTCTGTAGTCCTAGACTCTTAGCAATATCCATTTGGAGCCTTTTCAATTGGCAATCTTTGGAGGCCACAACCCAAATAACATGATCAAATCTGGTATGCTTAAGAAGATAGTGTTGCTGGATGCTCTTCAACACGGTGGTCTTACCGACACCGCCCATTCCGTAGATGCCTATGATGTCGCCTTTTCCACCATCGACGTAGCCCACAATGTCCTCCACATACGACTCTATCCCAACGGGCGATTGGTGTGAGATGGGAAGCATCACGGTGGGTTCCGGAGGCCCAACTGTGGCAATCGGGTCCAGTGCCTCAGCTCTGCTCATCAATTCATTAGCCTCGCTGAGCTTCTTCACCGCTCTTCGGATGATGGAGCAGCAGTTTGATGACTCTCTGATAGGGATCTGATCTCTTGCTTGTTGTATTTGACTAGTGCCGCCAGTTTGAGTTTGATTGAAGCAATTACAACTGAAGCAACCTGACGATCGAAACAACAACTTTTTTTTGTTTTTCTGTCCTCTCTTATATATAGATAAAAACAGTACGTAGTAGCTCATATGGATTAAAAACACAAAGACTTGCAATTGAATTATATTGGAGTAAAAAAAAAAGGCAAAAAGATATATACGGCAGAATTAATACTCACTGATGCTTTGGAAATCCTGCTCGACATCAGCCACTTGGCCTTCCAACGTCTCCACCTCCAGCAGCCACTGGCTCACTTGGTGGGTCGGAATTCTCCCCTCACGCTCTGCCTGCTCGATCTGGTCCTTGATGTCGTCCCTTTTGCCTCTCAAGATTGCCATTTCCTTTTTCAACTTCTCGATGCCAGATTTTGGCCTTCCCAGCCGCAGCGATGCCCACAGCCCGCTCAGGCAACTGTTGACGTCGACGTTGAGATTTAGGTTGATGCACGCCATGGACGAGGAGAAAGGTAGCTAGCAACTAGAGCTTTGTTTCTTTTGCAGAGCAAGTAAGGGAAGGGAAGGAAAGCGAAGGGAAACAAAGATGAAGAAAGTCAAAAGATTGTATTGGTTCTTATTGCAACGACACTCGTGCCACTATGCCATGTGATTGCACCATACATGTTTACAGCTTGCAAAAGGACAGCACAAACTGCCACTTCACTTAATTAATGGATAAAAATCAAATATCATCCAGTGCCACTGGATGATCAGCTAATACAATAACTATTTTTGACCAGGCTGAAAGAAAGAGAGACAAATTAAGAGAATTTCATCTCCATGATTAATTGATTTATATACATAAAAGCATAAAAGTTGATTGGTTAAGTAATTAAAAGCATAAAAGTTGATGAACATGGGTGGACTAAGCACTCAATAAGAGTCACATGATCAAAAGCACAATCAAAAAAAAAATTCCCCTAAAAAAACAGTTGGTGATTCATCCCATCTCTCCAATAATTGAGGCTAAGGGATAATTTAATATAAAATTAAAGATGCTCTTGAAATCTTATTTGTTGTATTTCAAAAAAAAATAGCAAATAGCAAAAGGGATAGACCCACTTTAAGTTAATTTTATGCCTTGACATGATGTGAATGCACCACTTTAGCTTTTTAATTTGCTATTATTGCATTATATGTGCCAACCACTTCCATTATGTGACCTTATAATTTAATTAATTAATTAAAGACATAAAGCTATGAGAGTGGACAAGCATGCATTTGGTGAACATGAGTGACTACACACTCAATTGAGACTCACTTGATCAAAACTACAACTAAACAAGTTACTCTTTAACATAGATATAGGTTAGCAAAAAGAATATTTGAGTGAACTTGTCTAAACAATAAGCATTAATGCTAAATACAAATATAAATATAACTTAATTAATTGACTCAAAAAATATTCTTGGCATGGTCCAAATAAGTCTCAAGTGCTTAATGATTCAACTCTTGTGTAATTACTCTTGTAGTATTATACACACTTTATAACTAGCAAAAGGAACAGCAATAAGAGAATATTTGTTTCTTTTAAGAGAATTCAAAGTCCATTTATGTTTATGTTTATTGCTTTTGTGCGCAAAGATGAAAGAGCCCTCTCAACTGCTACTTTGACAATGTTACGTTTGGTTGACTTAAATAATATATAAGATGTTTGTGGAAATAATAAGATGGTTATATTTATATATATATTTATGCAAGGGTTTGTTTGTTTGTCTGTCTGTAAAAAAATTTAAAAATAATGTACATCAATTTTTTTTTTTTTTGCAAAGAAAAGTAGTTTTATGAGAGGGCTTGTGGATTATGGGAGAAGAAGATTCATTTTATATCACTTATATTAATCATCAATCAGTTTAAGTTTAGGTGGCTCCATGTTGTATAGTTCGATGGATGAAATAAGTGTTTGTTATTAGACCTCAATCGACTATTCTTGCTTAATTGAATTGTGCTAGCTAGTTCAACCAACAGACATGTTAGTTTAATGGTCATATTACAATAAAATTAAAACTCTGTACGTTCATTGATGAAAAATATATATGAACAGCAGCATCATTAATATATATAAAGTCATTTTAATTTGATTTTCTGAACATTAAATCAATACTAATTTTAAAACAATATTATGCATGCCATGTGATCGCACAAGTTTACAGCTAGCAAAGGGATAATAGATAGGACAATTAGCATAATTGCACGTCTTAGTTTAATATTACCAAATTAAAAATTATTATTTTTCCTATTTAATATATAGGACTATATTAATATTATCTTTTATTTTTCTTGTTTCTCGTCGATCTTGTTCTTGATGTCACCTCTTTTAATTACCTCTCAATCTTGCCATTTCCTTTTCAAATTTTTTGATGTCTTTTGCCTAGAAACTAGCAACAAAAGATTTGCTTCTTAATTTTTCAGAGCAAGTAAAGGAAAGGAAGCAAAACAAAGATACGATGAAGTGATTAACAGTAGTCAACAATAATGAGAATTAATAGTGCATGTCATTATCATCAACAAGAGAAAAAAAGGAGACCATTATATTAGTTTAATTAATTTTTCTGATTAAATTTAGAAGCAATATTCTCAAGTGTCTAATAGATATATCAACACTTTTGATTGGCAATTACCTTTGCTTTGTATTATTAATTGCTTTATATATATGACAACCACTTCTGACCTAATTTTATTAATTAATCGGTTAAGTAATTAAAAGCATAAAAGTTGATGAACTACGCACATTCAATGAGACATGATCAAAAGCACAATAATAAAAAGTTTGATTCTTCCCGTCCCTTCAATAATTGAGGCTAAGGGATAATATAAAATAATTCTTTAAAAAATAATAAAATTATTCATATTCCACATCCATATAAAGAATAAAAAGATGCTCTTGAAACTTATTGTATTTAAAAAATGTCTCCCAAGATATCAAAATCTTGTTCATTAATTATATATATCTCATAGTAAAGGTGGACTTAGACTTGGTCGAATGTATTTGATTCTATTTCATTTTGATAGACAAAAATCTTCAAGAAAATTTATTTAAAAAATTCTTTAGCCTAAAACTTTTGACTTAGATTGGTTGAGTTTTTAGTTTGTAAGGGTAATTTAGTTTCCTATTAACTTACTGTTTACAATTTCGTTATTTGTTTTGACACTTTTGATAGTTCAATCGAGGATCAGAGAGCAATTCTCTAGAATCAATGGATTTGCACCAACAAAGACAGATTTTGTCAGAAGAAAAAAATGATTTTTCTGTGATTAGGAAGGATTTATTAATACTAAAAAGCTCTTCAATAAATTAGTTAGTTTCAAAGAAGTTTGGTGCCTAAAGAGAAATATATACCATCGAAAAGATCATGTCTTTTCAGATTCGAGTGGAAGAGATGACTTCAGTGGAAGCATTCAGTATATATATTAATTCCTTCGCATCTGTTTATCCCTTTTAGTTCAAAATATAATTACTACAACGTGTAAATTATTTAAAATTGGGGGATTTTTTTTTAAAAAATGTGGGACTTGTGTCTTCCTCCGTTTTAGTATTATTATAAGATATATAGACATAATATTTTGAGGAAAGCCAAATATATTGAAGCCAAGATTTTTAGTTGTTTCAGAGCAAATGAAAAGGCAATTTCTTAGAGCAAATTATGATATGATATACTAGCTTGTTCATAATTAAGTAAAGTGAAGAGGACAGAAAGAATTGACGATAAGATTTTAAAATTACTGAAGAGGTGTCGTCGTCGATAAATATATCATATATATACTCATGTGATTTTAATCTAATTAAATGTTTATTTAAATATCAAAATTCATGACATGACCAATCTCAATTTAAATATCATTCATCGTTAAAGACATATATAACTGCATTTAATTTGATAGTGTTTTATATAAATCATTGTGTTTCTACTTTAATGGCTTCATTTCAAAGGAAATGAAGAAATTAACATTGAGGTAATTAAAGCGGCTTAATTATATTTCACCTCTTTAATTTCTTATAAACTCAATACTAATTGTTGTTCCGACGTACAAATCAAATTTTTGTAAACATATATAGGCAATAAGTTAACGAAAAGAACTTCCAATTAAATTAAACTTATCCAAACCACATAATTAACAAAGTCTATAAACATTAATATTAAATAATAAATCAAACCATGTCATTTACATGCTAGGCCATCATGCATCATAGTAATAATTAATATGATCAAATGGTGGATATCAAACAAAACTAAAACTATAACATTATATGAAATGAAAATGATTCATGCATGATGAAATATAGTTAAGAAGACTTTATCGATGATCAAATTTAAAACAAGATGTTTAATTAACTATCTTAGAATCATCAATCAAATTTAGATACATATAGAAGCAACACTTCAAAGAATCCAACCATTTGAAACAGTAAATGCATTATATCCTCCTTGACTACAAGGCCCTTCATTTCAAAAATCATCATCATCATCATCATTATCATCATTATCACCACCACGGCAAACGCCTACAAAAATCACAAAATTTTATTAAAAGTAATAGATATTGGAGCAAATTTTAATTAAACAGTTGAGAGTAAGATCATATAATGTTTTAATAATATTCATCTATATAGAATAATATTGACAATAAGATATATATTTTCCCTTTGCTACAACATTGGAATATTTAATCAAAGCATAAATTCAATGGAATAACCTATTATTTTTTATATTATAGATCAAGATCATGGTTACATGGGAAATAAGACGAAATTGAAAATTAATTGCTTCTCAAGAACAAAAACTTGCAGCGGTACGTAGTTTAAACTGCTATTTACCAAAATACCTAAAACATGGCACTTCGTTTTTATATTTATCAAAAACATTTATTTTCTAAAACAAATTCCCTAAATTGCCCTTAAAAGATTATCAAAGGACAGGACCTTTGGCATGCATCTGAAACTATATAATGTTGCCTACTTCATAAAATATTAAACCATTTAGATCTAAATGTTCATTCATTTCATATATATAAGACAGAATAAAATAGAATAGATAATAAATGATTTGGTATGAAAATATATGTGTTACCTTAAATAAGGGGTGAGGGAATCCTTGATGCTCTTGTCATCCCAATCCAAGTTGTCCCACCAATCTTCATCACCGTTAATATGTTTTAATCTGCAGTTCTTCAATATTTCAACTCCAAATGATAAATTTTTGAGCTCTGGGCAACAGTTCACATAGATATATTCCAAGTAGGGAAAATGGAGCTGCCGGTTTGCAATGCGATTGAGATTCGGCATGTGTCTCAAGATCAACCTCTGGATGCTAGAGCTGGAGTTGGAGTTCTCTACGTCAGTTATTAGTTCCTTCATTCTTGGACATTCGCTTATGCTTAGGATACTAAGGCATGGCAATTGTAGAACCCAAGAAACATCTTTCAACAAGGGGCATCCAGAAATATCTAGTACACGAAGATTGTAGAGCTGAACTCTATTTAATGAAATCTCTTCCAATAGGTTTAGGGAATGAAATTGGAGCTCCTTTAAACATCTGAAATTTGATTCGCTACCAATGCTTGCAGCCAACACTAATCTGTCTAATCCGATATTCAGAATGTGCAGACACTCAAGCTTGTCACCTGTCCTGCAACCCCATTGTGGAATACCCAAATCATAGTTTGGAAGTTCTGAAATCTCGTCATCCATACAAAGTGAGTTTCCATATCGATACATTTGGTAACATATTGAGACGCTCAATGTTATCTGCTGTAGCATTAATGTCAATTTCCACACTTAATCGGTGGCGTCCTTTAAAACTTTTCAGCTCATCATACCACCACTCAGGTGCATGATAAATGTGAGTTATATCCAACCACTTGAGCATTGATAACTTGGATATCATCCCATTGGGTACAATCTCAAGAAGAGTAGCCCTTAGAAGCAAATACTCTAATTTGCTCAGGTAACCAAACTCAACCGGCAGTCTTGTAATAGGATTTCCGGTCAAGTTTAAATATTGAAGCTCAGTTAAGCTACCTATCTCCATGGGAAGCTCTGTTATACTACAAAAAGCGAGATCCAAGTATGTCAAATGAGGCATGCTTGAGAACAAACTTGGAGGAATTGTTTTTGTCTTCCAATCTCTGTCGCCACAAAGAATCAACATAGAAAGTTTTGGAAAAGTGAAAGCTCCATAGTCTTGTAAAAGTAAATATCATTCATCTCCCAAAATGATGCTCGCTCTACTTCTTGCCATTCTTCTTGTTTGGGCAAATCACTAAACCTAATTCCTACCTTTACAATCCATTTTCTTGTGCTCCCCTGCAACCCAGAGACCATTAATAGTGCCATGTCTCGGATGACATCATGCATCTTTACAGCTCTATCCTCATAAGGTAAGTCTGTCTCAGTACATGTCTCTAGCAAGGATGCTGCTATGAGATCTTCCAAATGCGAGCATCCTTTGGCGAAAGCTTCATTGATCACATTAAAATCACGAATTATGCCACAACCTATCCAACAAGGTATCAACTCTTTAAATTTGTCGATCTCATAATCTTCAGGCCACAAAGCGCAACACAAGAGACATTTTCTTATGGAGTCATTCTCTAAACTGTCATAGCTCAGCTTGAAGGCTTTATACATGATGAGTGAATCTTTTGGAAGACATATGCTTTTCCACTTATGTTCATCCCTTATTTGAGTGAGAGTGTCATTCCAAACTTCCCAAGACTTTTTCCCTGACATGGCCCGGGCGACGGTGACAAGAGCAAGCGGAAGACCTGCACATTCTTTAGTAAGTTCTTCAGCAATGAACTTAATTCCAGCATCTGAGCTGAGAACATCCTTGTTGCTGTTCTCCTCGAAGAGTTGCCATGCTTGAACTGGATCTAGGCATTTGACTTTGATTTCTTTTTTTGCTTTCATTTGTGCACACACTGTCTTGCTGCGGGTCGTGAACACCACAACTTTGTGCGACTGCTGATGTTGCTGACCTCGCTCAGTAGTGGAGTGTGTCATCCCCAATAGTTGAAGATCTACACATTCCCAAATGTCATCAAGAAACAGCAAGCAGTTCCTGTTCTTCAAATAGCTAAACAGCTTATCACCACAAGTTTGTTCATCGTCATTCTCCTGCAGTGTCTGTAGTCCTAGACTCTTAGCAATATCCATTTGTAGCTTTTTCAATTGGCAATCTTTGGAGGCCACAACCCAAATAACATGATCAAATCTGGTATGCTTATGAAGATAGTGTTGTTGGATGCTCTTCAACACGGTGGTCTTACCGACACCACTCATTCCGTAGATGCCTATGATATCGCCTTTTCCACCATCGACGTAGCCCACAATGTCCTTCACATACGACTCTATCCCAACAGGTGATTGGTGTGAGATGGGAAGCATCACGGTGGGTTCCGGAGGCCCAACTGTGGCAATCAGATCCAGTGTCTCAGCTCTGCTCATCAATTCATTAGCCTCGCCGAGCTTCTTCGCCGCTCTTCGGACGATGGAGCAGCAGCTTGATGACTCTCTGATAGGAACCTGATCTCCTGCTTGTTGTATTTGACCAGTGCCGCCAGTTTGAGTTTGATTGAAGCAATTACAACTGAAGCAACCTGATGATCGAAACAACAACTTTTTTTTGTTTTTCTGTTCTCTCTTGTACATAGATAAAAAAACAGTACGTAGTAGCTCATATGGATTAAAAACACAAAGACTTGCAATTGAATTATATTGGAGTAAAAAAAAAAGCAAAAAGATATATACAGCAGAATTAATACTCACTGATGTTTTGGAAATCCTTGTCGATATCAGCCACTTTGCCTTCCAATATCTCCACGTCCTGCAGCCACTTGCTCACTTCATTGGTTGGAATTTTCCCTTCACGCTCCGCCTCCTTGATATTGTTCTTGATGTCGTCTCTTTTGGCTATCAAGTTTGCCATTTCCTTTTTCAATTTCTTGATGGCAGATTTTGGCCTTCCCAGCCGCCGCGATGCCCACAGCCCGCTCAGGCACTCGTTGACGTCGAGATTTAGGTTGATGCACGCCATGGACGAGGAGAAGGTAGCTAGCAACTAGAGCTTTCTTTCTTTTGCAGAGGAAGCAAGGGAAGGGAAGGGAAGCGAAGGGAAGGGAAGATGAAGAAACAAGTCGAAAGAAAGGTCCTTCATTGCATCAACACTCGTGCCATGCCATGTGATTGCACCCATCTCGATATTGACCAGCTTGTACAAACTTGTTTAATTAAATTTATGAAGCTCGAGCTAAATTTATTTGAGAAAGGTCCTTCATTGCATCGACACTCGTGCCATGCCATGTGATTGCACCCATCTCGATATTGACCAGCTCGTACAACCTTGTTTAATTCTTTTTATAGACTCAAGAGAGCTAAATTAAGACGAAACCAAAAGAAGAAGAGGTCTTTCATTGTCATGCTTGGTTTAATTTGTTGTAAGAGTTTTAAAAATCTCATAGTAGTGTTTTATTCAATTAGATAAGCAAAGCCAATACAATTCCCACTTGTGCTATTTTTTTCTATCTTCTCTTTTTATTATTATTTCCTTCTCTTTAATTTCTATTTCTTTTATTTTTTTCTTTTTTATTTCTCCCACAACCGAAATAATTATTTAGTTTAGATCCAATTGATATTATTTTTTCTTTTCATAATATTATCTTTTTATTTTGCTCGTCAACTGTCTCTCTATATTTTATTTTCGAAATAAACAATTAAATATTAATGAGAAGAAACTAAAAAGATACCAAATTGAGTATTAAGAAAATGATAACAGAGGATTCGACGTTAAGAGAGAAAAGTTTTTTTCCTAATAAATGTCCTAGTGAAACATACATTAGCAATAAAAAAATCTAATAATTTATTTTTCATTAAAACTTTCTTCGTGAAATTCGCCGACTGCTTATATTTAATATTGTCCTTTGTTTTTCTCAACAACTCTCTAATACCAAGTCAAGCAAGGTGGAGCCACCCTTGAGCTAGGGTGGGCTCCAACCTCACTTTTTTTTATAAAAAATTAATGATTTTTAATTTTATTTTATTTTTAAATTCTATCACAAATCTCATTGGTTATCCTAAGTAGTCAGGCCTAGATAATTTTGAATCCGGACTACACACCTAACCTAAATAGTTGAAGATTCGATGTTGAAAAAAGAAAAAATGCCTTCAGAAAAGTTTTTTTTCTAATAAATGCCCGAGTGAGACATCCATTAGCTAAAAAAAATCTAATAACTTGTTGTTTATTGAAATTCTTATTTACTTTAGATCCAATTGCTATAATTTTTTTCTTGTTATGATCTGTTCCTATTTAATACTATCATAACATTATCTTGTTATTTTTCTAGTCAACTCTCTCTATATATAATATTTTCAAAATAAATAAATGCCTGAGTGAAACACATCCATTAACCAAAAAAACACGAGTCTAATAACGTGTTCTTCATTGAAATTCTCATTTAGTTTAGATCTAATTGCTATTATTTTTCTTTTTCTTGGTTGATCTCTTCCTATTTAATATGTCATAACATTATCTTTTTTCTTTAATTTCTCGTCAACTCTCTCTATATTTAATATTTTAAAAATAAACAGCTAAATATTAATAACTATCTAAAGGATACCAAGCCAAGTATTAAGAAAATGATAACTGCAGAGAATGAAAAAATATCCTTAGAAAAAAAATTTCTAATAAATGCCCGAGTGAAACATCCATTAGCAAAAGAAAAAAAAAACCTAATAATTTGTTCTTCATTCACTGAATACTTAAAACAACACCTAACCAAAATATACACAAACATAATTTTGTGCAAAAACTGAGATGAAAATTCACATTCTATTTGAAAAATATCTTTGCTTGTTTGTAAAAGATAACATCCAGTGAAGAAGACCTTAAATAAATTTATTAGTTTTTAGTAAATGGATGGTCAACCAATTTTGATGTTAATTTGGTGTTTTCAAACTAGTTATAATTTCCTTTGATCTAATAAATTATCGACCACTAGATAAATAAGAGAAGTATATATGAGTTTAGCATGACATCCCAATGTCATTGGTAATTTAAATTTTATGAACGTTCGAAAATATCCAATGTGATGCAGGCCATGAACGAGAAGAAGCTAGCCAGCAACTAGAGATTTGTTTCTTTTGCAGAGAGCAAGTAAGGGAAAGGAAGGGAAGGGAAGGGAAGGGAAGGGAAACAAAGATGAAGAAAGTCAAAAGATTAGTTCGTTATACCCGACAAGAAATGAAAAAAAAATCCCTTTTAGTTGTAGACAGGTAAAATTAACTCAAATTAAAATTATTTTAATTTGATTTTCTTAACATCAAGCCAATAAATAAATATCTGTCTATTGCATCGACAGCGCCACTGTGCCATGTGATTCCACCTGTTTAACAAGAGGACAGCACAATAACTGCGACTTCGCCTAATTTAATTAACGGACAAAAATCAAATGTCATCCCACTTGCTAATCAGCTAATACAACAATTATATATTATACGTGGCATGGCTGAATCGGTCATCATATAATAATAGAATTATCACAATAATTAAGGATGGAGTCCCGTTGAAGCCATGTGATACCATACCCTCCCACATGACAATCTGTTTCGATTTCCTGTTGCTTTCTGGCATAGCTGAGTTGGTTACGACGCAGTAGACTTGTAGAAGAGGGCAAGAGTTCGAATCCTGACGAAGCCATGCAATACCCTCCTGCATCGTGATTAACTGTAATTTCTCGATTTATCTCCTCACAACTGGTCGTGGGGCTGACCGTGTGAAGCCGCTAAGGTGGCGGATTTCATCTTTTGCAAAAAAAAAAAGATACGAAGGATATGAAAATTTCATGTATTTTTTTAATATTTTAAATCAATTTAAGATATTTAAAATTCTGTTAAAAAATTTTTATCTTAAAATTTTGAATCTTTTCAAATAATTATTTAATTAATATTTAAAATAAAAATTTGATTTAATAATATTTTTAACTATGTTATTTATTTTTTAAAATTCTTCCGAATCAATATATTTTAAAAGATTGATTTGGATGTTCATAATCGAACCAATAAAATCAATATAGTATCCCATCCCGTACGTTGGTATCAGAACTTATCCATTTCAATGGAGGAAGACTCCAAAGATATAGAGCCAAATTAAGATAAAACCATGAGAAGAAGAGGTCTTTCATTGTCATGATTGGTTTAATCAATCGTAAGAGTTAAAAATCTCATAGTAGTGTTTTTTATTCAATTAGATAAACAAAGCCAATACAATTCCCAGTTGTGCATTTCTATATCTTGTGCATTGTCATGATTCTGGTTCAAATCAATCGATCGAATCAATTTGAGTAAAAAAATATATCTCTGAACGAGCTATCAATTTGAGTAAAAAGATACATTTTTGAATGTGCTTCGTTTCACACCAAAGATCATCCCGTACCAATATCTAAGTCAAAAGTTATGACCTTCAAAAGTTTGTTATGTCGTCTCCAACTTTCTTTACATGACATCCAATTATCCTTGATCTGTCAAGATGCCCCATTGCCTAACATATGGTTAATCTTGACTTGTCAAGACTTCATCGTTACTTGACATCTGATCAATCTTGACCTACCGAGACTTCCTCATTGCCTAGTATCTAGTTGACCTCAATCTACTAGGATTTCATTATTGCCTAGCATCCAATCAACCTTAATCTAGCGGGACTTCAAATCACCAAATGTTCTGTCAACGTTGACTTACTTGGAATTTCTCGTTGCCTAGTATATAGTTGACCTCAACCTACTAGAACTTCATTGTTATCTAGCATCCGTTCAACATTGACCTACCAAGACTTCAAATCATCAAGTATCCGATCAACCTTGAACTATTTGGACTTTCCATCTTGTGCTAAGTGTTTGGTCCTCCATGATTCACTTGGACTTCTCATCTCATGTCAAGTGTCTGATCCTCTATGACCCACTTAGACTTCCCATCTCATGCCAAGTGTTTGATCTTTCATGATCCACTTAGATTTTTTATCATCAAGTCTTCAATCAATCTGACCTACTCGACACCTAACTAATATATTAATTAAATATTAAAATCTAATTTAAATCAAATCAAACTTGATCAATTTGGTCAATTTTGATTGAAGTTAATTGCACTAATAAATTATGCTAGCTAGTTCAACCATACAAATTTAATGGTCATATTATAATAAAAATTCTGTAAATGCGTTAATGGAATTATCTATTGCTTCAGATATCTCAATCATCAACAACAGAACCATTAATATATATAAAGTCATTTTAAATTGATTTTCTGAACATTTAGTCAATACTAATTTTAAAATAATATTATGCATGCCATGCCATGTGATCGCACAAGTTTACAGCTAGCAAATTAAAGGGACAGGACATTTATTGTAGTGCAATTGCATAATTAATTGCACGTCTTAGTTTAATATTACCAAATTAAAAATTATTATTTTTCCTATTTAATATATAGGACTATAATATTATTATCTTTTATTTTTCTTGTTTCTCGTCGATCTTGTTCTTGATGCCGCCTCTTTTGCCTAGAAAAAACTAGCAACAAAAGATTTGCTTCTTAATTTTTCAGATCAAGTAAAGGAAAGGAAGCAAAACAAAGATAATGATGAAATGAAGTGATTAACAGTAGTCAACAATAATGAGAATTAATAGTGCATGTCATTATCATCAACAAGAAAAAAAGCTAGGAGATCATTAGTTTAATTAATTTTTCTGATTAACTCAAGTGTCTAATAGATATATCAACACTTTTGATTGGCAATTACCTCTGCTTTGTATTATTAATTGCTTTACATATATATATATATATATATGACAACCACTTCTGACCTAATTTTGTTAATTAATCAATTAAGTAATTAAAAATATAAAATTAAGTTGATAAACTACGCACTCAATGAGACATGATTAAAAGCACAATAATAAAAAAAAGTTTGATTCTTCCCGTCCCTCCAATAATTGAGGCTAAGGGATAATATAAAATAATTCTTTAAAAAATAATAAAATTATTCATATTCCACATCCATATATATAAAGAATAAAAAGATGCTCTTGAAACTTATGGTATTTCAAAAACGTCCCCTAAGATATTAAAATCTTATTTATTAATTATATATATCTCATAGTAAAGGTGGACGTAGACTTGTTCGAATTTATTTTAAAAAATTCTTTAGCCTAAAACTTTTGACTTAGATTGGTTGAGTTTTTAGTTTGTAAAGGTAATTTAATTAGTTTCCTATTAACTTACTGTTTACATGAAATTTCGTTATTTATTTTGACGTTTTTGATGATAGTTCAACCGAGGATCAGAGAGCAATTCTCAAGAATCAATGGACTTGCACCAACAAAGCAGATTTTGTCAGAAGAAAAAAAATGATTTTTCTGTGATTAGGAAGGATTTAGACACTATAAAACTCTTCAGTAAACTAGTTAGTTTCAAAGTTGTTTGGTGCCTAAAGAGAAATATATATATACCATAGAAAAGATCATGTCTTTTCAGATTCGAGTGGAAGAGATGACTTCAATATGGAAGCAACAAATTCAAGTGATGATGGTTCAGTGTTGTGCATCAGACATGTTCTAAGAATCAATGCCTCCGAGAAGAACACAACCGATCATATATAAGAACATGGTTTTGGAGCTCAACCATTCAAGGAATTCACAGCAATCAGTTTGCTTTGCAGTTCTTCTCTCTTGTTCTATGATCTCTCTCATGGTTTCCACTTCAGAAATCAATTTGAACACTTTTGGAACAACAGAAAGGCACTTGTTTGCTTGATTCTTCACCCTTTACCCACAATGTTTTAATTTGGTCCCTCAGCTCAGATGATGAGGATGAAGCTAGCTTACTGTGTGTGACATTACTAACTAAAGAAATGGAGGCTTAGCTCAATGCCAATGATTGAGCTCAAGGAAGATTATGCTGTGCACATGCATACAGATCATTGTCACTACCTCTTTAATTACCTGTAATTTAACATGTTTAATTTCACTATCCTTTTTGACATTGTGTAAGCATGGAACACTTTGAAATTTGATCATCATCAATATTTATTGGTGCAGATTCAGAAATTTTCTGTGGAAATGCATTATGTACATACATCAATTGCTACCCTGTTAGAAATTAAATGCATTGTCTACTTCCCAAGTCTTACTGCACCTGAATTTAGGATGAAGCTTGACAACATAATTATTAATGTATAAGCAAATCATCATTAATAAGTGAAATTAATTTGTCTAGCTATATGACAACTATTGAAGGCAAGATTTTTAGTTGTTTCAGAGCTAGCAAATGAAAAGACAATTTATTAGAGCAAATGATTGTGTTTCTACTTTAATGACTTGAATTCAAAGGAAATGAAGAAACATTGAGGTAATTAAAGAGGCATAATTATATTTCACCTCTTTAATTTCTTATAAACTCAATACTAATTGTTGTTCCGACGTACAAGTCAATATTTTAGAAATTGGACATGAATTTTAATTAATTTTTTGGAGTAAATTGCAATTGAAAGGTCAAATCAATTTCAAACTGTGGCGGTGTTTTTTCTTTTGATCGGATGAAATTATCGATAAGCTAAAATTACTAGGCAATTTTTGTAAATATACGCAACAAGTTAACGAAAAGAGGTCCCCAATTAAATTAAACTTATACAAACCATATAATAAAGTAAATGTTAAATCAAACCATGTCATTTACATGCTAGGCCATCATGCATAGTAATAATTAATATGATCAAATAAGGATATCAAACAAAACTAAAACTATAACATTATATGAAATGAAAATGTTTCATGATGAAATAATGTCAACAAGACAATATCGATGATCAAATTTTAAAACAAGATGTTCAATTAACTATCTTGGAATCATAAGCAAATTTAGATACATATTGAAGCAATAAAGAATCCAACAATTTGAAACACTAAATGCACTATATATATCCTCCTTGACTAGAAGGCCGACACTTCATTTCCAATCATCATCATCACCATTCAAAAGGCCTACAAATATCACCAAATTTTAGTAAAAGTAATAGATATTGGAACAAATTTTAATCAAACAGTTAAGTAAGATCATATAATATTTTAATAATATTCATCTATATTAGAATAATATTGACAATAAGATATATATTTTCCCTTTGCTACTACATTGGGATATTTAATCAAAGCATAGACTCAATGGAATAACCTATTATTTTTTATATTATAGATCAAGATCATGGTTACTTGGGAAATAAGACGAAATTAAAATTAATTGCTTCTTAAGAACAAGAACTTGCAGCAGCAGCAGTTTAAACTGCTATTTACCAAAATACCCAACATGGCACTTCGTTTTTATATTTATCAAAAACATTTATTTTCTAAAACAAATTCCCTAAATTGCCCTTAAAAGATTATCAAAGGACAGGACCTTTGGCATGCATCTGAAACTATATAATGTTGCCTATTTCATAAAATATTAAACCATTTAGATCTAAATGTTCATTCATTTCATATATATAAGACAGAATAAAATAGAATAGATAATAAATGATTTGGTATGAAAATATGTGTTACCTTAAATAAGGGGTGAGGGAATCCTTGATGCTCTTGTCATCCCAATCCAAGTTGTCCCACCAATTTTTACCACCGTAAATATGTTTTAATCTACAGGTCTTCAATATTTCAACTCCAAATGATAAATTTTTGAGCTCCGGGCAATATTTCACATAGATATATTCCAAGTAGGGAAAATGGAGCTGCCGGTTTGCAATGCGATTGAGATTCCGCATGTCTACCAAGCTCAACCTCTGGATGCTAGAGCTGGAGTTGGAGTTCTCTACGTCAGTTATTAGTTCCTTCATTCTTCGACAACTCCTTATGCTTAGGATACTAAGGCATGGCAATTGTAGAACCCAAGAAACATCTTTCAATGAGGGGCAATCAGAAATCTCTAGTACACGAAGATTGTAGAGCCGAACTCCATTTAATGAAATCTCTTTCAATTGGTATAGGGTAAGAAATTGGAGCTCCTTTAAACATCTGAAATTTGATTCGCTACCAATGCTTGCAGGCAACACTAATCTGTCTAAATTGATATTCACAATGCGCAGACACTCAAGCTTGTCACCTGTCCTGCAACCCCATTGTGGAATACCCAAATCATAGTTTGGAAGTTCTGAAGTCCAGGGTCGAAGCAAAGTGAGTTTCCATATCGATACATTTGTTAACATGTTGAGACGCTCAATATTATCTGGTGTAGCTTGAATATCAATTTCCACACTTAATCGGTGGTGTCCTTTAAAACTTTTCAGCTCATCATACCACCTCTCAAATGCAAAAGAAATTTGAGTTATATCCAACCACTTGAGCATTGATAACTTGGATATCATCCCATTGGGTACAATCTCAAGATTAGTAGCCCTTAGAAGCAAATACTCTAATTTGCTCAGGCAACCAAACTCAACCGGCAGTCTTCTAATAGGATTTCCGATCAAGTTTAAATATTGAAGCTCAGTTAAGCTACATATATCCATGGGAAGCTCTGTTATACAACAAAAAGCGAGATCCAAGTATGTCAAATGAGGCATGCTTGAGAACAAACTTGGAGGAATTGTTCTTCTTTTCCAAACTCCGTCGCCACCAAGAATCAACATAGAAAGTTTTGGAAAAGTGAAAGCTCCATAGTCTTGTAAAAAAGTAAAATCATTCATCCCCCAAAATGATGCTCGCTCTACTTCTTGCCATTCTTCTTGTTTGGGCAAATCACTAAACCCAATTCCTACCTTTACAATCCATTTTTTTGTGCTCCCCTGCAACTCAGAGACCATTAATAGTGTCATGTCTCGGATGACGTCATGCATCTTTGCACCTCTATCCGCATAAAGTGTGTTCGTCTCAGTACTTTTCTCTAGCAAGGATGCTGCTATGAGATCTTCCAAATGCGAGCATCCTTTGGCGAAAGCTTCATTAATCACATTAAAATCACGAATTATGCCACAACCTATCCAACAAGGTATCAACTCTTTAAATTTGTCGATCTCACAATCTTCAGGCCACAAAGCACAACACAAGAGGCATTTTCTTAGGGAGTCATTCTCTAAACTGTCATAGCTCAACTTGAAGGCTTTATACATGATGAGTGAATCTTTTGGAAGACATATGCTTGTCCACTTATGTTCATCCCTTATTTGAGTGAGAGTGTCATTCCAAACTTCCCAAGACTTTTTCCCTGACATGGCCCGGGCGACGGTGACAAGAGCGAGCGGAAGACCTACACATTCTTTAGTAAGTTCTTCAGCAACGAACTTAATTCCAGCATCTGAGCTGAGAACATCCTTGTTGCTGTTCTCCTCGAAGAGTTGCCATGCTTGAACTGGATCTAGGCATTTGACTTTGATTTCTTTTTTTGCTTTCATTTGTGCACACACTGTCTCGCTGCGGGTCGTGAACACCACAACTTTCTGTGACTGTTGTTGCTGACCTCGCTCAGCAGTCGAGTGTGCCATCCCCAACAATTGAAGATCTACATGTTCCCAGATGTCATCGAGAAGCAGCAAGCAGTTCTTGTTCTTCAAATAGCTAAACAACTTATCACCACAAGTTTGTTCATCGTCGTTCTCCTGCAGTGTCTGTAGTCCTAGACTCTTAGCAATATCCATTTGGAGCCTTTTCAATTGGCAATCTTTGGAGGCCACAACCCAAATAACACGATCAAATCTGGTATGCTTAAGAAGATAGTGTTGCTGGATGCTCTTCAACACGGTGGTCTTACCGACACCGCCCATTCCGTAGATGCCTATGATGTCGCCTTTTCCACCATCGACGTAGCCCACAATGTCCTCCACATACGACTCTATCCCAACAGACGATTGGTGTGAGATGGGAAGCATCACGGTGGGTTCCGAAGGCCCAACTGTGGCAATCGGGTCCAGTGCCTCAGCTCTACTCATCAATTCATTAGCCTCGCTGAGCTTCTTCCCTGCTTTTCGGATGATGGAGCAGCAGTTTGATGATTCTATGATAGGGATCTGATCTCTTGCTTGTTGTATTTGACTAGTGCCGCCAGTTTGAGTTTGATTGAAGCAATTACAACTGAAGCAACCTGATGATCGAAACAACAACTTTTTTTTGTTTTTCTGTCCTCTCTTATATATAGATACAAACAGCACGTAGTAGCTCATATGCATTAAAAATACAAAGACTTGTAATTGAATTATATTGGAGTAAAAAAAAAGGCAAAAAGATATATACGGCAGAATTAATACTCACTGATGCTTTGAAAATCCTGCTCGACATCAGCCACTTGGCCTTCCAACGTCTCCACCTCCAGCAGCCACTGACTCACTTGGTGGGTCGGAATTCTCCCCTCACGCTCTGCCTGGTCGATCTGGTTCTTGACGTCGTCCCTTTTGCCTCTCAATATTGCCATTTCCTTTTTCAACTTCTCGATGCCAGATTTTGGCCTTCCCAGCCGCAGCGATGCCCACAGCCCGCTCAGGCAACTGTTGACGTCGACGTCCAGATTTAGGTTGATGCACGCCATGGACGAGGAGAAGGTAGCTAGCAACTAGAGCTTTCTTTCTTTTGCAGAGGAAGCAAGGGAAGGGAAGAAAAGCGAAGGGAAACAAAGATGAAGAAAGTCAAAAGATTATATTGTTCTCCATTGCATCGACACTCGTGCCACTATGCCATGTGATTGCACTTGTTTACAGCTTGCAAAAGGACAGCACAAACTGCCACTTCACTTAATTAATGGATAAAAATCAAATATCATCCAGTGCCACTGATGGTCTCAGCTAATATTCCAATTACTGCCACTTCTTTATTTCTCCCACCTGTGCTGTCTGGAAACGGCATTTTCACTGCCGTCCCCGTTTCCGAAACGGATGGAAACGTTTCCACGGATGGAAACTTACCTGAAACGGCCGGCGTCGAAATCGGGATTTTATCTCCCCGTTGCGGCACACGAATCAGCGCGCAGCTTCCAACTCCACCCTCCGCCTCCCGCCGCCTTGCCCTCATCTCGCCGCCTACCTCTCAGGCGACGGCGGTTCAGGGCTCCGATCGCTCCACCGCTGCCTCCGCCGGCGGCCTCCGCTCGGTCGGCCTGAGGTCCGCCGCGACCCACGGGAGGTGCCCCGCTGCGGCGCCTGCCGAGTTGGGGGTGCCCGGTTGTGCGCTTGCGTGGCCTGCGCCGCCGTATCCTGCATCCGCCACGCGCCTGACCACGCGGCGGCGCGCCAGGTGCACGAGATCGGCGTCGACGTCGACCGGGCGGAGCTGTTCGGCCACCCCTTCTTTTTTTGTATGATTTTTGTCTTCAGACCCAAGATTTTTTGCAGCCGCTGGATGGGCGAGAGCAAGGGGGAGGGAGAAGCGGGGAGATGGCGGCGGAGAAGCCGGTTACTGCGGGAGGCGGAGGGTGGAGTTGGAGGCTAAAAACTGTGTAGGTCAAGGGATATTTATTGTCAGGATTATAAACAACTTGATATAATAATAAATTAATAATAATACATCACTTGCTAATTAATATATATCTTTCATTTGGACAGTGATAAAAGTAGATAACTAAGTAAATTGGAAGTTGTCCTCTTTTCATATCTAAGGTTTATTATTAAATCTTAAAGTGTAGTTAATGAATAGGAAAAACACTTTTTAATTTCATGTTCAATAATTCTTAATTTCAAGTTATATATCAAATCCCTTGACCGCGATGCCTGTCGGGTTGGAGGCTAAAAACTGTGTAGGTTTTCGTCGTTTCCAAAAGTTGGAAACTTCAACTATTGCCGTTTCCCGTTTCCGTTTCCGCGTTTCCCGTTTCCCGTCTCCAAGTTTCCAGACAGCATAGTCTCCCACGATCGAAAGAATCATTTAGTTTATTAGATCCAATTGCTATTATTTTTCTTTAAGATATAGAAATTAAAGAAACTTAGATAAAAGTTCTAAATAATTTTTAAAATTGAACATGATTTGGCAAATTGACATTTAAAAAAACAAACGGTTTTGAACGTACATTTTCGAATTGAAGATCATGTCTAGCAATGAGGTTGTCGACACCTTACCACGAGGTTTTCGAGTAATTCATTTGATTAATATAGTTAATTTATATGCATATTTTTTGCTCAAATAACTTTTGATATATATTTAACATCTAAAATCTAATCTATTAGTTCAGTTTAATTATTATTCTATTGCCTAAAAAATTTAAAACGCTTATTTTATGACTCAAAAGAATCAGCGTCGTGCATGCTCATAATTAATTCATCACCTTCTGCATTAATTCTGACAAAAACAATATATATATTTGGACAAAGGTTTTTGATTGTTAATTGAGCTAGATCAAATGGAAACTGATCATATATCTTCTTCAACAGAAAAAATATAATTAAAACTCATGAAAAAAATATGAGCAATTTGTGTCAAGAGTTAGTATATATTGCGGATAGAGTCAATTAACTGATCATAAATATAATAAATAAATAATCACCAAAGTGTGACAATTTACCTAGTTTTAAAAATTCTTAGATCATACGCTATATTTTAAATTTTACAAAAGGCTATATATACTTTTTTTTTTAATTTTATAAATAATCACCACTTTTGATTGTCAATTACCTTTGCTGCTTTGTATTATTAATTGCTTTATATACATAAAAGCATAAAAGTTGATTGGTTAAATAATTAAAAGCATAAAAGTTGATGGACATGGGTGGACTACGCACTCAATGAGAGTCACATGCATGATCAAAAGCACAATCAAAAAAAAAAATTCCTAAAAAAACAGTTGGTGATTCATCCCATCTCTCCAATAATTGAGGCTAAGGGATAATTAATATAAAATTAAAGATGCTCTTGAAATCTTATTTGTTGTATTTCAGAAAAAAAACAAAAAACAAATAGCAAAAGGGTTCGACCCACTTTAAGTTAATTTTATATGCCTTTAGATGATGTGAATGCACCACTTTAGCTTTGTATTATTGATTTATATGTGCCAACCACTTCCATTATGTGACCTTATAATTTAATTAATTAATTAAAGACATAAAGCTATGAGAGTGGACAAGCATGCATTTGGTGAACATGAGTGACTACACACTCAATTGAGATCACTTGATCAAAAGTACAACTAAACAAGTTACTCTTTAACATAGATATAGTTTAGCAAAAAGAATATTTAAGTGAACTTGTCTAAATAATAAGCATTAATGCTAAATACAAATATAAATATAACTTAATTAATTGACTCAAAAAATATTCTTGGCATGGTCCAAATAAGTCTCAATTGCTTAATGATTCAACTCTTGTGTAATTACTCTTGTAGTATTATACACCCACTTTATAACTAGCAAAAGGAAAGAACAATTGCCTTTGCTTTATATATGACAACCACTTGCATTATGTGACCTAATTTAATTGATCAATCAATTAATTAAAAGCATAAAAGCTATAAGAGTGAACATCATGCATTTGATGATGAACATGAGTGACTACACATCAATGAGCTAGACTCACATGATCAAAAGCACTATTAAAAAGTTGTCTTTTATTCTAATTAACTTGATGTGATTATTCTCATACCTCCACTAATTGGAGGCTAAGGAATAATATAATATAAATTATTTTTTAAAATTAATAAATTATTCATCCAAATTCATACAAAGAATACAAGTGTATATATATATATATATATATATATATATATATATATATATATATATATATATATATATATATATATATATATATATATAGCAACTAGAGGAATCAAGGGAAGAGAAGAGAAGCAAATTAAAGATGAAGAAAGTTAAAAGAGTGGTCCTCCATTGCACCGACCCTCGTGCCGCTATGCCATGCGATTGCCCTTGTTTACAGCTAGCAAAAGAACTGCCTGCCAGTTCGCTTTAAATACGGCAATCTTAACGATCGCCTAATTTAATTAATGGAAAAAAAAAAAACAAATATCATCCAGTGCCACTGCCACTGGATAATACAATAACTATTTTTGAAAAGAGACATCTCTTTTATATACTGGAGATAAATTAGGAGGTCTTTCATCTCCATAATTGATTTAAGAAAAAATAAGAGTACTTTCTAATTGATGAATAAAGTCAATACAATCCCATTTATAATATTTTTCTCTCTCTTTTTAGTATTATTTCCTTCTTTTTGATTTCTATATTTTTCTTTTTTTATTTATTTGAATTAAAAAAATAATAATAAATCTTAATTAGTTTCATGGACTCAATCCCTGAAATGGTCGATCTGATCTCGAAAGTTTCCCTCCGACCACTAAGATAAATCAGGAAGCACATACGGTGGTCAATCAAAATGCCCAGCTTCCTTTGATTGTGTTCCCCATTTGAAAGAAAATTCTTATAAATATACTATAGCTGGGAATCAAATCGTAAATCTCTGGATCACAATCTGGATGTCCTACCGTTATACCATTATCCCGTAAGATCATAAAGGAAGTTAAGAATCTACTATCGAAATAATCATTTTGCTATAAGCCAATACGAATTTAAAAATAATATTCTTAGTTAAAAAAAAAATGTTAGTCTATTATATCCACGCACGTACTATTAAACCACGCGGTTGTGCGGCTTTACAGCTAAGCTAGAGGAAAAGACAATTTAACCGTACTACAATACCATGTGATTGCACAATGTGAAAGGACGATCAATTTAATTAATTAATTAAAATCAAATAAAAATACATATTTCAACACTGTGCCTCAAAATATTAAAATCACCTCCCTTATATTTTATTATAGAGATGGGAATTTATTAAAAATTTAATGAGCTTAAAATTTATAAAATTGGATCGGAGTAGTTTTTGGTTTTTATAGTTGTTTAGAAGTTTTGAAAATTTTAAATATATATCTTTAGAATATTATGTTTCTAAGTTGATTGAAATAATTTGCTATTGCATGTATAATGATAAAAAAAAACTTTTGAGACTTATATCCTTTAGATTTTTTTTAAATAAATATTTTAAATATTTTTAAACTCTACTCAATGTTTGTTAAGCCTCTCGATGTGAATCATAATTGTTATATTAATTTATTTATTAAATAAAATAATAATATTTAAGTGAAGTGAAAAAATATATTTTAAAAATTATGGATATTTTTTTTGTTGAAATTTATTTTTCTATTCGATGAACGTATATGTCAATTTATCACCTACGATGAATAAATTCAATAAAATCCCTGTTAAAAAAAGTCCGTCTATTATATTCAGGCTTGTACTATCAAGCCACGTGATTACACAGCTTTACAGCTAAGCTAAAGGAAACGACAAATAAACGGTACTACTATGCCATGTGATTGCAGAGCTTTGAAAGGACAATCGATTTAATTAATTAATTAAAAACAAATAAAAGCACATATTTCAAAAATTACCCTCGAAATATTAAAATAACCTTCGTTGTATTTTATGAAAGGGATGGGCATGAATTTACTTGAATTTGCCCTATTTTTAGAGAATTTATTAAAACTATAAGGAGTTTAAAATTTTTAAATTGGATTGGATTATTTTTTAACTTTTATAGTTGTTTAGAAATTTGATAAATTCTCAAGTTTGATAAATTTTATAGTAACTAGAGATTTGTTTCCTCTGCAGAGAGCTAGTAAGGCAAGGGAAGAAGGGAAGCAAAAACAAAGATGAAGAAACTCAAGAGATTAGTTCGTTATACCGACAAGAAATGAAAAAAAAAAATCAGACAGGTACAATTAACTTAAATTAAAATTATTTTAATTTGATTTTCTTAACATCAAGCCAACAAATAAATATCTGTCTATTACACCGACAGTCGTGCCACTATGCCATCTGATTGATAGCTAGCTAACGAAAGGACAGCACCATTACTGCCACGGAAAAAAATTAAATGTAATCATATAATATAATAATAGAATTATCATAATAATTAAGGATGGAATCCGATGAAACCATGTGGGACCATACCCTCCCACATGAAAATAGGTTTCGATTTCCTAATCCCGAAATATAACTGAATTGGTTTATATTTTAATATTTCTGTTAAAAAAATGTATTATGTTTTAATTTTAAATTTACTTAAATAATTATTTAATTGATATTTAAGATAAACATTTAATTTAATAATATTTTTAACTATGTTATTTATTTTTTTATTTTTTAAATTTTTCTAAATCAATATATTTTAAAAGATTGATTTCAAAATTTGTAGTCGAACTAACGAAATCAATATCACCTGTAAGATAATCACTATCCCGTTCAATGTAAATTTGTATCAGAGCTTATTAGATTCGATGGATGATCATTGTGATCGTAATCATGGTCGTAACAGGCATATTCCACCTGAAAAAGCCATACACTATGATCTTAGCGCTCAAGACGAGATTTTTAATTTACCGAGAAAAGTCATAAACTTAACTCAATGGCTCTTTAAAGGTCTAAGTTACCTTATCCTAATTCGGATTCCACTTTTCAAAACCCCTATAACAATCACGGAAATCATGTTCAAGAGGAATGACATGGAGATATTAGGGTTCCAATTGATCTTCCTGAGTGTTCTAGTACATTTCAAATTAAAGGATTTGTTGATTGACTTAACAAAGTGGGGAAAAAAAATTATTACAAGGAAGTACATAGTTGTATGAAAGTCAAACTGATTGTCATCAAACTTAAAGAGTGAGTATTGGTCTAGTGGGACAAGTAAAGTTAAGCCAAGATCATGATTGGGAGAAAATGAAAAAGAAGATGGAAAGTCACTTTTTCCCTTTGAATACACTCAATCTTTTATCTCAACTACTTCATACTTTGAGGCACAATGCAAGTTTTCAACGTGGCCAAGTAGGTAAAAAATCACAGAACCAAAAACTAATGATTAGGAGCGATTAAAACTGTTAGTTAGCTCATCCTCAAGATTCATATTCTATCCAGCCATCCTCACAAGGCAACAACAATATGACGAAGACATGGAAAGCAAGATTGTGGCAACTGATAATATAATTTATGACGATGATTAAATATATGAAGTTGTCGATGAAATTGGTGATGACGTGTTGCGAGTTTCATGCACCGATAATTTCCCCGACGAAGGCGCCATTGGTGGAAAAGTTGAAAAGGAAGAACTTTCATCCTTGGGTTTTGTTCAATGCACAAAAAAAAAAAAAACCAGGATATGCAATCAACTAGCTAGTTCAAATGAAAGAGTTAGTAAGGCTGTGAACAATCAATTTCTCAATAAACCAACCTCTCTGGTCTATGTAGAACCTACTGTATCATCTAAATTGGATTCTTTTAATAGTGATTCTTTTGTATCAAAGGTAATGGTGAATATCAACAAGTGGATTGAATTGTTGACTATGGGTCGGACAAACATTTGATAAAAATCAAGGAATCCATACTAACCGCAAATCTCACTTTCAAGATCATTCTGTCAATGCTATAACATCCCTAATGATAAATTATCACTGGTGTATATGTAAATTAAATTTATTAATTTTTATAATACATATATATCCTTGTTTTATTATTAATCTATTTTATTATATTTTTTACGTGATTTGATACTGCTAGTTAGATATTTTAGATATTTTATAGGTTGTGATTATATTGTGATTATATTGAGACATTTAATATATTATCATTATATTCAAATATTTGATATTTGTGTTTGTATTGTGATTTAATTAGTTTAATTTGAGATATTTGATATATTGAATATATTTATTAGTTATATTTGATATGTTGTGATCGGATTGATTTAAGATATTGAATTTGTTAAGTCGTTGTATTGATTTAACTTGTATCGTTATTGGATTGTTAAAGATATTGAATTTGTTAAGTTGTTGGATTGGTTTGTGATTGTAAAGTTGTTTATTGAAGTTGTTGAATTGTATGTATTGTCAAAACCATTGCTTATGATGGTTTATGGCTATTTATGAAAATATAAACAAACAACTACGATAACTGTAAGAAATTGTAAAAAATTATTAGCTATTAGTGATAAAATTTTTAAATTTTCGTTACTAATTAGCGACGGACATTTAAATCCATCGTTGTCGCTAAATTTAACGATGGAATTAAACATCCATCACTAGATCAGAGGTGGAACAGTGATGTTGGATAGAATAATGACTATTCTGGATGCGAAAAATTAGAGGAGAATTAGGAAGAGTTTAAGAAATTTGAAAAAACGAGTAGAAAGCCACAACGACGCCGCTTCTAGGATTTTTACCAAAAAAAATATTTAATCAACCAAAACTTCTTCTTCCTAAACATCAATTCATAAGATGTTTATATAGACTTAAATCCTAAGAAAAATGCCTAATAAAAAGAAAAATTTTAACAGACTCGAAATCCTAAAAATTATAAACGAATTTCAAATATAAAATTTGAAGAAAAAAATTTTAACAGACTCAAAATCCTAAAAATCCTAAATATATTTCAAATATAAATTCCTAAAAAAATTCTTAACAGACTCAAAATTTTATAAATCTTAAACTGATTTAAAATCCTAGAATATAAAAAATAGAACTTTTCAAAACTTCTCTAAATACTAAAAACTCTTAAAAAAACTAAAAATAAATATTAACAAAATTAATAATAAAAATCTTCAGATCATCCTACATCAGGAGACCACGGATTGACCATCTTCCTTGTCGGTAATCTCAATTGTCCTTCTTCAAGACCTAAAAGGGAGGTTAGTATAGTCTCGAGTTATTCTCGTCACAACTCGAAGGGAAATATAGTTGTATCAGAAGACATAAACTAATTATGTTGTTGTATGCTCCTGTATCAAACAGTGCATTCCGTTTATGGTCTTACAAAAAAAAGGGCAGCCCCAGTGCACGAAGCTCTCGCCATGCATCAAACACCTTGCCTTTGACGAGGCTGTTTCCAAGATTTGAACCCGTGACCTTATGGTCTTACAATGAAATTTTAATTACGTGGTTAATTAATGACGGAATATATAATGTCCGTTGCTAATTTTAGTAATAGAAATTTAAATCCGTCTCTAATATTAGTTACGGAGTTAAATTTTCATCTATAAAATTAACGACAGACATTATATATTCTGTCACTAATTAACGATAGACATTATATATTCTGTCACTAATTAACGACGGAATTAAAATTTTATTGTTAAATGACGTTAGCGATTAAATTTTAAAGATGAGAAAAATCGATTGCTAAATGTTGTTAGCGACATATTAATGACATTTTGTCATTATTGCTGATTATTTTTTTAGTGAATTAACAACGGGAATATGATTTCTATTACTCATTAACGACGAAGATATACTAAATTCATTTTTTATAAAAAATTTTTAATTTCTGTTGCTAAATGATTTTATTAACGATGAAAATTTTTGTTGCTAATCTTGTTAATTCTTGAAGTACAATCAATTTACCTAGCTCCTAGGGGTCTAGTTGGATCTATCAAGGCAAGGCAAGTTGTTACGTTACTATATGTATCCCAATAAAATGATTCATGCATAAAGTCAAGTTTGATCTACAGAGGTAAACAGATATTTAATTTGACTGCCTGTGTAGAAATGATGATTACTGATGAAAAAAAATGATGCTACAAAATATTGAATTAAATCTCAGCTTGCTCATCTTTATAATTAAATAATTAATTTCTGAGCCCACAATCTCCTCGAGTTGCACAAAATATTTTGTTGAGGAAGAAGACTCTAAATCTAGCGAATCTATCTCCTTCCGGTCCTCACTGTCAATCAGGGGCGGCTCAAGCTCACGGAAGGCCCTAGGCGAATTTTTTTTTAAAATGATTGTTATTATTTTAAATAATGAACTATCTACTAACAATTAATAATAGAACAGAAATAAATATTTACTTTAATAATGAACTATCTACTAACAATTAAAAATAAACAGAAATAATTTACCTTGGTAGTCCGTCAAACGATCCACTGCCCTCGAACGATTCGTCAAAAGACTCGTAGAACAGCTGGATCAAACACAAAAAATTACTATCTAAAAGCTAAATCTCAACAATAATAATATTGAAAAAAGTAAAAGAAACTACCGGATCGGCTTTGACTGTTTGAGTAAACAGCAATCAGACGAACTGTAAACAGCAATCCGAAGTCCAAAGTCCACAAGGTATCTATGAGGTTCATCAAGTTTGAAGATGATCAATAATGCAAAGTTTATTCACATTGGCTTTGTTTGAAGATTTTACTCACAGAACAGGTTGCATGGCCATTGATTAGGAAATATAAAATATAAAACAAAGATTATTATCTTTGTGCCACAATCTACAGGATTTCTCTTCCAGTTTTAGTATACAAAAATGTGATGCTTAACTATTACTTTATCCTAATTTCTTTTGTAAGGTAGTCTATGATAAGGATCAAGACAAGAAGAAGATAGTGCTAATCATAGTCAAGCAAATTGCATAAATCATATACCAGTATGAGCAACTATGCTTATGTCCATATTTCTAGGCTCCAACATAGGTACTCAGTTGATTAAATTTCTAGGCATGGCAACTCAAATATCTTTTTGAAACAAAAAAGAAGAGAGATTAAAATTAGAAAAGGTAGCGTACTCAAATTCTTGATTATTTTTTCCTAACCAATCCCACCAGTTTCAATTGAATTTTCAATATTCTAATCATAATTTTTTGATTGATCATTTAATGTTACAAATTTAACAAGACAGTATTAAGGACCTAGTAAGCCCCTCTAAGAATTAATAGAATCACTATGTAGCATGAAATTAGCAAGGCCCTATGCAAATTTCAAGATGTTGTGTAAACAATACTTAAACCATTCAAAAGCATCTTATGGTTTACCAAAAGAAAGTATTCTATTAGGGTATTAATGATGTCAAAGTGTCAAAGTGAGCACAATGTAAGGCAAGCCAAACGCAAGCCTACACCATGAAAACCCTAATAAGGAGTTGATTGATCATGCCCAAAGAACAATCAACAATGTCCTCATGGTCTAATTTGGATTAATAGACTTGAGGATCAATACCTCAACACTGATGATGCATTAAGAAAAATGGAGAACCAACCACTTTCGAAGAAAAAGGTGACGGCCAGAGGGGCGAGCGGCGAGCCTCGCGGTTTCGCCGGCGAGGAAGACGGCCAGAGGGGCGAGCGGCGAGCCTCGAGGTTTCGCCGGCGTCGGCGAGGAAAACCGTCGAAGAAGACTAGAAGAGGGCTCGTCGAACGGACCGGACGGAGGTGCTCCGTGCTGTCTTGCGCCTCAGGGGCCCTCGCGTCGAAGAAGTGGTTTCGCCGCCGTCGGCGAGACGGCGAGGAAAACCCTCAGGGAGATCGCGTCGGCAGGAGATGAAGCGTCGAAGTGTCGAACGGCGCGAGATCGGGAGGAGAAGGAGAACGCGTCGTTTCAGTTTGATCGGATTTTAACCATTTATTATTTATTATCCCTAAATAATTTAAATTTTTTTGGGCCCCTTTTAATCCTGGGCCCTAGGCATAGGCCTTACCCGCCTATGCCTAAAGCCGGGCCTGCTGTCAATGTCGCTTTCTTGATTCTAAGATCTTATCTCTAATAGATTCTTTTATATAATGCAATCTCTCCTGGGTACGTGTATCAAGCACAACCTATCTCGGGGCATAACTGAATTGATTATAACAGAACAAAGTTACAGAAGTAGATAAGGATTCGAATCTCAGCGAAGCCGAGACAATGTCCTCCTCCATCGTTGCTAATTACAATTTTTCAATTTACAGATGATCATGGGATCGACCGTATGAGACCGCTAGGATAGCAAATTCCACAAGTGTATCAATCACAACCAATATAATTAATTTTTTAGAGTTGTGTTACTTCATAATATTGGAGGTCATTATCAACAACAAGAAAAAAAAAATCAATAGGTGGTGTTGTTCTACGGCTCAAATCCCTATTTTAAAAATTGGAAAAAAATTTTAAGTAATTAATTTTTTTAAATTAAATTGGAACGGGAAAGTCAGATTAATTTCAAACTATTGCAGTGTTTTTTTTATTGGATGAATTTGTTGATTGGCTCAAATTAGGAGGCAAATTGTTTGAAACATAGATAATAAGTTAACAAAAAGAAGATCCAATTAAATTTGTCTAAACCATGTCACTAATTAGGTGCCATCATGCATCATGCTATATATAATCCAATGGTGATATCAAACAAAATTACAATTGTGACATTATATGAAATAAAACTACTTAGGAACGTGTCAAAGACTAAGAATCTACAACCAAAAGAATTTCAGATATGCAAGAGTATTATTAATTAAGAAATACAAAAATCAAACAAAAAAATTAAACATTAGAATGATAAGACTTTAATAATATAATTGTTATGAGAAGTTGTCTAGACTTTAATAATGTTGACCAAGTCAACCAAAATATAATTTGAGCAATTGCATTGAAAAGAAATAAATTATTGCTATCAAGAGGTTAATATTGTTTGATCGAGTCAACCAAAATCTAGTTTGAGCAATTGCATTGGAAGGAAAGAAATAATTGCATTGTCATCCACCTAAAAGATAAGTGACAAAGTAATAAAATTGTGATAATTTTTCAAAGGGTGTATTTAGTTTCCGAGAGGAACATTGATTGTTAGAAATGTTCTAGATTTCCACAAAGAAAAGTAGTCTCATCTGAGTAAAGTGGGGGACTTTTGGACTATGACAGAAGAAGAAGATGATGATGAATCACTGTCAGTCATCGATCAACTTACTTGGCTGCTACTCATATAGCTTGTCTAGTAGTACCTGGATCTATCAAGGCAAAGCAAGTTGTTATATATGCTACTTGTATTCCAATAAAATTATCCAAGATATTAATCTATCAAGTCATGGTTAAGTTGGATTATGAAGGTTAAGTAGATATTTAATTTAATTGAGTGCCTGTGTCAAAATGATATGTTTACTGGTGAAAAAGACAACACGCTACAAAATATTTAAATCTCAATTAGTTGCGCCTCCAGATATCTCATCCTTGTAATTAAGCAATTAATCAAAGTTTCACAAAATGTCAAGGAAGATTCTATATAGGAAGACGACACACTCTAGATCTACTAAATCTATCTCCTTCTATCCTCATGGTTTATTTTAATTTGTGCTCCATAGATTCAATGTCATTATTTTCTTGATTGTTAGATCTTGTTATCTCTAATATAGGGATGAGGCTTTTTGAGAAGACACAATTAACCACATTTTATAGTGTTTTATACCATTATGTTTCTGCCTTAATGGCTTGATTTCAAAGGATATTAAACGTTCCGAGTCAAAGCGGCTTATAAATATTTCACATCTTTTCTTGTCCGTGGCAAAAGGTTTCACCTTAGCCGCCTCTTCAAGACAACTTTACATTTCTTGAAAGGGAATAAATTACAGGGGACTTTGTCCAGTAATAATAGCACTTTCAAGAGCTAAGGCGGCATTCCACACCCATTAGAAATCGATGTGATCAGACTTATTCATAACAACACCATTGAAGGATGAGACTTTTCACGTCTTTTCTTATGAACTTTTTAGTAGTTGTTGTTCCAAACTTCAAATTAATATTTTTAAAAAATTGGATATAAATTTTAATTAATTTATTTGAGTAAATTGTAACTGTTGATTGGATGAACTTGTTGATCGGCTCAAATTTACTAAGCAAATTTTTGAAAACATATATAGACAATAAGTTAGGGAAAAAAACACTTATTCAAACCATATAACAAAGTTTATAAATAATATTAATATTCATGTGAGGCGTTCAGGATCAACATATGGGTCAATATATGAGAATTAATAGTGCATGTCATTATCATCAACAAGAGAAAAAAAGGAGACCATTATATTAGTTTAATTAATTTTTCTGATTAAATTTAGAAGCAATATTCTCAAGTGTCTAATAGATATATCAACACTTTTGATTGGCAATTACCTTTGCTTTTTATTATTAATTGCTTTATATATATATATGACAACCACTTCTGACCTAATTTTATTAATTAATCGATTAAGTAATTAAAATAAAGCATAAAAGTTGATGAACTACGCACTCAATGAGACATGATCAAAAGCACAATAATAAAAAAGTTTGATTCTTCCCCTCCCTTCAATAATTGAGGCTAAGGGATAATATAAAATAATTCTTTAAAAAATAATAAAATTATTCATATTCCACATCCATATAAAAAACAAAAAGATGTTCTTGAAACTTATTGTATTTCAAAAATGTCCCACAAGATATCAAAATCTAAGCACAATAATAAAAAAGTTTGATTCTTCCCCTCCCTTCAATAATTGAGGCTAAGGGATAATATAAAATAATTCTTTAAAAAATAATAAAATTATTCATATTCCACATCCATATAAAAAACAAAAAGATGTTCTTGAAACTTATTGTATTTCAAAAATATCCCACAAGATATCAAAATCTTGTTCATTATATATATATATATATATATATATATATATATATATATATCATAGTAAAGATGGACGTAGACTTGGTCGAATGTATTTGATTCTATTTCATTTTGATAGACAAAAATCTTCAAGAAAAAATGTGGGACATGTGTCTTCCTCTGTTTAATTAGTATTATTATAAGATATATAGACATTATATATTTTGACGAAAGCCAAATATATTTTATGTGTTACCTAAAATAAGGGGTGAGGGAATCCTTGATGCTCTTATCATCCCAATCCAAGTTGTTCCACCAATCCTCTTCGCCGTGAATTTTTTTTTAAATCTGTTCTTCAATATTTCAGCCCCAAATGATAATTTTTTGAACTTGGGGCAATCATTCACATATATATATATTCCAAATAGGGAAAATGGAGCTGTTGACTTGCAATGTGTTTGAGGTTCGGGATGTTGTCCAAAATCAAGCTCTGGATGCTGAAGCTAGAGATGAAGTTGGAGTTCCCTACCTCACTTATTAGTTCCTTCATTTTTGAACAATCACTTATCCGTAGAAAATTAAGGCATGGTAGTTGTAGAACCCAAGAAACATCCTTCAACATATAACATCCAATAATATATAGTTCACGAAGGTTGTAGAGTCGGACTCTATTCAATGAAATCTCTTCCAATAGTTTTAGGCCTCGAAAATTATCTTTAAACATCCGAAACTTGATTCGCGACCCATGCATGGCAACAACACTAATCTTTCTAATTCGAGATCCCCAATAACCATAGTTTCAAGATGGTCACTTACTCTGTAGCCCCATTGTGGGGTGCCCAAATCGTAATTTGGAAGTTTTGAAATATTCTTTCCATCCAAAGTGAGTTCCCATATGAAGACATTGGGTGGAAACATGTTGAGTCGCTCAATATTATCTGTTGTAGCATTAATGCAAATTCCCACACTTAATTGATGGCATCCCTTGAAACATTTCAACTCATCCCACCACCACTCAGGTGTAGGATAAATTTGTCTTATATCCAACCACTTGAGCATTAATAAATTGGATATTGTCCCATTGGGTATAATCTGAAGGTCATTATGCATTAAAAGCAAGTACTCTAATTTGCACATGCAGTCAAACTCAGGCAGTAGTCTTTTAATAAAATTGAAGGACAAATCTAAATATTGAAGCTCAGTTAAGCTACCTATTTCCATTCTGAGTTGATAATTACGTTTTCACTATAATAGTACTTAAAACAACACCTAACCACAATATATATATATACAAACATAATTAATTTTGTGTATAGAATATTAATTGTTGACTAACAATATGGGTAAGAGTTAAGCAGGGAGGGAGTTGTATATGACCTTACAGCAACAACAAGAGAATATTTGTTTCTTTTAAGAGAACTCAAAGTCCATTTATGTTTATGCTTATTGCTTGTGTGCGCAAAGATGAAAGAGCCCTCTCAACTGCTAGTTAATTTGACAATGTTACATTTCGTTGACTGAAATAATAATAAGATGTTTGTGGAAATAATAAGATGGTTATATTTGTATATATATTTATGCAAGGGTTTGTTTGATTGTCAGTCTGTAAAAAATTTTAAAAATAATGTACATCAATTTTTTTATTTTTTATTTTTGCAAAGAAAAGTAGTAATTTTATGAGAGGGCTTGTGGATTATGAGAGAAGAAGATTCATTTTATATCACTTATATTAATCATCAATCAGTTTAAGTTTATGTGGCTCCATGTTGTATAGTTCGAGGGATGAAATAAGTTGTTTGTTATTAGACCTCAATCGACTATATTCTTGCTTAATTGAATTGTGCTAGCTAGTTCAACCAACAGACAAATTTAATGGTCATTGATCCGATATGGGTCTTTGACGATGACATGGATAGTTTATAAAGATGGATTTAAAGAAATGTAGAAAGGTGGAGTAAGCATAGTTATCGGTTAACTTTTGAAGATTAATTCATGAATCCAAGTCCGACCTCCTACTTCGGTCTCAGCATGTTTCCTGCATCATGTGTCGACCTCCTGCTCCGGTCTTGACATGCTTCCCGCATCATTTGCCGACCTCCTGCTTCGGTGGACTGTGCTGACTTTAGATGTGAAAAAGATCAGTTAAACATCAAAATACAATAAACAAAAAAAAAAGAATCCATTATTTTTTTTATACCAAATTGTATACTACAAGTATGTATCTAATTTTTTTAAAATTAGATTAGAGCCCAAAATAACTCAATCTTATGTAATTTTTTAAAAATTAAATTAAGCCCAAAATAGCCCAACTAATTTTTTTTAAATTAAATTAAACCTAAAATAGCTTAAATGGATCTTTATCAAAAATAGGGAGAGAGAGGTTTGAACTCTCGACCTTAGGAAAGATAAAACCAACTGCTAGCCAACTGCGTCACCAACTCCTTAAGATATATTTATCAATGATATATTATTATAAGACTGACAGGGCTGGGCTATGCCCAGGACAGCTCTTACTTAAATCCGTCTCTCCTGCTTCGGTCTCGGCATGCTTTCCGCATCATATGTCGACCTCCTATTCCGGTCTTGGTATGCTTCCTGCAGTATGTGCCGACCTCCTGCTCCGATTTTGGCATGCTTCCTGCACCACGTGTCGACCTTGTGGCACGAGCCCTGGTGTTCGTGTGGAATTCTTATCTTAACCTTATCGTAAGAAAGATAATGCTCTCTTATAATTCGGAGGTCACAGGACCATCTATTACAGAAATATAGGAGCATATTCTCAAAACACAAAAATTAATGGAATCTTTCTAGATAAGAACAGGTATATCAGAATAAATTTTAAATGAATATTAATATTTCGGATATCAACTACTATAAAAAGGTAATTCATGCCTATGGGTATAGGTATGCACACATCAACCCTAATCTCTTCAAGTCATTAAACTCCTTCCTCGCGTCGAATCCTAACTTGAGCGTCAGAGTAGCTTGCCGCAATCCACTCCGGTGTCATTCTAATTTTTTTTTTGTATGTTTGCAAGTCTCTTCTTATCTCTCTGCAACCTTATCTCAAGAGTATACACGTCGACAATCCTTAAACTGGTATTGGAATCATCTACGGTGTATTGTGTCATATTACATTAAAATTAAAACTCTGTACGTTCATTGATGAAATATATGAACAGTGGCATCATTAATATATATATAAAGTCATTTTAAAATGATTTTCTGAACATTAAATCAATACTAATTTTAAAACAATATTATGAATGTCATGTGATCGCACAAGTTTACAGCTAGCAAAGGGATAAGGGATAGCATAATTGCATGTCTTAGTTTAATATTACCAAATTAAAAATTATTATTTTCCTATTTAATATATAGGACTATATTAATATTATCTTTTATTTTTTTATTTCTCGTCGATCTTGTTTTTTATGTCGCCTCTTTTGCCTCTCAATCTTGTCAATTCCTTTTCAAATTTCTTGATGTCAGATTTTGGCCTGCCCACAGTCCACAGAGGCAACTGTTGACGAGGAGAAACTAGCAACAAAAGATGAGAATTAATAATGCATGTCATTATCATCAACAAGAAAAAAAAGGACATCATTAGTTTAATTAATTTTTCTGATTAAATTTAGAAGCAATATTCTCAAGTGTCTAATAGATATGTCAACACTTTTGATGAGAATTAATCGATTAAGTAATTAAAAGTAAAAAAGTTGATGAACTACGCACTCAATGAGACATGATCCAAAGCACAATAATAAAAAAAAATTTGATTCTTCCCATCCCTCCAATAATTGAGGCTAAGAGATAATATAAAATAATTCTTTAAAAACTAATAAAATTATATTGGATATTGGGCCTTAAAAGATCAATACGATTTTGTGAAAAATCATGATGTCATCAATCGATGAAAATCGAAATCTACATGTCGCTAGATTTAGAATATTAATTTGCTCAAAACCAATTAAGAGTGAATTAGAAATTAATTGTTCAAAGTCAGTATAGAATAACATTAATTATTAATTAATGTTATATAAGGAAGTGCATGGGAAATAGTCCCACATCGAAAAAATTCAATGAACTTCCTTTTCTTATTAATGTTGTTGTGTTAATGGAGTTAACACAAAAGCACATATGTTCTCTTCTCATGGGCGAGCAGGTGCTCGTACTTGGAGCTTGTGGCCCGCTACTCACTCATGCGTGAAATGGGCACTTTGTTAAAAAAGGTGTCTATGTGATCCAAGGGGCAGGGAGGAGATAATTGGACTGTTGACTGGGCAAACGGATGATAACCATTGATCAAAGAGATATGATGGATCGCATGCGATACGATTGGAGCATTGGATCACGAAGAGTCGCGATCTGACCGCTGGTGATGATGCTTGATCTGAAACGTCAGATCGAATGCTTTATAGCCTCCTTCAACAATATCCCACAATCTTTAGATCTAGATCTGATGGCTAAGGGTCACAACCCTCCAAATCAAACGACCCAGATCGATCCTGCCCAAAGGTGATGATGGTTGATCTGAAACGTCAGATCGAATGGATCTTTAGATCTAGATCTAACGGCTAAGGGTCACAACCCTCCATATCAAATGACCTGATCCTACCCAAAGGTCACACAAGCTAGTTCATATATAATTAAGTAAAGTGAAGAGCACAGAAAGAAAGAACTGACGATAAGATTTTAAAATTACTGAAGAGGCCGTGTCATCGCCGATAAATCTATATATATATATACTCATGTGATTTTAATCTAATTAAATGTTTATTTAAATATCAAAATTCATGACATGACCAATCTCAATTTTTTTTCAATCGTTAAAGACATATATAACTGCATTTAATTTGATAGTACTGTTTTATATAAATCATTGTGTTTCTACTTTAATGGCTTGATTATATTTCAAAGGAAGTGAAGAAACATTGAGCTAGGTAATTAATTAAAGCGGCTTAATTATATTTCACCTCTTTTCTTATAAACTCAATCGTACGTAAATCAATATTTTAGAAATTGGACATGAATTTTACTTAGTTTTTTTTGGAGAAAATTGCAATTGAACGGTCATATCAATTTCATACTATGGCGGTGTTTTTTCTTTTGATCGGATGAAATATATTGTCGATAAGCTAAAATTACTAGGCAAATTTTTGTAAACATATATAGGCAATAAGTTAACGAAAAGAAAAGAACTTCCAATTAAATTAAACTTATCCAAACCATACAATAAAGTAAATGATAAATCAAACCATGTCATTTTCAGTAATTAATATGATATAATCAAATGGTGATATCAAACAAAACTAAAACTATAACATTATATGAAATGAAAATGCTTCATGATGAAATATAGTTAAGAAGACAATATCGATGATCAAATTTTAAAACAAGATGTTCAATTAACTATCTTGGAATCATAAGCAAATTTAGATACATATATGAAGCAACTAAAGAACCCAACAATTTAAACACTAAATGCACTATATATATCCTCCTTGACTAAAAGGCTGACACTTCATTTCCAATCATCATCACCACCACCACGGGGCCTACAAAAATCACAAAATTTTATTAAAAGTAATAGATATTGGAGAAAATTTTAATTAAACAGTTGAGAGTAAGATCATATAATATTTTAATAATATTAATCTCATATAGAATAATATTGACAATAAGATATATATTTTCCCTTTGCTACTACATTGGGATATTTAATCAAAACATAAACTCAATGGAATAACCTATTAATTATTTTTTATATTATAGATCAAGATCATGCATGGTTACATGGGAAATAAGGCGAAATTGAAAATTAATTGCTTCTCAAGAACAAGAACTTGCAGCAGTAGTTTAAACTGCTATTTCCCAAAATACCCAACATGGCACTTCGTTTTTATATTTATCAAAAACATTTATTTTCTAAAATAAATTCCCTAAATTGCCCTTTAAAGATTATCAAAGGACCTTTGGCATGCATCTTAAACTATATAATGTTGCCTACTTCATAAAATATTAAATCATTTAGATCTAAATGTTCATTCATTTCATATATAAGACAGAATAGAATAGATAATAAATGATTTGGTATGAAAATATATGTGTTACCTAAAATAAGGGGTGAGGGAATCCTTGATGCTCTCGTCATCCCAATCCAAGTTGTTCCACCAATAGCTCTTGCCTTGAATCATTTTTAATCTGTTCTTCAATATTTCAGCCCCAAATGATAATTTTTTGAACTTGGGACAATCCATCACATATATATATTCCAAGTAGGGAAAATGGAGCGGTCGATTTGCAATGCGTTTGAGGTTCGGGATGCTGTCCAAAATCAAGCTCTGGATGCTGAAGCTAGAGATGGAGTTGGAGTTCCCTACCTCACTTATTAGTTCCTTCATTTTTGAACAATCGCTTATCCGTAGAAGATTAAGGCATGGTAGTTGTAGAACCCAAGAAACATCCTTCAATGTATCGCATCCAATAATATATACTTCACGAAGGTTGTAGAGCCGGACTCTATTCAATGAAATTTCTTCCAATAGTTTTAGGCCTAGAAATGTGAGTCTCTTTAAACATCCGAAACTTGATTCGCGACCCATGCATGGCACCAACACTAATCTTTCTAATCCGAGATCCCCAATAACCATAGTTTCAAGATGGTCACTTACTCTGCAGCCCCATTGTGGGGTGCCCAAATCGTAGTTTGGAAGTTTTGAAATATTCTCTCCATCCAAAGTGAGTTCCCATATGAAGACATTTGGTGGTAACATGTTGAGTCGCTCAATATTATCTGTTGTAGCATTAATGTTAATTCCCACGCTTAATTGATGGCATCCTTTGAAACATTTCAGCTCATCCCACCACCACTCAGGTGTAGGATAAATTGCTCTTATATCCAACCACTTGAGCATTAATAAATTGGATATCGTCCCATTGGGTATAATCTGAAGGTGATTACGCATTAAAAGCAAGTACTCTAATTTGCACAGGCAACCAAACTCTAGGCGGTAGTCTTTTAATACGATTGAAGGACAAGTCTAAATATTGAAGCTCAGTTAAGCTACCTATCTCCATGGGAAGCTCTTTTATATCACAAAAAGCGAGATCCAAGTATGTCAAATGAGGCATGCTTGCGAACAAACTCGGAGGAATTGTTTTCAGACCTGCTGTTGCCACGGAGAATCAACATAGAAAGTTTTGAAAAAGTGGAAGCTTCATACTCTTGTAAAGAATAATCTCATTCCTCATGAATGATGCTCGCTCTGCTTCTTGCCATTCTTCTTTTCTAGGTAAATCACTCAATCCGATTCCTGCTTTTACAATCCATTTTCTTTTGTTCCCCTCCAACCTAAAGACCATCAACAGTGCCATGTCTCGGATGACATCGTGCATCTTTACAAATGTGTTACCAAAATAAGATAAGTCTGTGTTACTAGATTTCTCTAGCAAAGATGCAACCACGAGAGCCTCCAAATGTAAGCATCCTTTGGCGAAAGCTTCATTGATCAAGTTAAATTCACGGATTATGCCGCAACCTATCCAACATGGTATCAACTCAGAAAATATGTCAATCTCATAATCTTCAGGCCACAAAGCGCAACACAAAAGACATTCTCTTATGGAGTCATTCTCTAAACTGTCATAGCTCAGCTTGAAGGCTTTATACATGATGAGTGAATCTTCTGGAAGTCCAATGGTTGTCCACTCATGTTTATCCCTTATTTGATGGAGAGCTTCCTTCCAAGCTTCCCAAGACTTTTTCCCTGACATGGCCCGGGCGACGGTGATAAGAGCGAGCGGAAGACCTGCACATTCTTTAGTAAGTTCTTCAGCAACGAACTTAATTCCAGCATCTGAGCTGAGAACATCCTTGTTGCTGTTCTCCTCGAAGAGCTGCCATGCTTGAACTGGATCCAGGCATTTGACTTTGATTTCTTTTTTTGCTTTCATTTGTGCACACACTGTCTCACTGCGGGTCGTGAAAACCACAACTTTGTGCATTTGTTGTTGTTGCTGCTGACCTCGCTCAGTAGTCAAGTGTGCCATCCCCAACAGTTGAAGATCCACATGTTCCCAAATGTCATCGAGAAGCAGCAAGCAGTTCCTGTTCTTCAAGTAGCTAAACAGCTTATCACCACAAGTTTGTTCATCGTCATTCTCCTGCAGTGTCTGTAGTCCTAGACTCTTAGCAATATTCATCTGGAGCCTTTTCAATTGGCAATCTTTGGAGGCCACAACCCAAATAACACGATCAAATCTGGTATGCTTAAGAAGATAGTGTTGCTGGATGCTCTTCAACACGGTGGTTTTACCGACACCGCCCATTCCGTAGATGCCTATGATGTCGCCTTTTCCACCATCGACGTAGCCCACAATGTCCTCCACATACGACTCGATCCCAACGGGTGATCGGTGTGAAATGGGAAGCATCACGGTGGGTTCCGGAGGTGCAACTGAGGCAACCGGATCCAGTCTATCAGCTCGGTCCATCAATTCTTTAACGTCGCTGAGCTTCTTCGCCACTCTTAGTAGGATGGAGCAGCAGTTTGATGACTCTCTGATAGGGACCTGATCTCCTGCTTCTTGTATTTGACTAGTGCCGCCAATTTGAGTTTGATTGAAGCAATTGCAACTGAAGTAACCTGACGATTGAAACAACAACTTTTTTGTTGTTCTGTCCTCTCTTATATATAGATAAAAGCAAGCAGTACGTAGTAGCTCATATGGATTAAAACACAAAGACTTGCAATTGAATTATATTGGAGTAAAAAAAAAAGGCAAAAAGATATATACGGCAGAATTAATACTCACTGATGCTTTGGAAATCCTGCTCAACTTCAGTCACTTGGCCTTCCAACGTCTCCACCTCCAGTAGCCACTGGCTCACTTGGTGGGTCGGAATTCTCCCCTCACGCTCTGCCTGCTCGATCTGGTCCTTGATGTCGTCCCTTTTGCCTCTCAATATTGCCATTTCCTTTTTCAACTTCTTGATGCCAGATTTTGGCCTGCCTAGCTGCAGCGATGCCCACAGCCCGCTCAGGCAACTGTTGACGTCGACGTTGAGATTTAGTTTGATGCAGGCCATGGACGAGAAGAATTAAGGTAACTAGCAACTAGAGATTTGTTTCTTTTGCAGAGCAAGTAAGGGAAGGGAAGCAGAACAAAGATGAAGGAACTAGTCAAAAATTGGTTGTTATAAACGACAAGAAAAGGAAAAACAAAACAAAAAACTTTTGCACATGTTTACAGCTAGCAAAAGGACAGCACAATTCTGAGTTGATAATTAAGTTTTCACTAGAATAGTACTTAAAACAACACCTAACCACAATATATATATATATATATACAAACATAATTTTGTATATAACATATTAATTGTTGACTAACAATATGGGTAAGAGTTAAGCAGGGAGGGAGTTGTATATGACCTTACAGCAACAAGAGAATATTTGTTTCTTTTAAGAGAACTCAAAGTCCATTTATGTTTATGTTTATTGATTTGTGCGCAAAGATGAAAGAGCCCTCTCAACTGCTACTTTGACAATGTTACGTTTCCTTGACTTAAATAATAAGATGTTTGTGGAAATAATAAGATGGCTATATTTGTATATATATATATTTATGCAAGGGTTTGTTTGATTGTCTGTCTGTAAAAAAATTTAAAAAATAATCTACATCAATTTTTTTATTTTTTTTTTTTGCAAAGAAAAGTAGTTTTATGAGAGGGCATGTGATTATGAAAAAAGAAGATTCATTTTATATCATTTAATCACTAAGCAGTTTAAGTTTAGGTGACTCCATGTTGTATAGTTCGATGGATAAAATAAAGTGTTTGTTATTAGACCTCAATCGACTATATATTATATTCTTGCTTAATTGAATTGTGTTAGCTAGTTCAACCAATAGATCTCAAGTTAGTTTAATGGTCATATTACAATAAAATTAAAACTCTGTATGTTCATTGATGAAAAATATATATTGCTCTAGATATCTCAATCATGAACAACATCATTAATATATATAAAGTCATTTTAATTGATTTTCTGAACATTAAATCAATACTAATTTTAAAACAATATTATGCATGCCATGTGATCACACAAGTTTACAGCTAGCAAAGGGATAGGACAATTAGCATAATTGCACATCTTAGTTTAATATTACCAAATTAAAAATTATTATTTTTCCTATTTAATATATAGGACTATATTAATATTATCTTTTATTTTTCTTGTTTCTAGTCGATCTTGTTCTTGATGTGCCTCTTTTACCTCTCAATCTTGCCATTTCCTTTTCAAATTTTTTGATGTCAGATTTTACCTGCCCACAGTCCACAGAGGCAACTGTTGAGCAACAAAAGATTTGCTTCTTAATTTTTCAGAGCAAGTAAGGGAAAGGAAGCAAAACAAAGATAACGATGAAGTGATTAACAGTAGTCAACAATAATGAGAATTAATAGTGCATGTCATTATCATCAACAAGAAAAAAAAGGAGATCATTATATTAGTTTAATTAATTTTTCTGATTAAATTTAGAAGCAATATTCTCAAGTGTCTAATAGATATATCAACACTTTTGATTGGCAATTACCTTTGCTTTGTATTATTAATTGTTTTATATATGACAACCACTTCTGACCTAATTTTATTAATTAATCGGTTAAGTAATTAAAAGCATAAAAGTTGATGAACTACGCACTCAATGAGACATATCAAAAGCACAATAATAAAAAATTTTGATTCTTCCCATCCCTCCAATAATTGAGGCTAAGGGATAATATAAAATAATTCTTTAAAAAATAATAAAATTATTCATATTCCACATCCATATAAAGAATAAAAAGATGCTCTTGAAACTTATTGTATTTCAAAAATGTCTCCCAAGATATCAAAATCTTGTTCATTAATTATATATATCTCATAGTAAAGGTGGACTTAGACTTGGTCGAATGTATTTGATTCTATTTCATTTTGATAGACAAAAATCTTCAAGAAAATTTATTAAAAAATTCTTTAGCCTAAAACTTTTGACTTGGATTGGTTGAGTCATTTTTAGTTTGTAAGGGTAATTTAGTTTCCTATTAACTTACTGTTTACAATTTCCTTATTTGTTTTGACACTTTTGATAATTCAATCGAGGATCAGAGAGCAATTCTCTAGAATCAATGGATTTGCTCCAACAAAGACAGGTTTTGACAGAAGAAAAAGAATGATTTTTCTGTGATTAGGAAGGATTTAAATACTAAAAAGCTCTTTAATAAATTAGTTAGTTTCAAAGAAGTTTGGTGCCTAAAGAGAAATATATACCATCGAAAAGATGTCTTTTCAGATTCGAGTGGAAGAGATGACTTCAGTGGATCTGTTTATCCCTTTTAGTTCAAAATATAATTACTACAACGTGTAAATTCTTTAAAATTGGGGGATTTTTTTTTAAAAAATGTGGGACTTGTGTCTTCCTCCGTTTTAGTATTATAAGAAGATATATAGACATAATATTTTGACGAAAGCCAAATATATTGAAGCCAAGATTTTTAGTTGTTTCAGAGCAAATGAAAAGGCAATTTCTTAGAGCAAATTAAATGATATATATACTAGCTTGTTCATAATTAAGTAAAGTGAAGAGCACAGAAAGAATTGACGATAAGATTTTAAAATTACTGAAGAGGTGTCGTCGTCGATAAATATATCATATATATACTCATGTGATTTTAATCTAATTAAATGTTTATTTAAATATCAAAATTCATGACATGACCAATCTCAATCGTTAAAGACATATATAACTGCATTTAATTTGATAGTGTTTTATATAAATCATTGTGTTTCTACTTTAATGGCTTGATTTCAAAGGAAATGAAGAAAGGAAATTGAAGAAATTAATTAATTAAAGCGGCTTAAATTATATTTCACCTCTTTAATTTCTTATAAACTCAATACTAATTGTTGTTCCGACGTATAAATCAAATTTTTGTAAACATATATAGGCAATAAGTTAACGAAAAGAACTTCCAATTAAATTAAACTTATCCAAACCACATAATTAACAAAGTCTATAAACATTAATATTAAATAATAAATCAAACCATGTCATTTACATGCTAGGCCATCATGCATCATAGTAATTAATATGATCAAATGGTGGATATCAAACAAAACTAAAACTATAACATTATATGAAATGAAAATGATTCATGCATGATGAAACATAGTTAAGAAGACTTTATCGATGATCAAATTTAAAACAAGATGTTTAATTAACTATCTTAGAATCATCAATCAAATTTAGATACATATAGAAGCAACACTTCAAAGAATCCAACCATTTGAAATGCATTATATCCTCCTTGACTACAAGGCCCTTCATTTCAAAAATCATCATCATCATCATCATCATCATTATCACCACCACCGCTGCAAAGGCCTACAAAAATCACAAAATTTTATTAAAAGTAATAGATATTGGAGCAAATTTTAATTAAACAGTTGAGAGTAAGATCATATAATGTTTTAATAATATTCATCTATATAGAATAATATTGACAATAAGATATATATTTTCCCTTTGCTACAACATTGGAATATTTAATCAAAGCATAAATTCAATGGAATAACCTATTATTTTTTATATTATAGATCAAGATCATGGTTACATGGGAAATAAGACGAAATTGAAAATTAATTGCTTCTCAAGAACAAAAACTTGCAGCGGTACGTAGTTTAAACTGCTATTTACCAAAATACCCAACATGGCACTTCGTTTTTATATTTATCAAAAACATTTATTTTCTAAAACAAATTCCCTAAATTGCCCTTAAAAGATTATCAAAGGACAGGACCTTTGGCATGCATCTGAAACTATATAATGTTGCCTACTTCATAAAATATTAAACCATTTAGATCTAAATGTTCATTCATTTCATATATATAAGACAGAATAAAATAGAATAGATAATAAATGATTTGGTATGAAAATATATGTGTTACCTAAAATAAGGGGTGAGGGAATCCTTGATGCTCTTGTCATCCCAATCCAAGTTGTCCCACCAATCTTCATCACCTTAATAAGTTTTAATCTGCAGTTCTTCAATATTTCAACTCCAAATGATAAATTTTTGAGCTCTGGGCACCAGTTCACATAGATATATTCCAAGTAGGGAAAATGGAGCTGCCGGTTTGCAATGCGATTGAGATTCGGCATGTCGTCCAAGCTCAACCTCTGGATGCTAGAGCTGGAGTTGGAGTTCTCTACGTCAGTTATTAGTTCCTTCATTCTTGGACATTCGCTTATGCTTAGGATACTAAGGCATGGCAATTGTAGAACCCAAGAAACATCTTTCAACAAGGGGCAGTTATAAATATCTATTTCACGAAGATTGTAGAGTTGAACTCTATTTAATGAAATCTCTTCCAATAGGTTTAGGGAATAAAATTTGAGCTCCTTTAAACATCTGAAATTTGATTCGCTACCAATGCTTGCAGCCAACACTAATCTGTCTAATCTGATATTCAGAATGCGCAGACACTCAAGCTTGTCACCTGTCCTGCAACCCCATTGTGGAATACCCAAATCATAGTTTGGAAGTTCTGAAATCTCGAATCCATACAAAGTGAGTTTCCATATCGATACATTTGTTAACATGTTGAGACGCTCAATGTTATCTGGTGTAGCATTAATGTCAATTTCCACACTTAATCGGTGGCGTCCTTTAAAACTTTTCAGCTCATCATACCACCACTTAGGTGCAGGATAAATTTGAGTTATATCCAACCACTTGAGCATTGATAACTTGGATATCATCTCATTGGGTACAATCTCAAGATTAGTATCCCTTAGAAGCAAATACTCTAATTTGCTCAGGCAACCAAACTCAACCGGCAGTCTTGTAATAGGATTTCTGGTCAAGTTTAAATATTGAAGCTCAGTTAAGCTACCTATCTCCATGGGAAGCTCTGCTATACGACAAAAAGCGAGATCCAAGTATGTCAAATGAGGCATGCTTGAGAACAAACTTGGAGGAATTGTTTTTGTTTTCCAACATTCTGTCGCCACGGAGAATCAACATAGAAAGTTTTGGAAAAGTGAAAGCTCCATAGTCTTGTAAAAAAGTAATATCATTCATCTCCCAAAATGATGCTCGCTCTACTTCTTGCCATTCTTCTTGTTTGGGCAAATCACTAAACCCAATTCCTACCTTTACAATCCATTTTCTTGTGCTCCCCTGCAACCCAGAGACCATTAATAGTGCCATGTCTCGGATGACGTCATGCATCTTTACACCTCTATCCTCATAAGCTAAGTTCGTCTCAGTACATGTCTCTAGCAAGGATGCTGCTATGAGATCTTCCAAATGCGAGCATCCTTTGGCGAAAGCTTCATTGATCACATTAAAATCACGGATTATGCCGCAACCTATCCAACAAGGTATCAACTGTTTAAATTTGTCGATCTCATAATCTTCAGGCCACAAAGCGCAACACAAGAGACATTTTCTTATGGAGTCATTCTCTAAACTGTCATAGCTCAGCTTGAAGGCTTTATACATGATGAGTGAATCTTTTGGAAGACATATGCTTGTCCACTTATGTTCATCCCTTATTTGAGTGAGAGTGTCATTCCAAACTTCCCAAGACTTTTTCCCTGACATGGCCCGGGCGACAGTGACAAGAGCGAGCGGAAGACCTGCACATTCTTTAGTAAGTTCTTCAGCAACGAACTTAATTCCAGCATCTGAGCTGAGAACATCCTTGTTGCTGTTCTCCTCGAAGAGTTGCCATGCTTGAACTGGATCTAGACATTTGACTTTGATTTCTTTTTTTGCTTTCATTTGTGCACACACTGTCTCACTGCGGGTCGTGAAAACCACAACTTTGTACAGCTCTTGTTGTTGCTGCTGACCTCGCTCGGTAGTTGAGTGTGCCATCCCCAACAGTTGAAGATCCACATGTTCCCAAATGTCATCGAGAAGCAGCAAGCAGTTCCTGTTCTTCAAATAGCTAAACAACTTATCACCACAAGTTTGTTCATCGTCGTTCTCCTGCAGTGTCTGTAGTCCTAGACTCTTAGCAATATCCATCTGAAGCCTTTTCAATTGGCAATCTTTGGAGGCCACAACCCAAATAACACAATCAAATCTGGTATGCTTAAGAAGATAGTGTTGCTGGATGCTCTTCAACACGGTGGTCTTACCGACACCGCCCATTCCATAGATGCCTATGATGTCGCCTTTTCCACCATCGACGTAGCCCACAATGTCCTCCACATACGACTCTATCCCAACGGGCGATTGGTGTGAGATGGGAAGCATCACGGTGGGTTCCGGAGGCCCAACTGTGGCAATCGGGTCCAGTGCCTCAGCTCTGCTCATCAATTCATTAGCCTCGCCGAGCTTCTTCGCCTGCTCTTCGGATGATGGAGCAGCAGTTTGATGACTCTCTGATAGGGATCTGATCTCTTGCTTGTTGTATTTGACTAGTGCCGCCAGTTTGAGTTTGATTGAAGCAATTGCAACTGAAGCAACCTGACGATCGAAACAACAACTTTTTTTTGTTTTTCTGTCCTCTCTTATATATAGATAAAAACAGTACGTAGTAGCTCATATGGATTAAAAACACAAAGACTTGCAATTGAATTATATTGGAGTAAAAAAAAAGACAAAAAGATATATACGGCAGAATTAATACTCACTGATGTTTTGGAAATCCTGCTCGACGTCAGCCACTTGGCCTTCCAACGTCTCCACCTCCAGCAGCCACTGGCTCACTTGGTGGGTCGGAATTCTCCCCTCACGCTCTGCCTGCTCGATCTGGTCCTTGATGTCGTCCCTTTTGCCTCTCAAGATTGCCATTTCCTTTTTCAACTTCTCGATGCCAGATTTTGGCCTTCCCAGCCGCAGCGATGCCCACAGCCCGCTCAGGCAACTGTTGACGTCGACGTCCAGATTTAGGTTGATGCACGCCATGGACGAGGAGAAGCTAGCTAGCAACTAGAGCTTTCTTTCTTTTGCAGAGGAAGCAAGGGAAGGGAAGGGAAGCGAAGGGAAACAAAGATGAAGAAACAAGTCAAAAGAAAGGTCCTTCATTGCATCGACACTCGTGCCATGCCATGTGATTGCACCCATCTCGATATTGACCAGCTTATACAACCTTGTTTAATTAAATTTATGAAGCTCGAGCTAAATTAATTTGAGCTTTTTATCATTCAACTAATGTTATCATTCTTATGAATTTATTAAGCATTTATCTAATTCATAAAATCTATATTATTTTTTATTTTTAATGAATAATTTTAGCAAATAAATTTATAATTAAATTTTACTTAAATTAATAAGTTTCTTCATGTTAACGAACCAAATTTATTGGTGTTAAGTTTATTTATTTAATATATTTTTTATTATTAAATGAATATAAATGAGATTTATCAGCCAAACACTAAATTTGTACATAAACATTTCATTTATGGGTGAGTAGCGAAAATGACTTCATCACATGCTTAACTCGTGCGGAGGTAGGAATCTCAATTTGGATGAGTCAGTTAAGTTTGGATTGAATTGAAATAAAAATATTATTAAAAAATACCAATTTGAATCTGATTCGAATTTGAAATTAACCTGAACCCCTAAACATGAACCTGTATTACTCGCATAATTTTAAAAAAATATTTTTTTAATATTTTTTTTGATAATTCTTCATTTTTATCTTAGTATTTTATCAGTGTCATACTAATATTACATAATATATTTTGATTTTTAAAATAAAATTTGATTTTTAATTACTTCTAAAAAAATCTCATAACCCTTAAATTTGAATCAATCTACATATAGTCGATCGAATCAGAAAAGTCACAATTCTAATATGATTTTTTTTCAAATTGGAGCTAATTGGATTGACAAATTGGATCACACCCTTATGTGGAGGGACATGACACGGACCCAATAAGAGTTTAAAATAATGAATGCATGCCCAATTAATTACTTGGTGAACCAACCAAATTAGGAATCCAAGGATGCGACCATCCTTGACCAGAACGGTGAATCTGCTGCCACCTACTATCCCAAAAGGCCTGGATCCTCGATATCCAGCTTTGGGTCACTATCGAAATTAGGATTCAGGGTGAAGGGCAAGGCTGCAATGGTGATATACGGAGAATCGATTGAGAAGGCTGAAGAGACATACAGACTTCTGTAAAAAGATAGAATCTGTCACCTCAACGGTCCCACGACTATCTGTGAAAACGTAAATCGAAAAGATGCAGTTAGCCACGACGAAGGAGGGGACATACAAACAAACTAAGAGAAGGGAGAGGATCAAAGAGATCTATAATTATCATGATTGATTTAGTCAATCACGTGTTGATTATTTCCGCTGGTTCAATTTGATATGTAAAAGCCAATACAATCGATCGGATAGAAATCAATTGAAAAACTTCAAATGCAAAACATTTACTCTTAATTGTGCATTTTAATTTCTTAAAATTAGCTAGAGGAACGTGTCTAAGGTATCTAAGGCATCACAAAATGAGTCCATGTCTGTGAAAAAAAGTCACTCCTTATGTATATGTTCACAACATCTATGCTCATGACATATTATAAACCAATAAAAAAAATCTTAAAACTTTCAATATGAGACTAAATTTCATTCACAATGAAATCTCCTTCTTCCTTTCCATCTCTTTTCCATTCATATTTCTAACATCTTCTTCTTTTGCTATATGTCTTTATTTCAAAAACCTTTCTCGAGTTGCCTTGAATCCCTCTTTTCCATTGCCAAACAATTCATCCTCCTTATCAAAATCTGGCTTTCTCTAGTTCTCTTTTTTCCTGGCTCTTAAATCCAAGATCGATATCCTTAGTATCATAACCAGCATCTTCGAACATTACATTCATCTTCTTTTCATTCTCCTGTAGGTCAAATTCCTCCTCCAAATCATCTTCGAATCCATCCAAGTCATCTCGGGTGTTGAAACTATCGTCCTCCATGGTGAAATCTAATTGTCCCTACAACAAAGTATGAGTTTAACCAAAGGGATTAGAAAGTGACTTTTCATCTTCTTTTTATCTTTTCTCAATCAGTGATATTATCTTTACACTATTATGTGATCCGTGCAACTGTTCCCATCACGTTGATGCTCGACCTTTGAATTTAATGACAACCAGTTTAACTCTCACACGATCGAGTGCTTCCTTATATTCAAAAATTTTCTCCACTTCATTTATCCAATCAACAAATTCCTCTGCGTTCTAACGTACCAGAATTTTGATATGGATTTTTGAAAGCGAAACCAAAATCACGATAAAGATCTCATGATCTCAAAATCCTACATCACCATACATTGAATTAATTTTACGACTTATCTTAATAAATCCTCAATCTTTACATCCTAGATGTACCATCACGGTGCAGGGCTTTCTCAATTGGAACATTTCTGTTACAACTACGACAATAAACCTTTGAAGAAGATGTTGAGGCTTTGATACCAATTGATATCAGACAGATTAACGATCTTCCTGTAGATGATATTGAAATATTATTCATAAAAAAATCTCTTTAATATCAATTAAATAATTATTTAAAGAGACAAAAATAATTTTAAAATAATAATAATTATTATTGAGAGGCTCAGGAAGAATTCTTGGAGAATGAATTAATGTTGGAAAGATTTGCTTGCTTGTGTATGCAAAGATGAAAGACAACGCTCTATTGCTACGTTGATAATGGTACGTTGGTTGATTGATCTGTCATAATCAATTCTGTTCTGTCATAACCAACTCAATTATGCCATGAGGATATAAGGTGCCTTCTCAACATGGAAGAATGGAATCTCAACTTCAATGAATTCAACAAATTCATAGATGCATTTCCTTCAATGGAAGGTTGGTGGGTTGCTCGCTACGAACACTTTCTGAAATGAAATTGGATTGATCATCCTCAAATTTAGCGAGAAAGAATATGCTCTTGATTCTTGATGTCTCCTAAAATATTAAAATTATGTTCATTATAATTCCTAGAAAGGATGGGCACGAGTCTAATCTGATTTTAAAATACTGAATACATGCTCAATTAAATTAATTAGGAGTCAAAATAGACTCCCATCATATTTAGATACTTGTCGAACCGGCCAAAGAATCCAACAGTCCGACCGTCCTTCACCGGAATTGTGAACGGGTTGCCTTTTGCTATCCCAAAAGGTCCATGCTGCATTCCGAAGTTGGTCTTAAATTCGAGATGAGAGATACAAGTTTCACAGCAGTATTCAAACTGCAAGATCGATCAATATATATAGTGGTCAAGACTAATTAAGATATTAACATACATACAGAAATGATCTCCTGAGCGCCTCCTCCGTGCGCGCCTGTGAACGTCGTCCAATCCACCATTCATCACGTGATTGCACATAGATCTGACCGTCCAAATGTGAGAATGCACAATTCCACCCCCGACCCGCTGCCGCCGCACCGTCCGGCCACCGCCGGCCCAGGCGCGATCGACATGCCGCTCACCGGCACATCAGTCAACGTCGGATTCCGACGCAGGCCGACACGCTGGCGAGCGGCCCGTCAATCGCACCCGGGCTGACGGCCGGTGGTGGCCGGATGGCGCGGCGAGGGTGGCGGCAGCACCGCCGCTCACAAGCGCGCACTCGGCGGTGGCCGGATGGCACGGCGAGGGCGGCGGCAGGAGGCGCTCAGGTGGTCATTTCTCAACATATATAATATGTAAAACTTGCAATGAAATACAATCTATATAGCTAGAATGTTGGCAACTTCACGTACCGTGTTATGGCAGCCACCGCCGTCGCCGCCCAGTCGATATGTTTCGACGCTTCTCCGGTCGTCGACGTAGGAGACCTCCAAACTGTGGATCATTTCCTTACCCATAGACATAAATTTGTCCCATCTCATAATCTTCAGGCCACAAAGGGATTCAAGTTTCTATTTAACGCGAAATGCTAAAGATCCAAGTTTCTTATCTGCGTGATGATTCGAGATGCCTCAGAGAGCTTGTTAGCTCTCTCGTACGCACTCGCTGCCACCAGGTGCAACTCCTTCTTGTCGATGTTCGGATCATCCTTCAGCCTTTCTAGCAGCGCTTCCAAACCTGCAAAATCTCTCCGGGCGCCCAGGAGGCTCATCATCTGGAAGTGCACCCTGTCTGAGAAAACACAACCTTCTTCCTTCATCTCCTGGTAGACGGCGTCAGCCCTGTCGAACTCCTGCAACTTTCCGTAAGCATTTAGAACTGTTGCGATCATCTCTGAGTCGGGGAAGTAACCCACTGATCTCATCTTCTCGAAGACCTCTATCACGTTGGTGTGCTTCCTGTTCCTGGAGAATAAGTCGAGCATGCATCGGAAAACAGAGATATCCTTGACCTCGCCGGCGTCGGTTGCTTGCCTGAAGAGCCAGGCAGCCTCCTCCACACGGCCGGCGTTGGCGAGTATCTTGACGGCCGTCTCCTTGGGGATGTTCTCCGGGTGTTTGAGGTCATGGAGCAAACGCCTTGCGTGCCCGACGAGGCCGGCCCTTTCGTATACCACGATTATTGTTTGATACAATACAGGATCGATTTCGACTCCTGAGCTCCTCAGCTTCTGGAAGAGTTTTGCAGCCCGATCGAGCTTGCCGGCCTTGGCCCAGATGGAGATGATGGTGGAGTATGTGATGGCGTTGGGCTCGATTCCTTTCTTTTGCATTTCTTGGACCAAGTTGCCAGCTTTCTCGTGCTCTAGAGTTTTGCCGTAGATCTTGATCATGGTGTTGTAGGTCACCACGTTCTGCTCGATGTCCTTGCGCTGCATGAGGCGGAAGAGGTGGATTGCCTCGCCGAAGAGCTCTGCGTCGCCGTAGACGCGGAGCATGGTGTTGTAGGTGACGATGCCGGGTTCGACCCCAATCCGCCGCATGCTCCAGAAGAGGCGATCCGCCTCCTTGGCCATGTCGAGCTGCCCGTACGCGTCGAGCATGATGTTGCAGGCGGTGAGGTCAGGGGCCACGTGGCGGGTCCGCATCTCGGAGAAGAGGGAGAGCGCCTGGAGGAAGCGGCGCCGGCGGACGAGGGCGGCGAGAACGGTGGAGAAAGAGATGGCGTCGGGTGCGACGCCGGCGGCGGACATGTCGACGAGGAGGAGGACGCGGGCCTCGCGGAGAAGGCCGGCGAGGGTGAGGCCGTGGAGGGCGGCGTTGAAGGCCCTGAGATCGGGATTGAGCCCGGCGGCGCGGAGGCGGGTGAAGAGCGCGAGGGCCTTGGCATGATCGCCAAGGCGTAGGGCTAACGTCATCAGCGTGGTGAAAAGGGGCAGGTCTGGGACAACGGAGTCGGCATCCATGAGAGGGAGGAGGGAGAGCGCGGCGTCGAGTTTGCCGGCGCGAGCGAGGGCCGCGAGGATAGTGGAATAGGTCACGGGATCAGGCGAGGGGCGGCGGAGGCGGCGCATCTCGTGGAGGAGGCCGAGGGCGAGCGGAAACTGCTCGGCGCGGACGACGTTGCGGAGGACGACGTTGAAGGCGAAGACGGAGGGCGGGTAGTCAGCGGCTTCGAGCATCCAGTCAAGGAGGGCGACGGAGCGGCGGTGGTCGGACTCGCGTGAGAGGAGCGAGACCATGAAGCGAGGGGAGAGGCGGTGTTCTCCGGATCGGTCCCCGAGGTAAGGGGACATGACAGCGTGGAGCTCCTCCGGCGAGGTGGTCTGGCTGAGTTGGAGGAGGAGGGAAGCCATATCGACGGTTCGGTCGATGTAGTCCGGGCGGCTGCGGCGACGGCGGCGTGGATGGAGGTCGGGGTTGCGCCATACGTCTCGAGCGGTGGCGGCGGCGGAGAGGGCGGATCCGGAAGAGACACGAGAGTAGAGAGGAGGAGGAGGAGGAGGAGGATAGCGATGGCGACAGCGCAGAGGTTGAGGATGGTGGAGAGGAAGCAGAGCAGGGGAAGCCGCCATTTCCGGTCCGCGAGGTCCGGACCATCCATCGTTTATCGAATCGCTCCCGGTTTGGCCAGCCCGGTAATTTTGCAATTTAGCCCCTCAATTATTTACAAACAGGAATAGGTTTCGGCAACATTGAGATTAAGATTTAAAATTTTTTATTTTATAACAAAAACGGAAAACAAATTAAGAACCAAATCCAAGTCATTAAACTTAAAGAGGCTTAAGCAGAATCATTAAGTGAACAATTATAGTCAAGAATGAACAAACAAAGCAAAACTATGAACAAAAAAAAACAAACGATCAATCATAAACATTTATATATAAAACAAAATTCATGGGAAAAAAAATCAACAAGTGTACAGCTCAGCTAACTCTTCCACCGTGTCCCCCGCCACATCAGCCGCCGCGTTCTTCAACATCCACAGCAAGTGGTCGAACAGCACCACCTCGCACCGCACCCGCACCTCATTGATGCTCGATCGATCGATCAATGTGCTCACCAATGGGTGATCCAAGTGCCTCTTCTCCACCGAGTACCTTCTTCGAGACCGGCCTACGAAGATTGTGATCGTCGTCGCCGCTTCACCGTTGTCTTCCAATGGCTCGAGGTCTTGATCTTCTTCTTCTTCTTCTTCTCCTCTCGTGGATTTCGATCTGAGGCTACTGTAAGAGGAGGTCCTCTTTAGCTTTGAGATGGAGAGGCTCTTGCACTTTCTTAGAATGGTGTTCATTGTGGCTTGTAAGGGGGTTGGGAATTGAGGGGGGCTTTTAGACTTTAGCTTGTAACTTGAGGAGGAAACAAGGGTGGCTTAATATGCACACTAATATCTAACTAGTTAGGTGTTACATCACTTTTCGTGTGTCGTCTAATTAATCGAATGGAGCATGGGGCCTAAAATACCTAACTTAGAAGGGTGTGCCGAGGTCTCCCGGAGAATCATAGTTATCGATCGAGCCCTTAACCTAACAAACTAACGAAATAATTTATCTCTATTTCTAACTTAGACCATAAAGTTGTGGTTGATCGATGGAGCCCTCCCTAAACCTAACAAGGACACAAAATTTAATTTTTAAATTTGGATTAAAGAAGATTAAGTTTGGGGGATGTTGTTTATTATGGGGATGATTGGTGTTAGGTTGTGAAATATTGTATCTATAACAATGATTAAGGGAGTGGTTAATTTGCTTAGTTTTTAAGTTAATTGTTGGGTTAGCTACTAAAAGTGGTTGAAGAATTGAAGATATTTGGAGGGAAGTGTTTTAGTTAAATACATCGGTTTAGATAACTAAACTTGATATATGAGATTGATGCCAACAACAAGGGAAATCATGGTGTCATTGATTAATTATTGTTTCTATATATGTACATTATTAATTATTAATTAAGATCTTTTGTTAGTAGGTAGAATTTAGCGAACATAGTTCTAAAAATGTAATCAATTGATAATAGAATTTCTTGTTATTACACGAATCTTTTTTGTTTTATTTTCTTTAATAAATAGATAATTAATTGGACTCGTTTTGATTGAGAGATCATATTCTTAATGTTCTAACTCTATATCCTATTTATGAAGTTTAGTATTCAGATTGATATGACATGTAAACATCTAATTTAAATTATATTAGTAAAATATCAAAGGACAAAAACCAAAAGAGTTTTTTTTTTAATCATCAAAAGGCATCTATTTTAATTTTTTTCAAAAGGCATCTCAACTCCTTATAAAATGGCACAAATATCATGCAGTATACTATTTACTTCTAACACATGTATTAAGCAAATAACGGATTATAACAGTTACGAACTATAGCTATTACAACTGTGTGATAACTCAATTTAAGGTTATACAATTGTAGCAGCTATAATTTCGTAATTACTACAACTGGGATGTTCATATAATTGTAGCAATTATGAAATCGTAGTTGTTATAACGTGAATGTTAAATAAGCAGGTTGAATTTATATTGTAGTAGTTACGAAATCGTAGTTATTACAACATGTGTAGGGTTCAAAAAATTAATTATGAGAGATTGTCACGGGTAGATACAATCAGAGATGTCATAACTTTTAATTCAGGTTAAGCCACAAGATACATAATATATTAAATTGAAGATCATTCAAAAACCTACAATTGATTACAAGGTAAAATTTGTAACGATCTGATTTCAAACAAAAAAATTAAATCATTTAAGAAGCTTCAAATAATTTGTCTTTTTTAAAAAATACATATTTTCATATTGTAGTAATTATGAAAATATAGCTGCTACAAATATGTAGCCATTATGAAATCATAACCGCTACAATATGTCCGATCCATTCAGTATTTAGATATAAAATATATACTATTTTACTAGGGGTGGGCACTTTTTAATAAAAAATAATTAAAATAGAGTACTCCAATAACAATTTTGGGAAAAAATCTTTTTTTTTATCTAATATTATATACTGTGATTAAACTTCAAAAAGAAAATTAAAATATTTAAAAAAGTCAAATAAATAATTTTATAAAAAATTGATAATCCCAGTAGCCACATCTCTGGAGTGGATGGCCCGGTCCCATGAAAGTTTCCCACAGACCACCAGGGTAAATCGGGAAGCGCATACGGTGGCTAATCCAGATGCCCAGCATCCTTTGATTGCGTTCCCCATTTGGAGGAAAATTCGACCACCAGGGTAAATCGAGAAGCGCATACGGCGGCCAATCCAGATGCCCAGCATCCTTTGATTGCGTTCCTCATTTGGAGGAAAATTCCTGTAAATACACCGTAGCTGGGGATCGAATCGCGGTCCCTGAATTACAATCCGGATGTCGTTGCACCATTGCCCCGAGGACCAAATAAATAATTTTATAGGTTCAAGAAGAATAGTAAGCGTAAGGTAAAATTGGGGCTAAAACTAATAACCAAAAGACGATTCCCGTTTGCTCACGGAAGAGACCAAATCATTGATCTCGAATCGAAGCTTGAGAGAGAAGAAAGAGCGAGCTGCAGCCGCCGGCCGTAGATTCCGTCCATAGCTGGAGGACGACGGCTAACTTCTGTCGTCCTTCCTAGCGAGGATGGATTGGCGGGGGCGGTTGAGCTCCGTCTTTCCCCTTAGCGATTCGATCTCTAGGCCCCTGCTTACCGTGCTGCTCGTGTACTCCTTCTCGTCGCAGTTCCTCCCCATTGAGCCCTACCTCGTTCCCTACTTCACTACCGTCAAGGACTTCACCAACTACCAGGTACTGCCTGCGCTGCCGAATTATAATTGCGGGCCGTCCGGTTGTTTTTTGCGCGCAAGTTGGGTTTTTGCTTGCTTTAGGGTTAAATGCTTGGGTTTTTACTGATGACTTATTGGTAATAGTATTAATCGAGTAGTTTCTAGCAAATTGTTGCTGTTATGAGCTGAGACGAGAAAGGTCGAAGTGACTCTTGAATCACTACTGTGCTAGCTTTTAATGATCGAGGGCAAATCACTTACATGATGTACATACTAGAGCATTATTTTCAACTCTTCCTAAGAAATCTTCTGAGACGTAATAGCTAAACTATCCAACTTTTGTTAAGTGCGAGATATGGAAGTAACTGTAAGCACAAATCTTATCAGGCTACAATGTCAAATTTCTTAGTTTGAATTATAGTTTATCCAGCCTCCGATAGTTCATTTTGTTGCTTTATTGTTTGAGTGTAGATGAATAAATTTATCACCTTTCAACCTTTAAGTTCCACATGCACTTCACAAGTTAGGCTTCGTTGACCTGTAAATGTCAGTAATAAAACTGCCCTTATTGTTGATATAGAGTGTAGAATTTACTCAAAATTGGGGGTTTAGCTTCCTATATTTCAGCAAGGAAAAAGGACTCAGCTCTTTCCTTGTTTTCTTGGTCATGTTATCCTTCTACCCTCCTCTCATAGGATGTTTGCTTGAACCAATTTACTTTTGTATCCTTTACCAAGCCTAGTAAATAATCGTCATTCTCATGTGAAGTTGATTGAGTGCAATTTTACATATAAATTTTCCATTCTATTCATTTCCTAAACCTGAAGTCTGATTGACTCAGACATCTGTTCAAGTCAACTAATATACTCTTACAAATGTATGCTAGTTCTCATTATACCTTTATTTGATTAATTATCAAAATGGGTTTCATGAAACAATAATAAAAACTAAAAATAGCTGAATTGAAGAATTCTTAGTTTTCTTTTGGTCTGTGGTTCATTAGTGCGTGAAAGCATTATGGATGCTTGAATGTCTGTGTCATCAAGTTAGTCACCTCAAGATTGAGGATAAGCATTATGATCCTTTCATAGTTCTTTTGCACATGTTGTGTATATATAATTTCTCCTTAGTGACCACGCTCTCCATGTCAAAGCAAATCATTATTAGGAATGACCATCTATTGGTTGGCATTCGCCAATTCTATGCTTCTTGTCATGTCATGTACCATGCTTCTTATCAAAGCAAACAACTATTAGGGACGGTCATGTCTTGATTGAAGCAAATTATAAAGGAAAAAAGCTTATCTTTAAACGAGCCAGGAGTAATTGATTGAAGAGTCAAAGGATTATGTTTAGAAATGTATAATGATAGAATATAGATTCATGATTAATCATAGATCGACATGGTCACACATTTATTGACCCATATCCTATGTCAATACGAGCCAACATTATATGGTACATGCTGGTTGGGACCAGGATTAGTCTGATACGAGATTTAAAACCTAGGTCAGCTTTCTCATTGTTTGACATTTCCACCATCTTTATTATTGTTTATTTGTTGCTTTGATAGGTTTGTTATCTTTATATGTGCAATGACTATCTGTTTGTGAATGTTGTTTTATCGTCCTAGATTTGTTTTTGTATGCTGAGTTTGTTGATTTTTTTAACCTTCCAAATTGCTGAATGTTAAAATTTAACCACTGCCTTACGATTTTCCTGATAAATTTCCAGGTCACAAATTTCATATTTCCTGTAAGTGTCTATGCTCAACTTATATTTACACTTATCATGGTGCCCGCAAGCTATTACCTCTCTCACAAAGTGATGATAATTATAGGTAAAATTCAAACTTTTCATCTTTCATTAAATTTCAATATATGTCAGCTATTATGTGAAAAAGGAGTAGAGACACCAGCCATGTAATTCTCTTGTTTTCTTTACGAGATAAAAGTTATATTGTTAGAAACTAGGAAGTTTTGTTTAAAATAATTTCTTGGTAACAGCATTTGATTTACTCTAGGATTTACTTTTATTTTTTTAGCTTGGAGAAAAAGAGAATTCTCTTAATATATACAACATTGATGAGAATCTCATATTTCTCATGTGTACTTCTAGGATCCTTGTCTAACACCATGGTGGTTTTTCTCCCCTCTTGTTTCTTAGTCCTTTTGGGTTTCATTCCTTTTCTCTTTTGGCTTCTTGTTGCATGCGTTTAGATGGATTTATTTTTATATTCTGTGCTATCTGCTAGTTCTACTGTGATCAACATGTAACCAAAAAGCTGATCCACATAAATATTGTTTAAGAGGTCAACCTAGTTGTCGTTTCAGGTTGACAAAAATCAATTACAAAGACATCCATATAAACGTGATGGATGACTATTATAACTATAATTCTATCTGGTACTTTCTTAATGTCCATAATGTCCAATAACATGTTCTCTTTCTTATCAATTTAAATTTCTGCTGATCAGAGATGCTAGTATTTTAGGTGCTTTTGGACTATCTCTGACATATCTGATAGCATGGTGTGGACAATCACTTGTGGCTATGCAAATTATGCAGGCAAGTCCTTAGTTAATGATATTAAGTTTCCATTCAAGTTGAACATTATTTCTTCTCAACATTATTTACGCTGATAAAAATTTGAAAACCAATATTATGCTGGTATATCCATGTCTATTTCCCCCTTAGATTGGTTGATGTAAATTTGATCCAAGATTGAAAACCAATAATGTTTACCGTCCTCATGGCGGCCATCCTAGTTCAAATAATAATGGGGGATTTCCAGTTTGTTTATAAAGTTTGCCTTGGTTTTTAGTTTACCCTTAAATTTAGTCTCGTGTGAGTTTCCCAATGAAGTTTACAATCTGTGATCAATTTTCCATGATCGTTAGCTTTTGAATGGACTACCTAGACCAGTAAACTGTATACACATGAGCCAAGTGGCATTTTCTTGAGAAAGTTGATGGAAATTGTGATCGGGAATAACTGACATGGGAAAGCAAACTTCCATTATTAATTAACACATTTGCATGCTTAGGGGGAAATCACAAATCAGGACATACTTTGCAGGGAAGTTGAAATTTCCATCTTGCTGCAATGAATTATGATCAACATGATTGATCAATCACCACCCTGTGAACTATTCAGATGAAATATTTTGGTTTAATTTTGGGTTTTTTTTTCTCATCCTTGTTGAATGATTACAACCCTATGCCAATATCTATGAGAGGATGTTGTCATTAGGTCACTCTTGCTAGCTTTTCACAAATTTCATTACATTTGCTACAGTGTCCTGGGATCCTAGACTGAACATAGACATAAATCTAGAAAGGACTTATTTACATATACATTATCAAAAGTAAACAAACAAACAAACAAATAAATAAAATCGAGAAGGGAAAGTCATAATGTTTGTATTTCTAGGAACTTGTGTCTAATGAGAAGGTCTCTTTCAAACTTATGCCTTATAATCTAATAATTACTCCAACTCTGCTGATATTAGAATATTGCTTATTACTTACCATTTTGCAAATATGAATTTTATTGCACTTACAGATTAGTTCTTGTATAAACAAGGGGGAAAAAAGGATGGAAATGATCAACAAGGAACTAGATTCAATTTGATTTATCCTATACTGTATTTCTGCTTTAGCAAAGTGTTGGAAGGCAAGTGCAACATTTGTGGCAAGGCACCTTTGTTATTTTGGGCTTTCTATTGCGCTCATGTCTATCCCAGCAGTAACTGTGCATTGAGTGCTATAATAGATAAAGCATTAAATATCTATATCTCAATAATATGAACAAGAAATGGAAATGCTATGATTGTTCTTGTTTTGGAGCGTTATTTGTTATGCTAGATTAAGCTTCTTTTGTGTAAATAGATCAAAGGAAAAAAAAAACTGTGGTTTCAACTTTCAAACATATGCTTCACTGTTAGAATAACGTTTCATCTCACTGATTTGTTAAATCTTCTTTCTGGTAGGTTATGTATGGATTTGCAACATCATCACGGCTGGTCTTCTCGTCATATATTTTTCTTCTTGTCTTTGAAGAAGATTATCAGATAATGGTACATTAGTTAAAATATGTGAATTTTCCAGTGTCAACCTGTTGCTAGTTTATAAAGTAGGCAAAAGAATTACTCCCAGAAGTATCGAAATGCTCTATTCTTTGCTAGCCTAATATTGGGTTTCTTTAGTCTTGAATCCACTTAACGACTGCTCAAGTATCATCATATGCTCACTCACTTTGATCTTTTGTAGTAATTCTGATTAACTATATATCGTAAACTCTCTTCCATTGCCAATGTATTAATCATCTTTAAGCTCTTTATTTTCCTTCAAAGAAGTTTTCTGTTATGAATTTGATTTTGCTCCATTAGAAACTATCTCAAACTTGACTACTGCACTGTAATCCAAATGGGTGATCTGTGGGAAAAGGATCGTGGGCTGGTATCACTTGACACTGGATGCATGTGAAATTGTTGTAGCATCAAACAATTTCTTCCTTTTGTCTAAGGTGGTTAAAAAGGATTTTTAAAGCATTGCAAAATAATATAGTGGTCGTAATAATTGTGTGCTTGACCATCATTTCATCGGGTATTAGTATCATATTCTAGGTGTGCTCCTTTCCTTTTATGTCAGATAGATTTTTTCCTGTTATTTCCAGACAAATGTTCAGCTGATCCCACCTAGTGGGATAATACTTGGTTGTTGTTGTATTTCCAAACAAATGTTCCTGCCTATGGGAATTGTTATTGTTGTTCCTACATAAAATTAGATGCTGGGAATTGTTAGAGCTTTTGTTCCTACATGAAATTAGATGCCTAAATATATGTTTTTAACTTATATCTTGAGCTCTTTAAATATAGCTAAGGGTTTTTCATCCTATTTATTATTTTACAAATATAGAGTTTTGTTCAAATTTTGGAGTTTGGAAGTACCAATTGCATGCACCATGATATTCCTGTTAGCATGTTTTCTAATTAACCAAATCAGATAAGTTTTCAGAACCTATCACAAAGTTTAGCAGATGATGCACACTTTATAGAAGAGTTATTTTCCTTTATAAACCATATTGATCATAAACTTTGGTCTATGCTCATCTGCATCGGGATAGAGATGTAAAATCCAACTGCCTCTAGACAGGGGCTAGATTACTATATCATGTTTACTTGTATGGTTAATCAGTGACGCATACTAATTTCATGTGGCATATATGAACAAAAATACCAGAAAATTGACAAGTAAGCGTGAGCCTATATCCTCTCTTTGTAGTTATTGTAAATGATGAATTTCCATGCTCAATTGTAATCTATTAGCAAATATGCATTTTGTTCTCAATCCTTTCAAAAACATTCTCAACAATTGCTTCCCCAAACTAGTAATGGTAACTCTATCATCTTTGCTTACACATTCATGGAGCTTACTTCTGCTGTAATTTTCAACTCATCTACTGTTATTCATGTTGTCCTTTTTGTGCATGTTTCATGGAATATGTTTGTATTTACTTCCTGTAGCAAAATACTTCTCTATGCAAATCAATGCTCCGTTCAGGCGAGCATCAAAACTCACTGATTTATTTTGTTTCATTTGCAGACCAGCTTAACTCAAACAGTTTCACTTTTATCCTTTGTGCTAGCTTCAGAATTGGGTATGCAAGTATTGGCTATACCATGCCTCTTGAAAATTTTGGCTATTTCTTAATTCTTATCATAACAATAACAACCACTGCGAGCAAACCATTATTTCCTTTTTTTCCATAATTCATAATTTATCATGGTTCATAATTGGTTGGTTTTAATTTTTGTTCTCTTCTTAGTTTTGGTTACAATATTCTCTGTACTTATGTGGAAAATGTAAATTTTGTGTTGGTTTTTATGCTTTGTTTTAAGACTTGAAACCTTGTTGGTCTTTATGCAGTTTTATTTTAAGACTTGAAACCTTATATCCATGACATTCTTTTCTTATATTCAGTACACTTGGTATGTCATCCAAGGTAGTCAGATTGAGTTCCTACCTCGGAACTGGATGATGTTCATAAATTTAGATCATAGGATCGGGGCATCAGATTGTAAGATCATACGATTTAATTAAATTATTTCAGAATTATACTTAGACATTTATGATTTACCATATCTGACCGCAAAAGACACATTTAACTATTTAAGTTACTATACTTGGGTTAACCCCATTCCATAAGTACAATGAATTTAATTTAGGTTTGCATAAACTTTTCACAGATGTGAATGGTATATGAGAGTTTACTCAAGTTTGAATAAATTAGCAACCACCTGAGGTATTCATCTTATCTATAATCTACCTGGCTTTGTACAGTTTGTTCTACCGTTATGCTCTGGAGAACATGCCTTCCTAAAGATCAATAATCTAAAAGATTGTTGGCTTATGAACATATGCCTGTCAGTTTTATCAAATTTTGTAAAATATTTTGTTTTTGGCTATTTTCTCATTATAGGTCAGTTGCTTGCTCTTACGGATGCTTCATACGAGATATACTTCATCATTTCACTTGTTGCGGTATGTGTACACAGTTGTTTTAACCATCCAAACCTTCGACGTTGGAATAATCACTTTAATAGTTTTAGTTTTTTCTCATTTTCATGACATTATGATTTAGTGCTTGCCTGAATAATTTGCCATCCTATTTGCAGCTGATTGTTTGCTGTGCCTCTACTTTCCTTCTGCCTGCAGATAGTTCTTCGCGTTCATTGTCTTATCTGACTAGATTTGGGAATCCCAGCAAGGTGAGCATTTGATAAAGCAACATTGATTTGTTATTGTCAGGTCTCAAAAAAACATTAAGAATAATAAAGCTTTTGGAATTGACGGGAAATTTGTAAAAACTTTAATCTCACATCTAGCTTTTGGAAGGAGTCATGCAGAGCCGTCATGCACAACAGGCATCCATTGGACTTCCTAAATTGCTACGCAGGATGGCCTGTTCATGGACTGTTGCACACACCAATTTTGGATCAAATTTGAAGTGGTGTGACCCAACTGGTCTTGGTGAATCAGCACGGTGACTACCATATTTAGATCATTGAACCCATCTAAAGGTCCAGATCAAATTTGGCTAGATATAGCTCAAGAGATACAGTCCAAGGACATGGAGTGGCCAATATAAGTACTAGAGTGGATTAGATAGACTCACTTCAAATTAAGAATTGACTGATTCTAACCCGAAACAACCTTTCTTTCTCTTCCAGCAAATCTTTTTTCTCACTGTAGACAAAGTTATTGTCATTGAAAATGCACACTAAAGTAGATCAATTCCTATGACTTTGTTCTCGAGTTGGTGTGACTTCTTCCTCAATAGTGAAAGTTGCTAAAAGGAAATCAATCTCATTGTAGTCCAGATAAAATTTATTGGATCCTAAATTTGTTTTGGCAGCACCTGTGAAGTTATACTTTCTTTACTTCTAACCAATCCTGCAAATCATGTTTACAATTTTCTCATTTTTGGAGAAATCGTTCTATTAGATTGTTTTATTCCAAAGCAACAGACTTTCATTTATTTCCACACTTGCTATGAGTTATACTTAGGATTTTCTATGATGGAATAAATAAATCTCATTGCTTAAGTAGAGACTTAGTTGACTCTTTCTATCCGAACGTTCTTTCCCTGACATGGATGTGCCTTTTTTAATTTGTCAATAGGGATGGACTGCTACACTGAAGGAAACGTGGGGTGGTAAGAGTTTAAAGATTCTCTCTGCGTGGTTAGTTCTCGTAACTGCAGCATTAAGTAATTCTTACTTCAAGTTTTGATCAGCTTTATACAGAAATCAAGTTTTTCTGATGTGATTAGCTTGACAGTTTCCAGTCCACCAAACCGATTGAGAAAACTCATGCATTCATTATTACAACCAATTAAAAGAATGAAATGAATGCATTCTCTTTTATTTTTTATGGATCGCACTTTAGATGGTTCTGAATACCAATTTCATTTGCTGAGTGTTGAAATATTAAGAAATAGATCATCCAATTCTTGACAATTTTTTAATTATACTGTTCTTCTTTCAACAGGTGGGCACTTGCATTTGCAGGAGTTTCCTTAGTGCAAAACTATGGCACAACTCTCTTTGATGCCATTGATTCCCATTCAAAATTCAATGGACACATTTTAGCAATATCTGAAGCAGGAGGGAGTCTTGGATCTTATTGTGCCATTTATGTCGACAAGTTTTCCTATCGGTCACGCCAGTTGATATATGTTCTGGGATCATTGTTCATGGGGATCATTTGTGTGGTCATGGGAGTTTACACAAAGATTTGGGGAGCATATCTCTCTTATGTGGTGATTTGTACAATCTACCGAACATTTTCTTGCCTTGTGAGCGTGCAGTGTGGACGACTACTATCAAATGGGCACTTCATCCTTCTCTTCTCAGTCAATAACTTTGCTGGGCTTCTAATTGAGACATTGCTTCAAGCTGCAGTTGTATGTATAACTCTTCATGCAATGTTTCATTCCTGGATAATTTTGGTTTGATAATGATTCTTTTGTCTGGTTACAAAATGAATCTCATGAGAATTATCATTCCCTCTTCATCCTTGTTTAGTTTTTGTGTCATCCAAGAAATACTTAATCTCATATGTTGAAATTGTTGCTCCATGAACTAAATTAAAGAATATCTAAGAAGAGTATCAATAGATGAATTTCCCCCCTCATAGTTGACTTGTTATTTGTCAATGGCAGGAAGTTGCGGGTCTATCAATATTTTCACAGTTTATAGCCTTCTCTGGTTTGTTCTTTGTGGCAACAGCTATCTTCATTATCTTTTCCTGCACAGACTACAGAGGAGATGAATCAAATAAATATGTGCTAACAGAAACTGGACCTGAAGGCATCCTTACTGCTGATACTTAATAAATTCATTCTAGAACCCCTAAAAGCTTCAAAGGTAAACTTCTGCAAGGAGCTGCTAATTTTTTCTTGGTTTCATCAAGGACCCATTTGTATTCCCAATTCTGTATTTTCACTTATAAATCTTATGTGAACAACAAAGTTCTAGAGGGAAAATTACGATTTCAATTGTAAATGCACAATATTATTGCTGTAGTTTTCAACAGAATTACAAGAATTTTTTGCTGTAGTATTCCATCATAGTTGCCCCAAGAATACTAAATCATTTATATACTAAAAAATAGTTGGACTCTTAAACAAAGGGAATGATGCCTCTAATATGGTACAACTCTTCAGAGCTTGCTAGAACTCTAGCACATCTCAATCCTATGAACCTGCATTATGTTAGAAGTGATTTCAGCTATCTGAAATTTTGCTGTGCCAGGAAAAAAATACATTCTTTTTTGGTATCCAGATTCTAGATAACATACATCATCATAAGCTGTCAGGAGTTTGGTTTTTCGACATGTTGTCAACAACTTCTAATCCTTCCTTTGAAGCAATTATCACAGTGCATCTGCAATGGTAATCAAAAGAAGGATAATATATGACAAGATTAGAGTAATTAACTTTTGCAGGAAGACAATACTTAATTTATCAGAGAATCTCTGTATCATAGCAGTTATAAGTCTATGTCAAACTCAAAAGGGAGAAAATATTCGACAATGGTCAGAGAATACTAACGGAATGCGGCATATGATTCCATGGTCCACAACACCATCAACTTGATCCAGGCTTTCTGCAACTTGACCTGTATGGTACAGAAAAAAGGAAAAAAGTTACACTAAGAATGCAATAATAAGAAACAAACATCAACCAAGTTCCAATCTCTAATGCCATTAATCATTAACAAGCATCTATTGTAACTATAACCTTGTGTTTTATGCTCTATGTTATTCCCTGAAGACAAGAAACAAACAGTCTTGGTTAGATGGAATTTGTGAAAAGAGGTATTTACCTAGATCGAGTATAGGAGATGTGAAAATGACATCAAGAACATGGTGCCCTTCTTTAGTAACTAATGGGAAGTCGCCCCCTAGAGGACCTGCACCTCCAGATAGTGATCTTCTCCACACCTTTGCAACAAACCAAGAATACGAAATCTTGCACAGCTATAGTGTAGGTAAACTCACAAAAGCAATCAAAACATTGATATATAGGAAACAAGATGCATTTTTTGTTCATTCTTTTTGTCTTTGTTTCTATTGTAAGTATTCTCCTATTTATTTCTACATCTCCTTTTTGATGAAGTTTTTGGCATTGTTCATAGAATAGTTCTGTTTGACAATCATGGTTCATATATTTGAGTGGCTAGTTCTACATATCTGGACTCATGGTGATCAATATCGAAATAATCCCTCATTCAGTGGAAATATTCATTCCCAATCTGATCATAGCATGTAAAACCATACCTCGGCATCTCCAAGAAACAGATCGTCTATTTGTTCAGCAGTTTCCAGCCAATTACCCTGACAACCACAACTAAAATCTTGTTGGCTATCTCATTCACACTGCTTAGATCTACAGCATTTTCGCAATCAACAGAAGAACATACACTAGTAATCAGGACTGGAATAGATCCACCAAGTTCACCAGTGTATTGATTCTCAGTCACAATGTAAGCAACTCCACTAGCTCTCTTTATAATTGACTGCATAAAAGCACACCAAATCCACAGAACAAATATTGTAACATGAATACAATTCTAGTGATAGCACATGGTAAGGAAGATTTACCTTCTCTTCGATTATGGACTCACCACCGTCCAATTTTCTCCGACCAATCACAGCAGTTAATGTTCTCTTATCAATTAGATCGGCATCGTCAAATGCAAAATCAATCTGAATTAAAACCAGAAGATTATCCACTTAAACTGCTCTAATTCGATGGCATGAAATTTTAATCCTTACAGAAGGAACATGATATAGAAGTTACATATTGTACTAGAAAACACTTTCAAACATGAAAAATACTCACTAAAACAAACAGATAAGTATTCAACATATTTGGCAATAAGAATGTATGCACACTTGAAGATTTTCTTGGTAATTGTCCAGTGGAATTCCTGCCATTGCTGCTTTACTTGCACTAGAAACAGATCTGTAAAATGAAGACAACAACAAATGTGTAGTGGATAAAACATGTCATTGCTGAAGTTTAACTGTTAAATAATAGCACAGAAACAAAATAGCCAGTTAAGTCAGTAATAACATCTAGATGACTTGGGTCCTTTAGTGTAGGATTTTAACTTTGCATAAGCAATCGGTTTGAATGTGCTCGGTAAAACACTTAAACCTGTAAGTTAGTGATGTAGGTAAAGTTGCTCACTAATCTCAGGTAACACGCATATGATTTTGTTCGAAGCTTGATCATTGGAAAACAAACACACATCCAGTTAATCTGGTTAACAAGGAAAGCTGTTATAGCTCTTGTAGCGATAAGCTGGCTCAAAAAGGACTCCTTTGCAGAATAGAGAAACAAGTGACAGTAACCACAAACACTAACCAGTTTCAAGCAAGCTGTTTGTGACTCTTCTGACCTCAACTCAGCTCACTCCGACCGAGCTCGAAGCAGTTCGGTCGAGCGAAACCCAACCTGGCTAAACCCTTCCCAACACATCTTCTCTAGCTAACTTCCCCAATTGGTTTTTAACCATAATAGATAACTAAATTCGAAGACTAGCACAGATAGCTATTGTGGTTTTAAGTTTTAACCATAACATTTAGCTTCTTCATAGACACCAAGCTCCTCTTTTTGTTTTGTTTGAGTAGTAGCAAGTTAACCTTTGCTGGCTCATTACTAATGCTTAAAGTATGAAGCATTAAGTATGGGAGAAGAAGGAAATGAGCCATCAAATGCTTCAGGAAGGAGAAGGAGGAAGGAAGGCTCACGTTGGGACTCCGACGACGTCCTTGAGGCTTCCCTCTCGTAGTCGCTGGCCCAGATACTTTATGGCCAATCCGGAGGCGCGTCCCGACCCCAATCCCACCACCATCCCGCTCCTCACATGCTTATCCACCTTCACCATCCACCGGATCCAACACGGTTCAGTCGATCGGAAGGAAAACCTAAAAGAGAATAACAAGACGGCAGGCAATCTCCCCCCAAAGAGACGACATTCGTGAGAGAGTCGCTCACCGTAAGCTTGGCGGCCGCGAGGAGGTCGGGACTAGTGCACGCCACTGGGTGCCTCTGCCTGAAGAAGAAGCCGGCGGTATTCCGGCGGCGGGGAAGCGAGGAGGCTGGGGCGGCCCCGGAGAAGGATGCGGTGGCGACGGCGTGGACCATTGGCGGTGGCGGAGGGTTCGACGGAGGCTTATCTCTTTGGATGGATGGAAATGGAGCGGAGTGGCCGCTTCCCAGTTTGGCATGGCACGCGACTTAAGACACGACCGATGAGGTAAAACCCATCAGCCTTTTTCTATTTTCTGATTTTTTTCTATTTTATTTCTTAAAAAATAATAGTATGATCTATTAACTTGTCTCACCACTTAAATTATATGCAATTATGATTTACTAAAATATAATTTTATACTACAAATACATCTAAAGGATGTGTATCATTTCCTTAGCTTTAAGAACATAATGGTAAACAAAAAATCTTATACTTAACTCATGCAAAAATAGATGAAGAAAGGTTGCTTGACAATTTGCAGAAGTTACAGAATGAGAAGATAAGATAATTTTAGAGTCTGAAACCAAAACATTGTCATGAAGCACGAAAAGAAAAGAGTGACATAATTATTCTTGCTTTCTCCATCAGTTGGAGAAGGATCAAAGGACCCAATCACACCAATGACAAGGAAGAGCAAGATTGGTTGTTCTTGTTATTGCGGATCTACTTGGATCTCTGCCTCATCTTTCTGCGTTTCCTCTTCAGCCTCCTCATCCGCTTCTTCTTCCACTGCACAAAGGAGGACAAGTTTAAGGGTAAGTAATCCAAAAAGTATCGAAGTAACAGTCAGTTAATTGAAGCTCAAGCTGGCATTTTTAAAAGATGAGCAAAACTGATACGAAGAGAAAACAAGAAGAAAATTAGTCTTTTGATGACCAGGCAAGATGAGGGTATCTCAAAGAAGTAACACTTCATTAAGGTTTCCACAAACTAGAGTTGTCAGCGAGATATCGCTTGAAGTTCCTTCACTGGTTATCCTCTTCTTCCCTCTTTGATTCCTCCTACTGATCGATCAACACCGCACCACAGACACATCTTGTTCAGGTCAAACAATGAAACCTCAGAATGGAACAAGATTTCCAACCTAAGCTTCAGTTAAATTGGGGATTGGAGACCAACCAGACCGGTTGAGACAACAAAACATCTCAATTGGACCAGACTTGAGGAATTGCAAATTTGGGGTTGACGAATCAAGTACTCAACCCCTACAAAGCTTAGAAAATCATGAAAAACCCATAATGTACATTTCAGAAATAGAAGGATTTCTTGGTGCCATCCTCCAGGAGAGTGCAAGTGATTTCTCAGTGTTTGAAAAAGAGTGTTGGCATATTTATGTATATGCTTATGAAACTTAGAGAAACACGGAATACTACAATAACATATCAGAAATAGAAGGGTACTGCTACTTCAATAAACTGTCAAAATGAAGCACCATCAAAGTGATGTCTTAGTATTCAGACAACAACTCAGTGTTGATCCTTATGGATCTTAGAAAAACATGACCAAGTACAATGGGAAGAAAAAACATTGCAACTTGAACTGTAAAATTAAGCACCATAATCGAGGAGAGTGCAAGTGATTTCTTAGTATGCAGATGAGGATTAAGTGAACAAGATAAATGCAATATGTAGGATGTTGCAATTCACTTTTTCTCTATCATATAACACTATTGTTCCCTCCCTCAAAGTAAACACAGAATAAGTATTTACGCTTTCAAGTTGATCTTTTTTCAAAATTACTGCACGTAGCAAAATCATTACGCTATTGGAAACTAACAACAATTTACATAAATTAATTGATTGTACAAGAAAAATAACAGAAAAATCTATGATACACAAATAGCTTTGAAAATGATTAACCCAAAACAAAACATCTTGTTCATAGGGAACAGAAATATAAAAATTGAGTTAATACTCCACCACTTTGTCAACTTTAAGCCTTAGATGCTATCACTAGCCAAAGATCATATCTTCATATGAAACAAACGATAAAAAAGGACTTTTTGAACCCAATTCATATGTAGCTTTGAAAATGATTAACCCAAAACAAAACATCTTGTTCATAGGGAACAGAAATATAAAAATTGAGTTAATACTCCACCACTTTGTCAACTTTAAGCCTTAGATGCTATCACTAGCCAAAGATCATATCTTCATATGAAACAAACGATAAAAAAGGACTTTTTGAACCCAATTCATATGCAAAAAGGATCCACCCAAAAAAAACCTAGTGGAAGGGGCGATGGAGAGTTAAAAAGGATCGATCCTAGAAAAATCACGTTTGTAGGTAACATAAATATATTTTAAAAAAATGAGTTCATACTTCACCATCTTCATCAACTATAAGTTTTACATGGTATCGCTAGCCACTAATGAAAGAAACTAGGTAACAAAAGGCTTTCTTAAACCCAATCCATAAGCAAAATCGATCCATGCAAAGAAATCTATCGCAACGGGATGAAGGAGAACTGAGCCGTGATGCCAAAAGGTCTCACCTTTGCCCTCATCGCTGCGTCAGCGTCGTCCAACCCCTAACGTATCCCCTCTCGCGGCGATCGGCTACTTCTGATATGCGAAGGTTCTTACCATTCGATGGGTATTTATATAGCTCACGGATAACCCTAATCAGATAAATTAGGAAATTTGGGCTACTGATGGGCTTCGGCCCTACCAGAGGTGGGCCGGCCTTGTAAAAATTGGTCTCATCTTGATTTATGACTATGTTCTTGAATAAAACTAAATCAATTAATTCTTTTACGATAAGGTGGAATCTATCATCCTAGCGGCTCTATACAGTCGACCCCATGATCATCTTTAAAAAGATAAATCGAAAAACTACAATTGACCACGACAGATAAGGATATTGTCTTGGTTTCACCGAAATAAAGCAATTAATTCAATCAACTAGAAGTAAGCTAAACCAGTAAATTCAATCGACTAAAAGTGAATGAACCAGTCAGCTCAATCTAGTAAATAAAATAGATAAATTCATCTATAAAAATGGTTACAACATCATATTCAAAAATACAAAACACTCTCATTACAACAAATGAATGGGATAGATCTCACCTTTCACACACAAAAAGATGACAAACAAGTGTTTTTCTCTACTCTAGATACATAACAAATTCACTAAATTACAGTTTCAATGAATTCAGTGCTGAATTAGATTTCCTGCTTTCATTTGTCAGTAACAAACCTGAAGAGAAGCTGATGGAGAGAATGAAATAATTGTTTGTGAGCTCCAGAACATGGTGTTTGTTTGTTGTACCAAGAATGTGTTACAAGTGTGAAACTAGAACTGAAATGGTTTGGGAATGTCATGGATCTACCGTGCTCCGATCCAATAGCCTCCTAATGATATCGTTGTTCTATCCGGTGAAACCGACAAAAAGGACTTCAAAGACTAGGTGTGATCGGCATGTATCATATTCAGAAACTCCTTTGCTGAGGTATCATACTCAAGACTCTTAGATATATGAACTTTCATATGGGCATATAACCTCTGCCTTGCAGCCCGCTGCGTGAAAATGTCCGGCTCAAGAAGGACTTTCTATTTATAGACCAGCTCCTCCTCATGGCGTACCGCCTTCGCCAAGAAGTTATCCGCGCGTAAAGCAAAGGAAAAGAAACGACGATTAGAATCAGAAGCACAATCAAGCCGCAGAGGATCAAGACATTGCGAAATCCATCTTCCAGCCCAGGATATTTCTGGGCTGTCCATGGCACGCCACCAACGTTCATTCCGAATACTGTAAAACAAACCAAAGGCGTCGCATTAGCATTGTCATACAACAATTAAAAGATCTTCAGTAGGAGGAGAAAGAGGACTTACTTCCTGTTACTATAGATAAAGGAAGAAAGATCATAGAAAGGAAGGAAAGATAATAAAGCTTCCGATTTATTTGTTCAGACTGCCAGCTATCGAGACCAGCTTGAATTGCAGTGACCCGATTTACTATAAATCCCAAATTCTCTTTTAACCTCCTAAGACGACCTATTAGTTCTTCGAGAGCAACAATATCTTCATTTGCAAACCAACTTTTGGTTGAACATTTCTCCTTCACACGCGGGAATACTTGTTCACCATGGGATACAACCTGGATTATAACACGATCGGGAAAGAACACTTAACCAAAGCAATGTAAGAGATTAATTTCATGTAAACATGAAACATTTATCGTCCAATTGGTTAGCTAAGTAGGTAGAGAAAAATGTTGACAATGTCAAATAGCAACTAAGGATCAATCAAGATAATAACACACATACTTGTAGCAGGCGCTGTAAGTTCAAATGCATTTTGGGAAATCTTCGATCATCCAACATTTGCTTCTTCAATGCAGAGCCACCTGCACTAAAAGTGATTACTCAGAAGTCTCTAGGAAATATATCCGGCATATAGCAAAGATATACAAAATTGCTACATGAACACCCAAGTAACTAATGGAATCAAACCATGTGGTGTCCATGACCGCAACTGCAAAGCATCCAAACATCATGAAAAAGTATTGGTTAAATTGAATACTTGAACCCAAGAATCAGAAACAAGTAACTCATCGCTTATAGGTTGCAGAGCCGCTACTAAATAGTCCACCAATGGCATTACATGAGAAATTAACCAGGTGAATGCAATCAGTTTGTTGTGTTTGTATTCATACATGATATAGCACTTTTGGAGGATGACTTTGATACTAGACAGGTAAAAACAAGTCCCTCATCATCTCTATATGCTCTCAGATCAGATCTCAATTCCATCTCATAACACTATTATGTTGCTAATTGCATTACTTTCCTAGCTTTTTGAATTTCTTAAATTTTGTGTAAAGAGAAAATTACTAGGATTCTACTCAACCAATCGAAACAGGATTTGACTAATATGGTTAGAGTTCCATGCATAAATCTAAGAGACTGGCCATTTCCTCCCTAGTAGCTCCGAATTTTACCATATACGATATGGTGACATGATCAAAGTCTTGGTATATCTAGATTTACCTTGATATAGACATATATTTCACACTCAGCTCTAAATTATTCCCTCACTTCTTCTCATATCATCGAACAACATTTTTCAGTATACAATTTTGGGTAAAACTTCTTAGTTTCTAAAGTTTCTCCACAAATCAAGCTTAGAGTTTATTCTATTTGTATTCTCATCGATTAGCAAAAAATTAAAGCTAAGACCTTCCACATCAATGATAACATTGTCCTACAAGTATATGAATGATAATCTTCTACAAATTAAAAAGTAGAAGCAATTACCCTTGTCTAGTTCTAGCTCCACTGAATCCAATTCCATCTCAAGCTTCGTCACGATATCTTGGACATGGTCGACATGCGTGTCGATAATGTGCACAACAAGGTTAGAAACTCTGTGAGGAACTGCATTATCTGCCTCTTCTGAGTGGTTCATTGTCAACAAAAATTCAAGAACATGCTCCCGAATGACAATGCCGCTGCGTCCATCCTCTTTCTTTGCCAAACCCGGGCCTTCGACGCTCGGGATCTCCGATAGAAGCGACTGCCCGGTGGGCGAAAAGCCCAATCTTGGAACCCGTCCGAGGCTCACCGTTATGACAGAGTTCTCAGTGACCCTGGCAGCCAGCCGCATGGTGAAACTACTCGCCGCTGGACCCGGAGAATTCACCCGGAAGACGAGGGCACCGTCAACGTGTCCGCAGAAGGGGCCATTGCTGATTAGGGTTAGGATGTCTTGGAGCTTCAACGGGGGGCATAGAACATCGATGAGATACTGAGCAGAGACAGCCAACTTCTGGTTCCCCTTCGGGAGCTCCAGCTGATACCAGCAGAACTCTCGCCCGTGCCCTTCCTTCAAATCCCATTCCTTGTTGAAGTAGCTGCCCAATCCATCGAAAAGATAGGCTTTTTGCCGCACCGCGCCGGGGAAATGGGGGAAGTGCCGAGGCTCGCGCACGAGTGGCTCCAAGGAGGGTGGTTCCGCCTCCACATCTTCCCCCTCCGTCATCGCGTCGTCAGCAACGAGCTCCATCGCAGTAACACCGACGACTAAAGAGCCATAAAGATTCAATCTTTGGGAAGAAAACCAATCAAGAAAACCAGATTGAGGGAATGCGGAAACTATCCCAATCAAAACGAAATCTCGCAACAATAAACAAGAAAAGATTGAACTTTTAAGATGAAGAACATCAACCTCGTTTTAGGCGAAAAATACGCCGAAAGGGTCGGTGGAGGAACTCGCTCGTCGAAGGCGACAAGGGGCCTTGGACATTGATCTGCCGTGGAGATCGAGGAAGCTCACGGAGAGAGAAATGGCGAGAAAAAGGTTCGAAAGGTCGTCGTAATCGGCACCTTCCTCGATGTTTCCTCCTCCAACGTTACGCCGACTAATTTAGGAATAATAATAAGTGGATTATATTTATAAATAGTTTTTAAAAATATATTTTATCAATAATTAAAAAATACTTTTAATATTCAATACATTATTTTATGTAAATTAAATTACAAAGATAATTTTAACTCAAATAATTAAGTTTTTTGATAAATCGAGCAGTAGTTGTAAATGATCCAACGTTGGCAAATAAATTTAATGTTCGACTTATATGAGTTTATTATATTCACATATTAATTAAATTAATAAATTTAAAAAATTTATTAAATTAAAAAAATAATTTTGAATATATATGTATTCAATTTATTAATATTTATGAATAATATTTGTGAATTATATTAATCAATAAAATTTTTATCAACCTACTAAATAAGTTTATATTATCAATTTTAATAATCAATCAAATAAATTTTAAAAAAAATCTAAAGGAATTTAATGTGTCAATTACTTTAATTCATAATTAATAAGACAAATATAGGCAAAAAAAATTACAAGTCTACTGAGATCTTACCTTTTTTTTTAATGATCGTTGAAAAAGGAAAATATTTATTAAAAATCTTGAAGGAAATATAAAAATATTAATATTTATAGGCAACAATGTACCATGCCAACCCAAGTGAAAGACAAGAGAATAAACATAGTAAACTAAGCTTAACTCCATCCTAACCATAAAATTTAAATATATAGAAATTAAATTTAAAATTATTGAGAAAACACAATAACAAGATCAATTACTTGACTTTCTTTTATATTAAAATATTACTCTTGACACACATGCTTATCAAGATGACCTGTATTATTAATTAGATTTAACATATTGTCTTCTCATGAATGATTGAACTTATTTAATTCCTCAATCATGCCCATGTTTAGTTTAGATCTTCTGCAGAGTAATTTGTTTATATAAAAAAAATCTGAAAGGAATCACATTTCTTTTATCTGACATGATCTTCAGTAAAAGGTGTAAGAAATTGATATTTAACATTGTTGTTTTGAACAATAAATTTATACATAACCAATAAAAGAACAAAGAAAAGGGAGAAAAAATATTTGAAATCTCTGCCATGAGCATAAAGATTCTGAGCTTGGATCCGGGTGGGTGTAAAAATTCCTGACAGTTTTACAGCATTAAATGCAGGAAAGAAGATGAAAAGTATCAGGAACAGGGACCAGTAGCAACCACTTATTTCTCAAGACTGATTTATTGAATTAGTGGGCACCAAGAACAAAGCATCACAATCACATCACCCACTGCCCCTGTTTGTTGGTTTCATCTTCTTGTGTTTATTGGTGAGCAGCCCTTCTTCCAACCTACCTGCCCTTCAACCTCACCTTCATCACTCAATCTCTCCTAATTTACCTTCTTCTTCTGCTGCTTCTGGTGGTGGTGGTGGTGGTGGTGGTGAGTCTACTTTGCTCATTTTTTCCCCTTTTTTTCTTGGGCTTTTTGCTCTTGTGGTGGATTCAGGTAATATTTCAGGTCGCTTGTGTTTTCTTTGGTTGGGAGTTCTTGGTTAGAAGTCTTGGAACTGTTAGTGGTTTTATTTTCTTCATTTTTTTTTTGTTTTTGAGGGTAAAACTTTGCATGAAACTGCTTCAGGGAGTTGAAAGATTTGTGTAAAGGTTCAGATATGGTTTCTTGATTAAATACTTTTTGTGATACCTAGAACAAGAGCTTGTCTGTCTGATCATGTTCTTGGATCAGACCAAAGAATTAAAATAGCAAAGTGGAATAGATATGCTTTAGTGCCTTGAATAAACTAATTTGAGCCTTTATTTTATCATTTAAATCACATCTCAAAGGATCTAAAACTGTATTCTTGGATGAAAACTGCATATCAACCAAATGAACAGTGGAACCCTAATCCCTCTAAACTCTGTTTTCACCACAAGGCATCAACCCATTTTCAGATTTTATCTAGTTAAAACATGTTTTGAAAGGTTTATCTATTGATTTATCTGTCTTGTTGCTTAAAGAATCAATTGAGAACCTTGTCGAAAACATTGTTGGAACAGGAAACAAAATGTCTAAAAACATGATGGAGAATGCAGCTGAAAACCTTATCAGCAACATTGTTGAAACAGTTTCCGACGCAATCCAACATCAAACATCCAAACCTGAGCAAAATAGGACTTCTGCCCGAGTGAAAAGGCTATTCGGTCGCCAGGAAACCATCCATAGGATCTTTGGTGGTGGACAATGTATGCCACATTGTATCCATAATCCCTTTGCTAACTAACTTTCGGGGATGTATATCCTTACCGAGACAGAAGTGAACTAAACATGAGTTCTTTGACCTTGTAGCTGCTGATTTGCTGCTATGGAGGAACAAGAAGATCTCATCGAGTGTCTTGACCGGTGCCACAGCCATTTGGGTTCTCTTCGAATGGCTGAACTACCATTTCTTGACGATGTTCGCGTTTGCGCTCTTTGTCATAATGCTCGTTCAGTTCGGTTGGTCTAATATCTCCATCGTGTTGAATAGGTACTAAATATTCTGATCAAAACATGCTTGTTCAAGTTTATCGATAGCTGAAACTTCAATTCTTGCAGATCCACAACTCAAGTTCCTAGAGTTGCTATTCCTCAAGATGTATTTGTTAACGTTGCTACTTCACTAGGTGCCCAAATCAATCAATTCCTGAACTACATTCAAGATGTCGCTTGCGAAAGAAACTTGAGGCAGTTCCTAGTGGTATGTTCTTTATCGATCTTCATTACGCTTCGAATTGTAGAATGAACCAAATGAATTCCATTTCAGGTTACAGCAAGTTTGTGGGCTGCTGCTATTGTAGGAACTTGGTGCAATTTCCTAACTGTTATATATGTCGGTGAGAATTCCTTTTCGATTTCGGTTAACATTTGGCTCGAGTTCAGTGAGGATCATACGACGATAGACTCGTTACTGAAGTTCGACAAATCTGGTATATGCAGGATTTGTTTGTGCTCACACACTGCCAGTTCTGTATGAGAAATATGAAGATGAAATTGATGAGTTCTTGTATAAGCTCCTCGGACAAGTCCAGGACCGATACAGCAAAGTGGATGTGAGTGTGCTGGGCAAACTTTCCAAGGGAAATCTCAAATCCAAGAAGGATGATTAGATCGGAGAGTCGGTGATCGGTATGATGTAATATTGTCGAATAAAATCGAAAACCTCCGACCGAATGAGTTCGAACAGGATTGGAAACTCCTTTGTGAAGAAGAATCCATCAAGATGACAACTTGGAGGAGGATTTGGTGACAGTAGATGTTTTGTTGACGAAGCCATATGAAACCATTCAAATTGCTATGTGGACAAAATATTTAGATCAGATTCGTGTGGCTTCCTCATTGTCAACTAGTATTTGTGTGTGTGTGTTTTCGATTCTTAGTCTGATTTAAGTGAATGATGTATCATTAGCAGTTGTGTTTCTCTCATCTATTTCAGATTTGCTATGTCAGAACACTCCTTTTAGTCCATGATACTCTAACTTGAGTAACCAATTCAATCTTGTCCCTGGGACATGATTGAGTTACTTACTGCGGAGCAGATTTGTTGAAGTAGATAAGAGTCGAATTTTGACGAAGTCGAAGTAATATCCTCCTCCGTAGTGGTCAATTGTAGTTTTTCGATTTACCTCTTCATAGATGGTCATAGAACCGACCGTGTGAGGCCGTTAGGATGACAAATTTTATTTTATTATTGACATGCTGAAGAGTATAAGTATTCGACACAAATGTAACAAAAATATAAGAGTTAGAGAGTTGATATACAATGGGGTATAAAAGAGTGTCCATATAAGTAGGTGGGTGGGGGCGGGCAATACTATTTTACTAACTAGCTACTTCATTTTCTTCTGTTTTTTCTTCCCCAAGCATGACTTGAACATTGAAAGTTCATTAGAATTTATCTTTGCCTCCCTTCTAACTCTTTTCGGTATTCACAACTTCACAACTTGCTTGTTCCCTATAAGGAGAGTTCTAAATCTCATGTCAGGTGGTCGTTGTTTCAAGAGATCTTCGACGGAGCCGAACGTCCCTCTAGCAAACCTCTCTCACCACCCTAGGGTTTCTCGTTGCTTGACGCCCGATCAACCCAGTCACTCGCCAACCCGACTAACCGTCAACCCGATAAGGAGACTCTTAGCCCACAGCAACCCAACCTGTTCATGATGCCCTGCCCTGATTTCTCAAAGAGTATTATCTACAGCTTCATCAACAAAATTATTTGAAAGTGTAATAATCTAATATTTACCATGGCTAAAATCTCATCCAACTTTTGATTATTCAGTGCAAAGAGGAGCCCACGGAGACTCTTATCTCACCATATCTGTACTTGAACAAAATCCTCAACTAAACAGCAATCTCTGTTTGCCCTTCAAGTCCTCATTGTTGGCACCAGAAGATTGAAAGAGACTTAACAGAGAGTGAGGACCTGCAATAGAACATGGCTAAATAGCTTGCAATAACATAGCATTTAATGTTTGATTCAAGGTTCAAGATTTTAAGTGGTGCCCAAGTTCTTAAGTTTCAAATTTTGATTAGAATGATATTATTTTGATATCATGTGTGATATTAATGGTATGAATTGAAGATAGGAAATAAAAATACTACTTAATTTAATGTGTGGACTAAGATAGATAAAATTATTGATTTTGATAATATAGACAATGACTACTCTATTTGGTTGGCCCAGTCTGTTTATTACACTCATTGGAGCCATCAACCTCAACCTATCTAGCCTACTCAAATAAAATATAGTAATCATGTAACAAAGATTTAAGAAAGATAATAGAGAAATAATATTCTATAAAAATTGATATTTTAAACTCATTTTATAATCACATATAAAATTATTTATTCTTGAGGGTTTATATGGGATAGCATGACTAATCCTATGAACCAAATGCACAATAAAAGAATGAATCAAAAGCAATTAACATTGAACCATATATAACCTTTGATATATAATGAAATGACAGAAAAAACAGATTGAGATTAAGTGAGTTACTCTAGCAAAATTGATTGATCATGATTATTCCAAGAAGCAATCAAAATCATATAAAAATTGAAAAACTTTACCATTTTAATGCCATACTATTCCAAAATTTGGGATACATCATGAATACATTTTAACTTTTCTATTCCCACATTACAGAACATTCTTGATCCTTTCCTATTCTACCTTTCTAGCTCTAATAATAATCTGGCTGTCATTATCTTTCAATAGAAACAAAGTTAAATGATAAGCTGCACTAAAACAAGATTACACTGTTCAAAGTTGCATCATGGTTTAGAAGTCCATACGTAATTGTACATTTACAGAAAACTTGCAGACCACTGCTGGAGTTTTGGAGCTCCACTACGAAAATGAGAGTGCATAAATCATAGTTGTACAAGAACTGAAGATCCTAACTTCTGTTAGGATTTAAAGGCGCTTAAATAAATGTGCCCAACTTAATTCTATAATCCGCCAAAATCTTACCATGTTCTACAATAGCAATATTGTATAAACGATAACCAAAAGTTAAGATTTTAGTAGATCTATGCTTAAGAAGCCTGCAATATTACTTTATGGGCATTTTATCAAAAAGAATCCTTCATAATTGGCGTTATATATGTAAGACATCAAGTCCATTTTTCCACATAAAACCCTTCCAAAAGGTAGAACAAGGTCATTTGCAAACCAACTTCTATAGTAAAAATCATAATTTGCAAACCAAAAGGTTTAATTTTAGGGCACCTCAAATTCAACATTTTAAATTTCAATAGTTTTACTACAAGTACATTTGTAAATCAATTTGTACTTTTCCATAGAGCAAAATGATTTACAAATAGACTAGCCACTGTAATAATCACAAATCATATTACGTTCAGCTTTAAAACATCCCAAGATCAACAATCTCACTTTTTAGGTGGCAAAAATGTATTTTTAGCCCTCAATCTTGTCACAAGTTATGTTATTTAGAAGGAGAAATCACAGTCAAAGGCATTATCAAAAAAAAGATTTGGAACAACTTTTAGTACAAAAAAATTATAAAGACTTGTTTTAGTAACTATTAATTATGATAGTCGCCTTTGGGTAAACTGCTCTTACTTTATTGGTTTCATCTAAGCTAATGAGTGATGATGTTAGCTAGCTGATCAAGCAAGGATGCTCCTCTCACTTAAACAAGAATGGTGAACCATGATATCTCTATATTTAATGGATGTTTCTTTGCGAAATCATTAATTATTTCAGAAACATATCAACATGTTATCTAAACTAGACAAAACAGACTTGCCACCTTTTAGATAAAATAGACAAGAAGTGGCATTCTGAAACTAGGCAACCCTGATTCCAAGTGCACTGGTTCATGATATCTAAATATCATAAGCTATGTCTCTACCAAATGACTATGCAACTTAAGATGGTGCTCAGACTTACACTAACAGTTACCCTGGTGTAGCATATGAATACAGTACAAGGATTGCCTATAATATTTGGTACGGATGGACATAAAAGATGTGAACATGAAGCAAGAAGTATCATAGGAATTAGAAAGTGGAGCACTCATTCTCCAAAATTGAGCACTTCTAAAGATTCCACAGGACAGCCCAAGTTCAAAATCAAGTCATCTGTGCACTATTTTAGTCATGGTAGGCCTTTTTAAACGGGAAATTTTCTATTTTGAATTTCTAAAAATAAGTAATAAAAATTTTACAAAAAAACTCACATCATCGATCTCTTAAAAAAAAAACAATTTTGTTGCCCACCTGAGGGAGAGTCCAAACGAAGAGCAAATAAAATAAGCGGAGAAGGGAATCTCTGCGCCCAGAAACAAGGGCAAGCAGGTCTGTCACTGAAAAGCCTGCTTACAGGTGCAACAAATACCGAGAACAAGACCCACTACAGTACGAATCCAACATTGACTCCACCCATTAATTCTTAACGCCGATACATGAAATTCATCAATTTTTCTCCCACATAAAAAGATGATATCTTCAACTTTGAAATCGACGTAGAAAAAGCTATACAACGGAATGTAGTATGCCGACACATCAAACTGGACATTGTCACGTGGAAACAGTAGCAACAAACAGGCTTTGCAAAGAATTCTGTTAGATATCGCCCAGAGAACAAAGCATATCAAGACTAATTCCAAGATCAAAATTTGAAAGATTAGGAACGCTAAAGCATCGAATGAAACGTCAAACAATAATAGATCTGCAATTATACACGGCTAAATTTGAACAAGCGAAGCAGAATCAACTTTTATACTGAAAAAGTAGCTTTTTGTTACCTAAAGTTTGATTCAGTTCAGGCTTTGTCGATGGTATGGCTTCTGCTGCCGCTGCTGTGAGGATTCCACCTCGCGGCGGAGACGTCCTTCTCTTTCTTGTGGGGCGAGAAGAACTGACCGAATCCAAATACGGAACCGGGCTTCGACGAGACTCGGAGCGAGCCAACCGGGATTACGTTGAGCACAGGCGCGATTCGGACATTGGCTGAGTAAGACCGCTCCATCGCCCTATAGGGCTTTCTCCGGAAGTGATGACCACTGACGCCGGCAGCAGGAAAGCTTCCTGGGCTGCTCGAGCTCCGCTCTAGCGCCTGGAAGACTACCTTCCCAGACGCGTTCATCCGCGGGCTATCGACAGAAACTCCCCTCGACGGAGGCGCCGCCTCCCCCCGACGCCTTACCGGACTTCGGCCTGTCCTTGTCGCGTGGTTGTTCGCCAAGCTGGCGCCCCTTGTCTGGGATGCCCGCACTGGGGTCGTGGCCCGGGCGAGGGAGATCCGGTCGTGCACTCGCTTTTCGAAGTCGAGGGAGAGCCGCGGAAACTCGTCGTGGTCAGCGCCCGAGGAGGAGGACGAAGAGGAGAGTGAGCGGCGGGTGGATACGGATACCGGCTCGGCCTCCGAGTCGCGGAGAAGCGGTGTGGAGATGGAGGAATCGGCAAGGGAGGGCTTCTGATGGCGGTGAAGGAGATGGAGAAGCGATTTGGTGCTAAGATGCAAGCTCCTAGTAGGGGTCGCCTGCACCGCCTTCTCAATGCCCGGTTTAGGGCTATTCGACTTCTTGAGACCAAGTAGCTCCCTCCACCGGCTTGAACACCTCGGCGCCTTGGGCGACTGCGCGCAAAGCTCGGATCCGAGAACATCCGCCACCCGACGAGGCCGCTCCGCCTCAGGAGATCGGATCTCCTCCACGTGAGCCCGCGCCGCCGAGATCTGGAGCGGAACAAGCTTCCCGTCGGAGAAGAGCTCGTCAGCAGGCAACATGGCGACGGGATCTTCCGGGCGGAACTCGAAATCGGGCGCTAATTCCAGGCTCACCTCCCCATTGTCGTCCGACACGGAGGGGTCAGCGTCTTCGTGGCTGAAGGAAATCCGGGGGCTGAGCCAGCCGAAGGCGGAGCGAGAAGGGGCGAAATCCAGGAAAGCGGAGTCCGTCAGAGGAGCAGAGGCGTTGACGCAGGTGGAGGCCATCGCGGGGCATCCGACGGCGAGGGTTTCCGGCGGTGATGCGGCGGCGGAGGAAGACGAGAAGCCTCGACAGTGCGATCCGATCAGTATAAACAAAGGGTCATATAAATAAGACATATTTTTTACTTTGCCCCCCGAAAGTTCACTCCGTTGTAAATTTACCCTCATAACTTGAAATTTTATATTTTGTGCTTGGAATTTAATAGGACGTAATAATATAGCTAAAATTACTCAAATAAAATTGTAATTTTGATTAAAATTATTCAATAATATTAATTAAAATTGAAGTAGTTCTTTGGTGATAATATAAATTAAAGAGGTTCTTTTAAAAATTTTATCCAATTTAATATTGAAAAAACATATTCCAATTATTTTCTTGTCTTTTGCGTAGTGGACTTGTGGGCCCGTCTCTCTGACTCCTTGTCCGTACGTCGACCGCCACGATGTTGACGGGCCGTCTTCCTCGAGTCCGCCGCCGCCACCTATTCGCCCTCTCTTTGCCGTCCGATCGAAATCCGACGGCTGATATAGCTCGCGGCGCCGATAGCCGCCCATTCGCCGAAGCGTGTCCATCTAGGCGACGGGCTCGATCAGCCGTTGGATCGAACTGCGTGATGGTTCCGAATCACGAAGCATTTGCGATTTTAAAGACTTTATATAATTAAATAAATAAATTTTAATTAAATTAGCAGAGGTGATATTATGCGCGACCCCGTGCGCGACACAGTCGACACCTTCAGCTTCCTGCCGCCGTCGCCGCGCCGTCCGGTACCGCCAACTGCCGGACCGGACCCGTTTGACGCGCCACTCGCCGGCGCATCGGCCGGTGTCGGATTCCGACCGAATTGTGATCGGAATTAAGTGCAATTTGGTCGGAAACACGTCGGTAGTGGCACGCGGCGTTCCCGGCCAAATCGCGGCCGGATTCCGACTAAATCGCGGTCGGAGATCGGCCGGGGAAGGACCGTCGTCGCACGCCGATCCTTCCCCGGTCGGTCTCCGGCTGCGATTTAGTCAGGAACGTCGCGTGCCACTGTCGGCGTGTTTCCGACCAAATTGCACCGAATTCCAATCACAATCCGGCCGGAATCCGACACCGGCCGACGGCCCCGCGAGTGGTGTGTCGATCGGACCCGGTCCGACGATCGGAAGTGGCCGGACGGCGCAGCGGCAGCGACGGGGTTGGGCGGCATAAGCACTGTGCATTCCCACTTTTGGACGATCAGATCTGCGTGATCACATATGATCGACGGTAGATCGGCTGGCGCGCACAATCGCGCACGCGAGAGGCGCGTAAAATATCAATTCTAATTAAATTAGTGCCGTTGAATAAAATAAAATTTTAATTTAATTAAATAAAAATAAATGGGAGCAAATTACAGCAACCGCTTTCCTCTTCGCTTCCCTGCGACAACTGCTGCTGCCTTTTTGGTTCCCTCCCTTTCCCCTGTCGCTCTGCTGCTACTGTCGCCTTTCTCTCTGCCCTAATAAATCGCCGCTCGCGTACGAGGAGGCGAAGCCCGCCGCCCGAGGCCCCTTGCCTATGTCGGCTCCAGGTGCCCTTCCAACCGATCATCTCATTACTATGCCTCAATCTCGGAGTTGACTCGACCGACGGTGATAATTGGGCGTTGCATTCGCATTGAGATTTACGTTTCTGGGTTTGGTTTTTGGGCGAAGTAGGTCTCAAAGTCGAGATCTTTGGATGGTAGATGGTGTATTACCATGTTCCTACTTCCTTCCCGGCATGACTATGTTTTTTCGTTTTGAATTCCATTGGTAATGAATTGTTCTTCGTGAAATTTTGGGATCGAAGTTTGTCTTTTTTGTAGTATTATGGATTATCTTGGGTAGTGTGGTGGTTCTTCCTGGCATATCTAATCTATGTTCTTTAGTTTTGTGCTTTCCCTTATTTCCTTTTGAATTCCGTTGGTGATGGATTGTTCCTGGTTCTTGGTTTCTGGGTAATTTTTTGTTATCTTCTTGCATTTTCTCTTTGAGTTTGGCATCACTTTGAATAGGGATGAAAGGAAGTGTTTCTGCATCTTTTTCCAAATTTTGCTACTTTTGAGCCAAAGGTTCATATATGTGAAGTTTAAGATTTGCAATTTAGTGTGTAATTTTTGTAGCTAGAAATGCAGGTAGTAAACAAGAGCACTGTGATTGTTGTATGAGATTCAGTCATCAAAGGAATGGTTGATGCTAAAGTTGACAGGGCTGCCGAGAAATTAGCTCTTAAGAATTTGCTTATAAATCTGGTGTAGCTACTGATCAAAATACTGAGCCTCTTATAGTTTTGAAAACACCCTTGATGATGGAGGAAGATATTGATGAGAGGAGATTAGGGTCATGTATGGGTTGTTCGAGTGCTAATGGAGAATGCATTGCCAATGGTAGGATAATCAGATTAAAAGTTATGGTGGATGATCACATTCAATGGTTGAAGGAGGGCCTTCAACAGCTGAAGAGTCTTGATAGGATGAGTAGAGGACCAATTAGTTCTCGCAGCATGTCGAATAAAACTATTGAAAAACTGCTAGAAGTGGATCAAAGGGTGGATGCTTTGAGAGATGTATTTGCTGTAGGTTTTGAACAGATTAATGCCATGATTTGCTTAAAGAAAGATGTGTTAGATGAACTTGAATTGAAACATGAGCTTGACCGAGAAGTTAGTATTATTGTGTTCCAAGATTACATCAGAGGTCTTCGAGATGAATATGAAACTAAGTTGTATGGTCAAACAGTCTTTATCAACAATTTACACAAGAATGCACAGAAAAAAGTTTCTGAGCTCAATGCATTGCATGATGAACTGCATGTTATTTTGGAGGAAGTAAATAGTCCTGAAAATTTTGAAGAATGGAGTGTCACAAAAAAGAAAGAACATTTTCCTGTGAAAGTATTAGGAAATCACAATTTCCCGTTGCAGATTGAGGAAAATGTTGAGACGACGAGAGGAAAATCTGAGGACTCAGGAGATCAGACGTTGGACATTGCTCATCTTCCTCAAGTGAAGAAAATGACAAAGGAGGAATTGCTTGCTTATTGCAAAAATGAAATGACAATGATGAGGAGAAGACATGACTCGGAATTGCTAGAGAAAACAGAGGAGTTGTTTAGGTTTAAGAGGGAAATACTCAAAGAAAAGGGTTCTTTGCCTATTCGGAAGGATAAGGAGCTTGAACATATAAAGAAACAAGTAGAACAATTCGCTTTGAAGTTGGATAGACTTCTCAAAGAGGAGACATTACCTCAACTTTGTAACCCTGAAGATGATTTACAGGGCTTTAAGGAGAGAGAATTTTACCTTCTTTCTGAAAATAATCGCCTAGAAAGGATGCATATGAAGAAAACAAACGAGCTTAATTGTCTGTCATCACAGCTCTCACATGTAGCAAACCAGATGTCATTCTATTCATCCCTAGAAGCAAACTACTCAAAACAACTAATGAAACTGGAAAGTCAGATTGATGATGTAAAGATGGAATCTTACTTGAATTCTAACTTGTACAATACTGTTTTAAGAGGGTTGATGGATGAGCACCAATATATATTGCATGATTTTGAGGTCGAGATTGAATCTCAGCTAGATATCTATACTGGTATTTTTAGTGGGGTGATTTTTGATGCTATCTCAAATATGAACCCTCCAATGCTAAAATCTCATGAAGAGAAGAAGTCTCTTGAGGCATTAGTTTCAGAAAAAGATAATGCATTGAAGTTGAAACTCCAAGAAAACGACAAATTGAAGAAGGCTATATCATCAATTTCATCAGCAATGAGTGAAAACGAAAAGTTAAAGACGTCTTTTGAGGCGTTGTTATTGGAAAAAGAGAATGCCTTGAGGTTGGAAATTGAAGAGAGACACAAGTTGAAGCAAGCCATGATGTCACTTTCCTCATTGTTTGAAGAAAAAGAAAAACTAGCTTTAGAGGCACAAACGGTATTAATCCAACATAAGGAGCAGCTTGATGCTGTCTACCAGGAACTCAGCATGCTCAGGGAGCTAAATAGCAAACAAGAAGCACAATTGTCAGGATATAAACTGGAATCCCGATCATTGAAAAGTAGATTGAATGAGACATTGCAGCAAATTCATCATTATGAACTTGAGACGGATAAACTTAAGGAGAACTTTAAAATTGCATCAGATGCTTTAAAAGATGTAGAAGAGCAGAAAATCATGCTTCTAGGAGTCATTGAAGATAATCAGAGGGCATTTTCATCATCTTTTGAAAAGGACAAAGATCAAGTAAAGCAGTTGGAATCTATCATCAAGTTTACGATGGAACTTTCTACGAGTTTTGCAGATTTAGAAAGACTTTTGATAGATGGTACTAAAAGAAATGATTCTAGGTGTGTATTATTTATTTTCTCTGAAATTATTCATGTTCATATGCTCACATCAAAGTAGAACTGACTGTTGGTAGACTTCATAGTTTGCACACAAGTTGAAGAGAATAGAACCTGAAATTTTACATTGCTTGATAATTTGTGACGTCTTTGGGACATCAACAAAGCATTGAAAACTTGATGAGTTGAATATCCTAATTATGCTCTCATATATATTGACTTGATTCTAGCCCTGGATTCAACTATTTAATATGTTTGAGAATGAACTGTTTGTTATCTATCAAACAAATCTTCTTCTTCCTCTTACCCATATTTTCATTTTAAAAGAACAACTGCAAGATTTGTTCCTCGTAGATCTTCACCAATGTACAAAATCCCAACCCATGAATACACACGCAGCAAGTTGCATGATTTTTCAGGCCTTACAAATGATGTCCTAGTTTAAAGCTGACTCCGTTGATACATGTCAGCCCTTTTGGTATACATTATTGATTGAGAATGAATGTCCTCTTACCATTTACAGGTTGAAGTTACTGAATCATCAATTGAGCCAACTAGTGCAACTGGCTGATCAACAGAAAAAGAAATGCTTGAGGTACAAAACTATGCTTGAAATCAGATGCTCTGACTTGGAGAAGGCAGAAACTGAGGTATATGTTTGTAATTATTTTTCTCATTTCTCTGTGTATAATAGTATAATTTTTATTTACCATATTTATTGAATCACTATAACAGACAACTCGTTCCATGTATTTCTTTCTTCCCCAGGTTGATCTTCTAGGTGACGAAGTCGAGGCACTTGTGGGACTTCTTGGAAAGATATACTTAGTACTTGATCATTACTCCTCAATATTGCAGCATTATCCGGGAGTAAGACTGTTTGCTTGTGATTTACTAATGTCATATTGTCTCTTTTGAGCACTGAGAACTGAATCGAGTGAGTTTCACACCTCAAACTGATTACTGACTTTGAGGTTGCCCAAAAACCATTGTTCTTAGTATCAAATAGGCACATCCTTATTTTGCTTCTTAAATGAGACTTTGCTTCACTGGAACCACATTCCATATGCAGAAATATCAAATTGCTCACATCATGTCATTTAACATAATGATTAATCGAATTGTATCTATTTGTAGTTCATATATAACAAGGTATGTTTACTTTGCAGCGAATTTGATAGTCTAACTATTGATTTCATTCTTAAAGGTAATGGAGATTCTCAAAATGATTCAAAGAGAATTAAATGGACGAGACAATTAGAGGCTTTGCCAAACCATCAAGTCTCCACTGGGTTTTCTACAAGAAGTACCAGTGATTCAGCTTGAGGCATCGACCAGAATCAAGATAAGGGGTTCAGTCCAGTCCTAGTTGCGATTGTTATCATTTCAGTTTCAGACAGTTGACCAGTGTTTACTTTTCACTGTCTCATAGATATTCATATTTCGACCGAAAAGGATGAAGCAATGAGCTTGCCGATGCGACTTGATCTCCAACAAATACGGATAATGTGTGTATTCTCGTGTGCTTTTTGTGTAACTGTCTATATTTGTTCACCACAACAATTTTTTTTTTCATGTATGCTTTTGTTTCTTCAACCCATATGCTCTTATATATGTAAGTCTTTTGTATATGATACTCATTCTAATATATGAATCAATTTTGTGGTAGGCAATGATTATTCATGTATTTGTGATAATATAGTGCAAATTTGATCTTCAAAGGAGGAAAGATTACATTAAAGATATTTCGCAAAAATTTTTAAAAATCTTTTAGGATAAGAATATTTATTCAAAAAGATTAAAAAATACAGAAAAGAATAATTCTTCTGGTGTCTCTACACTTATCACATTTAAAAAAAGGGGTTGACTTCTCACCAATATTGATAGTCTATTGTAACAACTTAAAAGTTTGACCGACAATATCCACCATGACAATTGACCTACAATTTCAAAAAATCATTTTCTAGCAAATGTCAATGTCGATCATGAATCTATCAAATCAAAAAAAAATTGCATGTTTTGATGGGCAATCAATATCCATGCATCAAGCAACTTGTTACCTACAATATTGAGCAACAAGTAGGACATGTCTACTCTTCATGACGGCATTATAGCAAATTACACAATAAAATTTGTCTGGATTGACCGCCGTAAATAAATAGAACCACCCCCATACTGGGATTATCATCAATATTGAACTAGGGCATGCCTACTCTTCATGAATTATAGCAAATTAACATAAAATTTGCCATGAAAATAAATAGAAATCATACAATCATAAAGGGTATGCACGAAGCTCCCGTCAATATTTAGTTTATAAAAGGATTTATTGTACAGAACCTTAAATCTATGAGTCACACATTATACAATCAAATGAATTAAAAAATAGAAATCAAGCAAACAAATCAATTTTATTTGAATTCAAAGTCAAATAGTAGTTGACTATATGAAAAATAACATAATTTCTAAAATAGAATCATAAAAAACACAATTATTATCTAAGCCAGATGTAGGCAATTAATACTAATCTATTACTTGAGGAGGAGCTTCCAAGGCAAGCAATTAATTCTTGTGATTAGGATTTTCACAAAAGGAAATAATTAAAAGTTGTTTGATTAATAAAGAAGAATAAAACGGATAGGGCATCATAAGCATTCATATGCTCTTTTCATATGTTTGTAGGGCTATAAGAAGCAAGAGAGACAAAAGAATTCATACACCCCTAAGTTTATCCTCTTTTCGGCGAGTAATTTAGGCACTTTAATTAGGTCTTGTCCACCTTGAGCAAGCTCACCTTTGAGCCAACCTCAACTTACACCTTGGATGAAGTAATTAAGTTCATCTCATATGAGCTAAACTCATCTTTAGGACATCAAATCCACCTCAATAGCCTTTTAGGGCACCTTTATCGACCTATATATAGGCGTTTCGAGTGAACCGCATAAGCTCTCACTCAATCTTGACTAGACTTAACTTATACTCGTCCATTCTACACGATAACTTAAAAATATATGAACATTGCATGAATCCAATAACCTATAAAAGGATGCCTTCTCTTCAATATGTATTAACATATCATTGAACTGAGACATTCCTTATAATTCTCTACACTCAAAACCAAAGAGCACTAGTTAAAGAATCTGTAGTTAATTAATAGAATTGTTTGATGAGGATAAGATCATGTATATTAAATGCATGCAACTTGTTTTACTTTGTGTATTCAACTGGTTTTGTAGGCGTGCATAGCTTTTATAAATGAGAGACAAACCCTAGTGCACTTGCTATTTTATATGTGCATATGATTAAGTACACATCATGATCATGTCATCCTTGTTAATGAAAGTTGATATTAACACCACTGTTTAAGTGTTAATTGACAAGATTAAGCTTCAAACTTTTGGTTCACTACTCAAATTATAGAACCAATTAGTTCAAAGCCTGAATCCCCAAACAACAAGATTAAGTCATGAAAAAAATGTTTAGAAATAAGTGAGGAATAAAGTGATTGTCTTAATTTTCTAAGACTCCTTGTTTAGCACCAACCCTTCATACATACTTTAGTTAATCTATGCATGTACCTAACCTTCAATTAATCACATTTCTAATGCCACAAAATTAGTGGAGTATGATGAAAAAAATAGTATAAAATAATTAGAATAACATTAATAAAAGTGTACTAATTAGTATTAAGGATGGATTTGTTGTCCTTATTGTAGTTAATAATTGATTTCCTTGTTGTTTTTGCTCCCTATCAACCCTTCAAGTGGAGACTTACCTAAACCCTAAAGTTAATTAAGAACAAACTCATTTAATTATTAACAAACATAGGATTAAGAGAGCATAATCTTACCTATGCAAATTCTATCATAACTAGGTCCACACGTGTATTGAGCACTTCTAATTAAATATTGTATTTATCCTAAAATTTAAGTAATAAATTAAGCATGAAATTTATTTACCTCATAATTACTGCCAACGTACACGTGGCGCACTCTGGTCTGATCAAACGCATCTCTGCCGTCCGATCTCATGCCATTGATTCACGCCCCTTCACTCAGAAAATACTAGCCGTCCGATGAGAATCGAGCGGTCCAAACGCCATCACGTCCACGGGGTGCGGCTATCCTGCGCGCCTTTCTCTATTTAAGCGGCCCCCGCGGGTCTACGGTCCGCCACCGTCGCATGGTCAATAAACCCGGTTTGACTCGGTTTGGACCGGTAGCGGCTCGATAGCTCCTCCGATGGCATCGATGGACGCCGACAAGCTCAGCTACGAGATCTTCTCCATCCTCGAGAGCAAGTTCCTTTTCAGCGGGTCTCCGGCGATCGCCGGAGTATCCGGGGGTAGGGTCCGCATCCTCTCCATCGACGGAGGGGATTGCCCCTCCGACGCCCTTCTCGCCGCCGCCGCCCTCGCACGGCTCGAATCCTCCCTTCGTGTCCAAACAGGCGATCCCTCCGCCCGCGTCGCCGACCTCTTCGACGTCGCCGCCGGATCCGGCGCCGGCGGCGTCCTCGCCGCGATGCTCTTCACCAAGGGCCCTGACGGCCGCCCGCTCCTCTCCGCCGCTAAAGCCCTCCGCCTCCTGGCGGCCGAGAGCCGCCGCCGCCGCGGGCGCGGATTCGGCACCTGCGGCCTCCTCCGCCGCCGGCCGGGCGGGTTCTTTCGCCGGGTGTTCGGGGACGCGACGCTGAGGAACGCCGTGAAGCCGGTGCTGATCCCCTGCTACGACCTCGCGACGGCGGCCCCCTTTCTCTTCTCGCGGGCCGACGCGGTGGAAGCGGACGGGTTCGACTTCCGGGTGTGGGAGGTGTGCGCCGCCACGTGCGCCGGCGCCGCGGCGGTGGAGCTCCGATCGGTGGACGGGCGGACGCGCGTCTCCGCCGTTGGCGGCCGCGTCGCGATGGCGAACCCCACCGCCGCCGCCATCACACACGTTCTGCTCAACAAGCAGGAGTTCCCCTTCGCCTGCGGCGTGGAGGACCTCCTCGTCGTTTCTCTTGGAGCCGCCCCGGCGGAACCCTCCGCCATCGGCGGGGCAGAACTCCTCCGGATCACCGGCGAGTGCGTCGCTGACATGGTACGGATTCTAAATATTTAAAAAACATTAAAAAATCAAAAAAATTCAAACTTTAATATCTAAAATAATAATTTTTCTATCCTGCGCTCCTTACCCCGCGCCCTCACTGTTGTCGCCGCTGCCGCTTCGCCATCGGCCGCCGCACATTCCCGCACCGGATTCCGGCCAGAAAGTGGGCGGAATCCGATGAATTCGACCACGATCGGCGGTCCTTCCTCGGCCAGTCTCCGGTCGGAATTTGGTCGGATTCTGACGTGATTTGGCCGGAATCGGCCGATAGGCACTGGCAGCCGATTTCCGACCAAATTCCGATCGGAGACCGGCCGAGGAAGAACTGTCGGCAGTCCTTCCTTGGTCGGTCTTCGATCGGAATTTGATCAAAAATCGACCGCGATTTGATCGAAATCACCTGCCAGTGTTGAGCGACCAATTCCGATCGAATTCGTCGGATTCCAACCACTTTCCGGTTGGAATCTGGGGTCGGACTGTGCGCCGACGAGTTGCGCGTCCATCGGGCGTGATGCGGCGACCGACGGTGGCCGAACGGCAATGCTACAGCGGCGAGGGGTCGGTTGGGAGGACCACATGATAGCAAAATTCCTAAAATAAATATCTAAATTCTATTTATTTGAACAGGTGGATCAAACCGTGGCCATGGCATTTGGAAATCTCAGAACAAGCAATTATATTCGCATCCAGGTAGTTCACTTATTTTAACTCAAAATTTAATAAATTTAAAATCTTATAATTGCAATTATGGAAATCATAATTAAATAATATTTTCTAATTAAAATTCCTTTTAGGCCAACGGCTTCATGTCTGGAGATTGCTCATCCAAGTCGAAGAACTTGTTGCAAACAGTGGAAGACATGCTTTTGCAGAGAAATATGGAGTCATTCCTCTTCAGAGGGAAAAAGATCTCTCAACAGAGTCATGCAGACAAGCTCGACCAAATCGCGGTCGAGCTGATCGAAGAGGAAGAGAAGAGGAAGAAGAGCTCGATCCCAATTGTGGTGATTAAGCAAGCAAGCACATGTCCCTTTAGCCGACCGGGCGGGGTGTCTTCCTCCGCAAAGATGAAGCTCAGTGAACCTTACACAATATAAGCAACAAGCTTTCTAAAGCATAACTGTGACAAAGGCACAGATTAACAAGATTAGCAAGCCTGCCTGTTCTGAGGCAAGGACTAGCATCACACCTGGGACAACTATGCTAGTTCGAAATGAAATTTCAAACCTAGACATTGACAAGCCATCAAAGTTGCTCTCGGCCAACTAAACTAATGCGTGTAGATGCTAAAACAGCTAGCCTAAGACCTATTTACAGATTAGCAAACTGTGGATGTTTTCTGTTTGTGTAGCCATGACAGATTCGATACCTGTTTTTCATGATACAGAAGCTTACGCGTGTGAGAGGCACAGAAGCTACTCGGGCATTCATCGAAAGGAATGGATTCGATCAACAATGAACTGCTGCTTCAACTTCAGATGCCAGTAATCTATATGTGATCAAAGAATCTGTTCGAGTTTATGGCGATTTTCGCCATGCTCTGATGCCTTTGTGGTTAATGTTGAACGGCCAGCTTTTTCGCCGCTTTGGACTCTCGGAGAATATTCCAGACGCCAAGGCCTGCTGAAACCACAGCTCGAACTCATCGTCCTCGATGATCATCTTGGCATCCAAACCCCAGGGATATCTCAGGGGGTCGGATCGCAGCCCCATTGCGTCCAAGCCGACCATGTTCACATGAAAGGTTGGCCCATGAGTGTTTGCCTTGCATTCCATTCCCTTCATACAACACACTTGCAAAGTAAGAAGACCGAAAAACAAAACAAACAAGACTAGAAACAAGAGCAATCACTGGCAAAATATTATGTAATGTATCAAATTAATGATATGTTAAATTTGTTTAAATTAAAGTTTGTGCAAGATTCATTTAAAACATCAAAAGTTTATCTTAAATTTAACAAATTTTCCTTTTACTACTGCAACGACACAATACAAGACTGCTAAGCGGTTCTCATTTCAACAGAAAATATATATTATTCTCTGGTAAGTTTTGTGATAATGAAAATTTTAACCGGTTATGTATGGAAGATCTCACTCATCAAACCCTTTATTAGATAAGGCATCATTGGGTAAATTAAATATCCATACACTGACCTGACAAATCGCCCATTCAGAAACATCAAAAATTTTGCTTTCTGCACACACAAAAGCTCGCGGTATTTCCACCTAAAAAGAGAGATTAGGAATGTATAACCTTTACTTACAGATAGAATACACAACAGGGAGAAAATCAAGATTGAAACAGACAAAATTTGGAGAGTGTAAAGCAAATCTGGATGTCATTAAACATGATAAATACCTTGTGAGGTGTCAAGACCGGCGGGTAGCCACTTTCTACCCACCCATCACCATCTTTGGCCTGATGATACTGGGAGCAACCCTGACAAATAATATTTCATAAACGGGATGCAGAGATGACAAAGTGCACAAACAAAGTGATAATTATAGATTGGCCTCCTACCTGACACCACCTTGCCCTACTTTTACTTCTATTGGTGCATATCCATATGTGAGAATTTCCACACTTGGTGCACTCAATATGCCTGGATTCTTCAGCACGGTATTCAACACCATCCTGTGATGGAAAGGCAACCAGATTATTAAGCTAATTCTTCAAATCCAAACTGAAAAAGGATAAACACTATGAATGCGGGAAAAAAAGCAAGAGAACAGGACGAAGCCACATGGAAAACTAAATAAATAGTAAGGATAGGATAGGCATACAGTAGTTCGAAACATCAATAAAGCATAATTTTCATGTGCAGATAAACTTTAAGATTCAGTACCATAGATTGCATTTCAATCAAATTGATGCGCTGCATGGGGCTGTATGCAAAATCTAAAACAATCCGTGATGCCCACAAAATATCTGAATTATAAAATTATTTTCACAACGAAATGTTATTCCTATAATCATTTGAAGAAACCACATTGAAGATACATCATAATAAGAAAATGTTGTGTTCGCTACACCAGACAACTTTACTTAGCATTATCATGACCAATTTCATGAATAGTTCAAGGCACCCACACCACTTGGTAGGTGAGCTGTGCGTCAGCCAACAAAGAATGATTAGGCACACTAACAGACTTCAAGCACTAGACCTGTGTACCAACTGTTCCATTATCTAAGGGATTTGTCAATTGACCAGATCCATTTGTCTAGTCATTTCTTCTCCTAGGCTCACATATCCTTGCTCCTATCACAGTGAAAGGATATGGCATGGGAGCTGAGTGAAGGTTTCCCTACAATCCTAAGAAAAGAAACTAGATATGGGTGAGTTAAGAGAATGCCTCAGCCTTAAAGGTAGCTTGGAGCCAAGAAGCTTGTCTATGACATGAGATTGACTCCTTGTACAGTTTGCCATCACTGTTGTACCTTATCTTCAAGGGAAATATGCCATGGAAGGTGCTAGGATGTTTGCTCTTCAGGTGCCTCGGGAGTCCTTAAGGAAATAAAGGGAAATCAATCTTTGATCAGACCCTGAAGAATTTTGGCAGCTCCTCAAGAAAATTAACTTGTTCACTTGGCTCCATCTAGTTAGCATTCAACTCCTTTACATCACAGCCCTTGTTTATCAGTGAAGTGATTTATTGGCTGTACTTGATGGTACAAGGAAGCATACAGGCAGTATATGATCAGTGGACACTATGGAACTACCTCGAATTCAAAGAGTAACTAACTTGACAAGCAAAATGGTTATCATCTTAAAAAAAACGTGCCACATTATAAATATTTCTGCAATATTAGAAAATGTATTATTCCATGAGACATGAGGTGATGGGTAGCATATTTCATAAATAGAAGCCTTAGATTAAACATATTCACATGCATCATGATGAATTATACCTCCTGAGAATGAGAGGTACCAGAACTCTGACACACGCCCCCAGATTCTTCCTTTCTTAACTGTTCATCGTAATTTTTCTTTTTTATGAAATCTGAAAGGACCTGAAATATCTTGCTTGTTAGTTGCCTAACTGTTGACTGAGCATTTAAAAAGAAAGCAACTAATACTGGTCAAGAGTTATTGTTTCTCTTCAAACGTTGTTGATATTACTTGCCTCATATGCACACTGAAGCTTTTTAAATGATTCACAAGCTAATGGACTGTTTGGATTCTTGTCGGGATGAACGAGCAAGCCCTAGGAACCCATGAACACAAATTAACATACAGTTACTGTGAATCAGATGACTATAAAAAAAACATTTTGTTGTTAAACATTATCAAGTTGCATACCTTTTTATGGTATTCTTTCTTCAATATCTTAGGGTCAGAATTCACATACTTCAGGAGGCCCATAACTTCATAATGGTTTGAACTGTTCGTTATCCTTTTCATCTCAACTAATGAAGCTGATTCAGTCATGACAACGTTGCTAGAGGAAGCATTCTTATGAATGTCTGAAAGATTTGATGCGTTCGGTATTGTGCAAGATGATTTGAGAGGTGGCACTTCTTCAGCTTCTTTAGATGGAGGGGTATATTCCTTGTCAGCAGAAGCATCTTCTGAAACCTTTTCAGGTTCCTTTTCTTCTTGTACACAAGTGCCTCTATTGGTACTCTCATATCCTTGAAGTAGTTTGTTCAATATACTGTTGGAAATAAATGATAGGTTAAACGTCAAATAAACTCCATGCAATCCAGCACGGGCATTGATGACATGAACAGCATAAGCAGTTGTCATTAAGATCAAGAATCGAGCATGGTTAAGGGAGAACATATAACCTGCAAACAAACAAACTCAGTAAGCTTGGAAGTATTACAAATATTAAATTGAAAACATAAATGGGAAAATGCTTCTGCAAACCTCCGGCCATTAGTAAAATTGTTGTTATCCAAAAGTATCCATACAGCCACATAAGTCCAATGCCATAAAGCCCAACAATAAAAAGACCAGGTGTGAAGCCCAAATGATGAATAGCTGTGGCTGCGGATCCCTGATATAACAAATATACAAATTAATTCTTCATAGCAAACTCAGATACTGTAATCCAAGTGAAAATAATTATGAATGAAAATCATAAACACGACAATACTGAGCTAACAAGAGTTAGATACATGGGTCTTTCTCCAATCCGTAAGCATAGTCAAACTACATTTTCATTGATAGGTAATTTAAATCCCTTTGAGTTGTTTCAACCAAAGTTTCCTTAGTCTAATTAATAAAGTAGGTAGTATCTATATCAGTGATCCAACTTTTTTAATCATAGAGCTGGTTTGAGTTCTTGGTAAGTTTTCATTCCATCTTAACTATTTTTTCTCAATTCCAATCTATGCAACTATGACAAATGAGATTTTTTGTATCTTCTTTTTGTTGCTAACTCATAACCTTACAACCTTTATAATTCTGATGAATGCTACATTAATATTGTGTATTATGCTATAACACTCAGCATACTAAACCTTTATCTGCTAGTAGACAAGCAGGAAGTTTTCAATGCTGAGTACTTGATGAATAATAGACAACAAATAATTGTGACACAATTTTCCATAAATAAATTCATATCAGCTCTAGTGACAGTTTTCAATGCCCAATGTAACATCTTTTGTGTTCTTTGTTATTTGACAAGAAAAGGACAAGTGAATAAATTAAGAATTTTCATTGCAAAGGGATTTATTATAAGAGTGGGCTCGCGGGTAGCTAAATTATACACATATTTTCCCGGATCAAACACTACATACTGTTAATATAGATATAAGAAGTGGTTTGGGCAGAGATCTAAGAATCCAATGCATGCAGGCAAGAAACGATGTTGGTTTGAAATCGCCTTAACAAAGAACAACCAAATTTTGTAATGTACATCTGCATACATTCAAAAAACTAACCTATCAAATTACATCAAATTGTTAAGTAAACTCAAGCTAAAAGATCCAATCTTCACTAGGTAGCCATTTTAATCCAAATAATATTTTATTTATGTCAATAGATGGAGTAAAATAATTTTTCAATCAAAACAAAAAATCGCAAATGCTTGGAAAGACGACAATGATACTTGTGGCATCACAATCCATAATAGACAATTTTACAGTTAACCTATTATTGTACATTTATTCAGTTCATGCAAGCCATTTTAACAATTGGCAGCCATTTCGATGCAGCTTCAGCCAAGGCTTAATAAATATTTCCTGTGACAAATAGCTTCATGAAAAGCATATTATGTCGCCGACATTTTAGTCTCAAACAAGCAAGGGGAGGTGCATCATGAGCAAACCACCATAAAGACGTTCAAAATACAACTCATACACACACAATGTTCTTGCTCTCAGAAAATTTAAATCAGACGCTGTGACTGTACTACCAATTCCAGTAGGGAAGATAAGAATAGAGCCAGATCAATATATCATTGATCCAAGGTGCTGAGACATGAGAATATGATACCCACTTGACAGTGAGCATCTGGCATGTCAAAAATTACTCATGACATTGTTAAAGCAAACTAGAGTCTTACTGGCACCATAAAGACTCACCAAAAAGGCATCAGAGCAGCAAAGACTTATCTATGCTCTAAAAATAGCTATGAACTAAAGATGAGAAAAAGGAAAGGTAATCAAACTTATCCCAATCACATAGACAGAAATGAACCATGTTACATGACCACTTTTTGTCCAGAGATGGTAAACTAAAATGGGTGATGACAGCAAATAAAAGCCTTTGCAAAGCACAAAAATAATATGGATAATTGGAACAAACCAGACTTAGAAGCACATAAAAGAGAGAAGTCGTCGAAGTCGAGCAAAGCAAGCAACTCCACATAATGACAAAAACAGCCGCCGAACCCAAGGTAAACAGGGACCTCAGACCTCCCACGACGCAATTACTCCATTGCAATAGCAATCTAAAAAGAAATATTCCTGCAATCGTGCACCAGCTATAAAACAATGGCCAGTGGCGATCAATCAGAAGTCCAAGTTTTTCCCCTATACAGTTCGCAGCAACTCGGACATCTAAAGAGAACTGCTTCTGATATCGAACCCATATCCACCCTTGCTTGAACAAGCCTATACCTCGCATTGAAACCATAATAACAGCAAACAGATCACATTCCTTTTGGGGGAAAAGCCAAAACTGCCTCGCCCAGAGAAACCAGCGAAAACAGCACAGCGCGGCTTCCGCAATCTGAATCACGTTGCCAGGGATCCCGACAATCTTCTCATTTCCCGATCATCATATCTACTCCAAGGATCTTATATCGGACGGTTCCATTAAATCTCTGTGCTCAACAACTACTCCCATTCAGTAATCAGCCAAAACGAATTTCCCAACATGAACCCAAAAAAAACAAAAACTCCTCTTTCTCCTTCCACCGACGGAGGGCATTGGGTGGCAACCGACAGCCAAATCTGATGGTCTTCCTCCCGAACACTATCAAAAGAGGAAGAATCGCAGAATGACGCACGGGAGTCAGCTCAGCCCTAACTTCACCTGCCGTTTCAACTGCTTCTCCTTCGGCGTCAGACGCTGCTCGTGATGTAGCTAAGAGAAGGGAAGGAAGGAGAGCAATGGCGCAGATGGACGATACCAGAAGAGGGGAAGGGGAAGAGGAAGGTAGAGATCGAAGCTTGGAGGAGAGAGAGAGAGAGAGAGGAGGGTCACGTGGTAAGGGTTTAATGTGATGAGCTGATAGCGTGTAAGGAGAGGGCAAGAAGCTAGAAAAAGAGAAATGATTAAATATGCGTAAAAATCAAAAGACGCTTAATTGGTTATCGTTAAGACGGTACTTTATATTATAATTATATTTTATTAAAAAGTTTTTAGATTTTCAAAATCAAAATGATTTCTTTTTTCTAAATCGGACTTTTATTTTTTTAATCAAAATGAATATTATTGAATCATAATTTAATTATTTAAATATCATTCAAATTTATTTTATACTATTTTATATTATTATTTTCTATCCAAATTTTAAATCATAATTTTTGAATCAATTTGTAACTATATAAATATCTTTGAAAAAATCACATTATAATTAAAAAATATTTAAATAAATGTAAAAGACAGAATAGTAAAGCAAGACATCTTTTTAATTTAAAATAGATGAATTTAGAAAAAAAATGTTATCTTGTTTTTTTAATTCAATTTTCTTTCTAAAATATTATTTTTATACGACCAATCTAATGTTAAATTGTTTTTGATTAAAAAAAATATGGAATATTTATTATGTTTGAAGATATAAGTTAAAGCAAATTTTAAAATGTTGAAGATAAAATGTAAATATTTTAGGGTTGTAGATGAGTCCAATTGTGTTAAGTTTTATATTATTTAAATTTATTTAATAAAGTAATAGAGCCACATTAAAAACATAAGCTTACCTTCCTTTATTTACTAGATGAGTTAGGGTTAAATTCGATTCATTTGTAAATTATAAAACTCTTAATTTTAGTTTATTTGATAATTTTAAAGTTTTAATTTTTTAAATATATTTAGTTGATAAGTGAATTTATTTATTTATTTATTTTAAAAAATCTTTATATGTATTGAATAAAAATCAAAAATATATTGAATTATAAAAGGATACCTTTTTCATTTATTATCAAAACAATCTCCTATCTCACCTCACTTCTATACATTTTAATTTTAGAAATTGAGCACTATTAAAGGAGCTATAAGATAATAATTATTTTATAATTATAGCAGTTATAATTTTATAACTATTATAAATACATAATTATAACCATGTTATAAATACTACAGCATAATGTCAACTGGTATTTGATCATAAATAAATTATCTATATTATAACATCTATGATTTACCGTTGTTATGACATAATATTGATTTGTGCATGGATTCGTATTAATTAAAAATAAAATATTTGTATTGCAAGAGTTATGAGTAAGTTGTTGCAATATAATGTTATTAGTTTTTATCATAATTAAAGTATTACTATAATATAATATTAACCAATACTATAATAAATTAAATAATTATATTACAATGTTATAATATAATTTATTAATCAGAATTGAAATATCAATTTTATAATGGCTAAATAAATAATATTTATATATAATATTATAAAATTTAAAATATTCATCATAAAATTTTTATTAATATAATAAATACAAATTAAACTCATTAATCAACTTTAAAAATATAAATATTTCAAATAATCAAACAATAAATTTAAACGATACAAAGATTAACTTAGGCCCTAAATCTAATGTAATGTCATGTCACCTACTCTATTTTGGATTGCCCACCCTACCTGCCGACTCGGTCAGTAACCGGGGCCCGCAAAATGCCAAACCCATAACGCTGTAATGGCTTGAACCGTAACGTGGGTAGGTCGAAACTGGGGACCAAATCAAGAAAAGCCACCCACCTTCTTGTAACCTAATGCGGCCACGTGTTTGTTTAAGAGATTATTAACGTCAAAGTAGACTCGTCGATTATTATTATTATTAAATATTTAATAATAAATATAAATATGTGTTAAAGATATCTTAATAATTAATATTATACATTACATATTACTTGTGCGTAGATAGAGATGAAATAGTAAACATATGTAATGAAGAAGACAATAACTAGATAAAGTATTACTTTGAGGAAGTCTTGTGATATTTAATAGATATAATTATATCATTAATAATTATGTATGATGCTATTAAAATATCTTTTATTAAATATAAAATTGTACATTAAAAACGAAATAAAGACTTAGTTTGAGGTTCTTGTTTGGTTCATAAAAGCCCATTTGATCAATCCAAACATAAGGTGATATCACCTTTCATGCACGGTCGGGGCTCCCTTTGTAGCTACCTGAGCTATTGCTCGGGGGTCCAATGACGTCGAAAAAAAACTTAGATTTATGGATGGAAAAAAAGAAAATTTAAGAGAACGAATAAGGTAGTCCGAGGTGTACCGTCGATGTAGCTTAGAGTTCGGGATCAATCCGAGTAGATTGTTCGGGTTGTCTCCGCCATTGTTTTCATAATGATATATGGTTCCATTGTTGCTTTTGAAATTAGAGGAAGAAGTAACACATAGTTTTATAATTTTCAATTAAGCCCTTCATATTATCAAGTATGTATTCATTTACATATCTTGCTTGGACAAGGCCATAGTTGACCGATATGAAACTATCATTTACCTAATGCTCGATAGACATAATCGTCATTTTTACTTTCTCAAGAGTCTCTTAGATTGAATAAATATTTGAGTGATAACTTTAGAGGAGAATGTTTTGATCCGAGTGGTATTTTGATGTATTATCAAATAAATTTAAGTTAGATCTTATTGTTTATTTATATGTGTGTTTAAGTATAATGACTTAGGAAAATATATAGGTACGCGATAGCTTAGGGGCATCACAGAAGATGTAATCGATTAAGAAGGATGACACGGAAAATGAGTTGATGGGCTCGGTGCATCTAAGGCACAATAAACTATGGAATATTACTTTGGTGGAATGAGAAGAACGTACGTAATGCATTCAAGGGACGAGAAGAGGGGAAAAAGATTGCTGAAGGCAAACGGAATTGGATTCGGACAAACTATTGTCCAGGTGGTCAAAGAACCATCTAGGCGATCGAAGAAGACAAGATCAATGAATGGTCAAGACTAAAGGTCGACCATCTTCTAAGTGATCGGAAGCCATGGCTAAGTCATCCAACTCTGTTGTGAGAACGCCCACGTCAGCAATCTCCAAATGAAAGAAAGAAGCCTCTAGGTAATTGAAGGTCGCTGAGTCATCCAGAGCTGCTATCGAAGTGAATTAAACCTAAAGGTGCATCAATAAAGATCCAATTGATCAGAAAACTTTCAGGCAATCAGAAAGTGTTACATCAGTAGAATAGTCAGATCGAAATGAGATATATAAAATGAACTAAAGCTTGAAGAACAAAATACAACACACTCTTAAATACTTATACTTTCAGTTATTTATTTATTCTCGTACTTATTCTCTACTTCTATATCGTTTCTGAAGATGAGAAGATAGAGGACAAGTGTATTTCATAGTTATTGAGCTAACAATTTGTGGATTGCAAATCAAGTAAAATCCGCGTCTTTTTTCTCTTATTTTTTATTTTTTTGATTAATTTATATATGTCCTTACTAAATCATTACCCAAAGAAAACGGAATTTAATTTGTAGATTTTATTATTCATCTCTCTACTCTATCAATCCGAACTACTCATGTTTACAGGACAAACATAGAAAAGAATCCGCTTTAAATAAGGAGGACTAGTACTAAAAAAAAAAGATGGAAAAAATATATATAGCGACTAACTCCTATATATTAAGTGAAAAAAAAGCTCACAAGGCACCGCATATATTCATATAATACTCTCAATACTAATAATAAGAAAGAAAGTATGGTGCAACCACCAATTTCTAAATCACTCAAATAATTATTTTAATTATTTCGCAGGTAAACAATTTGTCATTTTTTAAAAATTTAATTAATTTATATTTATTCTGTTTGTCTTGGTGCTGAGTTGGCAGATAAGTTAGAAGGTAGGTAGGACCCATGCTTTAAATTGATCAACTTGCTTTAAAGATGCTGTTACAATGTCTAATTCATGGCCCATTTTTTCTTTTATTTCTTTTTTAAATAAAGTTTTTATATTTATTATTTATTATTCTTCGACAAATTCCAAGCATCAGATTCCATTATTCTCTCAATTTATTTATCTATTTATTTATAATAAAATATAATCAATACTTATTCTTTCACTTTAGTTTAAGACTTACACTACTAAGTACCACACAAATACTTCATCTCGATCACTTTTATACTAGTTTCGATTGTTTCGTCTTCATTTCTAACCGAATCGATCGATCTCTTATCGATCGGTATGCTTAACACTTTCTTTTAAGTATGTTAAAATCAGTGTTTGTTAAAGATAAGGAAGCAAAATTTGGTGACATTTCATCTTCCTCCATGGCTTAATTAATCCTTAACCATGCTTAGCGCACCTAATACTCAATTAAGCGGGCCACGACTCGCGCGACGCTGTAGTCTGACCTACCTTCTCTGCGATTGGAAGTAACCGTGGGGCCCACGCTCGACGGTGAGCCTGTGCCGCAGCATCGGATTCCAAATCGCGCCGAATGATCTGGAGCGTAGATCCGTCCGCGGGATCAAACTGACGGACGAGATCGATCAATTCGAATCTCCGCCTCGGCTTACCCGGCGGTGGGAACTAATTTCTCGACACAGCTGTCACCTCGGTCGGAGCACCGGGCGGTAACGTCACCGCCACTAGTTGCTCACCTAGTCGCATCTTCGTTAGGTCGTGGGTTGCATCGCGTGCATGGGATCTTCTCCAAGTATCGTTTCAGGAAGTGACGATACCAAGGACGGCCTGAACGACGCTGATTGGCTCTGCAAGGAATTGTTCTTGTTGGCCATCCGCGAGAGTAAGTTAATTACCGACAATAGGGGCAATTTGGTAAATACAAGTCTACTTTTTTCTTTTTTATAATTTAAATCCCGCAGGGGGCTGAGAGGAAACTTCCACAAAGTTTCTTATTCATCCCTTTATTTTTAGAATTATCAATTCGGTCCCTTCACATACCTTTTTGATGGTTTCTGTCGTCCTTCGAATTTGAAAAATGAGGGAGGAATTGATAATTTTCATAAAAGTTTGGGTCTAACTGAAAACCGTTCTGAGAATTTCACTCGTGTAATTATTTTCCAGATATTATAACACTTCGATGCTTCCGTTCGTCTCTCTTTCGTGTTCTCATCTACACTGAGATTGTACGATCTCGCAGCATTGTCGACGATGAGTAGATAGGGTTTGTCTCGGCGCAGGAAATAGCGAGCCTCGGAGGTGAGATCCTGCTAGTTCAGTCTCTTTTGTAGCTTATTTTGTACTTACATTTCTTATATATATGTATGTGTATGTTTCTTCTCGTGGAGATCGGTGTAGCGGTGTTAAATCCGTCATTCAGGATCTGATTTCACTCGTAAACGCGGAAAACTCTGACCTTGCTTCTGTTTTAGTGTGTTTTCTAGGTAGATTTTGTGTTTGCAGTTGATTTGTGGTTAGGCCGGATTTGATTTTTTTTCCTTGTTAAGTATGTTGGATTCGTACTTAAACATATGTGTTTTCCTTTTTTTTTGATGTACTAGAGTGGTTGTGGCAGTGTTATGAAGGAAGTCGAGTTCTTCGATTCCGCATTTTTATTTTGGGAATTTGTTTGGAGGAGTTTGTGCACGCTGTGTTTGTTTGGTTCTTGAGGTATAGTAACTCTGAAAACGTCAAAATGGTAGCTTTTCGTCATTGAAATTTTTGGACTTGGATTCAAAAATCGTTCAACTTTTCAGTGGAGATGGAGGTGCTTGCTGACAGCCACAATGAGGATAGCTCCAGCAGGATTCAGCCGTTGACTTCATCGGGGCAACGGGTGGAGTCTTCAGCCGAAGTCCCCAAAAAATCATCAAAAGTTGTAAAGCCAAGTGGAACGGCCCTGACCTCGAGAACATTTGATACTATTTCTTCCATGAATAAGCGAAAACAAGGAGCTGCACAAAATGATATCAGTTCCAGTAGGTCTAAAGTGACTGCAACAAAGACTGTTGTGAGCTCGAATGTTGCTCCATCACAGAGGAGAAATAGCACAGGAGATGTACTACCAAAACGGCCATCTTCGGCATCAAAATTGAAGGAAAATGGAACAGAAAATGGTAAAAAAATTGTTCCTTCAGTTTCTGATCCTGGGAAGAAAAGTAGCCTTGAAAACAGACGCATGTCACTGCCTGCTACTACAGCACGTTCAGAGACTATAAAATCATCTCCTGTATCTCATTTATCCTCGAAGTCTGACATTTCCAAAACAGATGTTGTGCGGAAGACATCTACCAAACCATCAGTTTCTTCCTCGAGGAGGGTTACCTCTTCAGCAGTGGATGGGTCCATTGGCCACAATAATTTAAGAAAAGTTACTTCTAATACTTCTCCGTCAGCAGCACATTCGCCTTCTTCTACAGGCAACTTTAAGCTGCGCTCAGTGTCTTCATCCGTTGATAGGGGTTCGTCTTCGTCAAGCCGAAAGAAGACTTCAGCTCTAGAGGGTCGGGATTCTCGCTTCATGATGCTTCCACAGGTGGATGTCAAGGCTGGGGATGAATTGGTTAGTGCTGAATATCAGATGGGTTCCGCATTCGCTTTATGGCTGTTTTTGTTTTCTTTTTCTTGATGTACATAGCACAGGGAATTTCTGGATTCACTTAGTTATTCAACACAGCTCATCTCTAATCTTCATGTTGTTGAATTTCAATTTGTTTTCAGCGACTTGACTTACGAGGACACAGAGTAAAAGCTCTAAATGCATTGACTTTGCCACCAAGTCTAGAAGTGAGTAACAATTATGGATGCTTAGGCATTTAGTTACATAGACAATGACTACTCTTTTTGCCATTCTATTTTTAACTCTGAATTTTCTGTTCTAAATATAACTATCTGGATATCATTTCTGTCTTTGCAACCTATAGTTTCTTGTGTATTCTGTTTTCACAGTTCTTCACACTGAATGATGTTCAAAAAACATTACTGTCTATAGAATGGATATATTTCATTTGTAGCATGAGTTTTGTTAGGTTTGTGGGCCAAGAGTTCACCTGGAAATGTTTTTGGCAGATGCAAGAAACTAATTTGTATTGGTTAAAAGTCCAGTTGAATACTTAACCTTCTCAAGTCAGGTTAGGTTTAGGTAGTCCGAATTTTATTTTTAGTGGTAAAATACATACTCTCTTAAGTATAAGCTAAATTCATTGACCCATTACCAGAAGTCTTGTAGGATTGTGCGATTGCCACTGGTCTTATTGATAAAAGTCATCGATCAGATTGTGTTTGAAGGTAAAGAATATGTGGGAGAATAAGAACTTGATTCAAGTTCAGATATTTGGTTGCTAACCAGCTTACTTAATTCTGTGAAAACCTAATCTTTTTTATAGGACTATAATTTGCTCTCATGGTTGAGTAGGACTAAACTTTATCTGGTGAACAAAATGCATGCCAAAGGCCTATTGGTTTTGCAATATTACACCCATGATGGAGGATTGAATTAGAATGCGTAACCTAGAAATGCAAGGGAAAAGCCATATTCCAAACTCATGACCTCTGGAAGGAACTCAGTTTTTTATTTTTATTTTTATTTATTTTTGTTTTAAGTTTTAACAACAAGCACTAAGTACCCTACCCACATCTATCCCTGTTCAAATGAGTCTTTGCTTGTCCTATTTAAGGGATTGAGTTAAGCCAAATTGAGTCTATTAAAGATTTACATCCTTAAGGCTGTATAAATTATGGGTTGTTGGATGAGAAAATGTGCAAAACAGCATTTAATTGAAGCTGATAAAGAGAAAAATAAAGTTCTGCTAATACAGGGACTGTGTATCTTATATATTTCATTCATACTGGCTTGTAAAATTATTGGTCTCCTTGTTGCATGGAGATTCCTTAATCTAAATCCATCACTTAAGGATGAGTCCAGATAAGCATATGGGGATTCTGCACTTTAGGTGGTATAGATTTTGCATCATAATCAGATTTATGAATAAGATTGCAGGGTTCATAAGTTAGTAAAGTTACAGTTCATATTTTTGAAATAAATCCAAGAGCTCCAGTTGAATATTTATGGAAGAATTAGAAGGTTGCAATGATGCGATATATGTGCTTGTTATATGAGGTATTTCTAGAAAATATTGACAAGAAGATTTTACTGGTTTTGAACCAAAATCTTTTGTGACAGAGAATATAGCTCAAGTTTTTGACATTTGTTTACCATGACATGGAGAATAATTAGGATAATTGCAGATCTAAACATGCTTATTTCATTGAGGAAATCAGTGATATAGAAGATTGTATCTATTGAGTGTCTTAGTAACCCACCATTGCTTCCTCTAGAATTGGGATTTGGTACTTGGAAAACAAACCTCTGGATCAAATACACTTAAGAATCACACTGATGTTCATATTCTTGCTATGTTGCGGCAAAACTTGCATTGAGCCCAGTACAAGAATGTGGCTCAAATTAAGTTTTGTGGGTAGGAATTTCAAGGCATTGTTGGTGCATTTGAGCTGGTAAGTCATAAGTGCATGTGTGTAGCACCTATGGAAATGCAGCTTTTGTTGATGGTTGACACATTTTTCAGCTGATACAAATTTGCACAAGGATGGCTCACCTTTTGGCTCATATCTTATATGATCTCTCTCTTGTTATTTTTTATTTTTTTAACTAATAGTTTCTATAATAGGGGATTGAGCCCAATGACATAGGAGGATCCATGTAGTCAATCCCACTTAGTGGAGATAAAGGCTTTTGTTGTTGTTGAACGAATAATCTTCTTTTGTCTGAATAGATACATAACTGTTATCTTTTCATTTTCATTATTCTAATGTTTGATTAAATGATGTAAAGGTATTTTTTGTACCAAATCATATTTGCTAACAGATCCATCATGGCCTTTTTATTATAACATTATTCTTTTAGATTGATCTTAACAAACATAAAATGAAGAAAATCCAAGTTCTCTAACGATTGACTTGTTCTTCATATAATAATATTCCACTTGCAGTTTGTTTACCTTAGGGACAATCTTCTATCATCAGTGGAGGGAATTGAGATATTAAAAAAATTGAAGGTACTAATTTGGAATTTGTCTTTCCATCAATTTGTTTAAATAAAATGAAGCATTTAACTATTTGGCTTGATCTCACATCTTATTGGATTATTATTGAGTGGGTAATTTCCAACTTATAGGTACTTGATCTGAGTTTTAATGATTTCAAAGGGCCTGGTTTTGAGCCACTTGGGAATTGCAAAGGTCTCCAGGTGTGACAATGAGTTCATATGTTGTTTTTCCCATTGAAATTAATACATTGATGTAAGTGGCTTTGTTATTACTTCAGCAACTCTATCTTGCTGGAAATCAAATAGCATCACTTGCTACTCTTCCTCAACTTCCAAATTTGGAGGTATCTAGATATCATCACATTCAATTAATACATGTTATCTCTTCTGGTAATGTGGGGTTGTTATCACTCAAAATAGATGACTTCTTTCCTTCCAGTTTCTTTCTGTTGCTCAAAACAAGTTAAAATCACTTAACATGGCTAGTCAACCTCGACTGCAGGTGAGCTGAGTGTGAGGCTTAAGTGTATCATTTTTCATGTTACAATTCGATCACTGTTTTTTTTCTGTTTCTGATACTTATCCAGGTGTTAGCAGCTAGCAAAAATAAGATATCAACTTTGAAGGGATTTCCATATTTACCTGTTCTTGAGGTGAGGTCTATCCATTGATGTTATATCGCTTCTTTTAGTTATGCTGCTTTCCAGACTGGAATGACTGAAAGATAAAGTAGAAGGTTTCTAAGATTCATCTTAGGACTGCTTACATGAGAATTGTCATTTCTTGTTTGAAAAGAAAACTTTTTTCTGTTTAGAGATGCTGTTTTTCTTTATTTTCACTTACATATTTTATTTTGTTTCATCAAAATGCATTTTTCATTGATGTAGCTACCTCATGGACATTACCTTGTGAAAGTAAAGTTTTGAAGATGGGATTTGAGCCGAACACCTTGCATGGAAATAACTTAAATTTTACCAGTCTTACTAGTTGGCATATCCATTAGTTGTCATCTGTATAGTAATTAGTGACAATGAAGGGATTTTCTTTCTATCACTCAGGAAGTTTAGTAGAAACACCAGCACATTTTGAAAAAGTTATATCCTTGACATATACTTTCAGACAAAAGCTTAGATTTCTGATGAAGTGAATTTATGGTGGTTGGAGTAACAATGGTTTCTTTATATAAGTTTCTGATCAACACTATATTGGATTTTATTACTAGACATTATAAATTTCAATATTTTCTGTTTGTGCAGATTATGATTGTTTTCAAATGTTCAATCAAATTTGTTGCAACACTTAGGATGCATGTGATAGTATATTTCTCATATGTTTGAAACTTTGGATAGGCAATACTTAAGAGTGAGTTAGGTGAAATTTCAAAATGCATTTGCAGCATCTGCGTGTGGAGGAGAATCCTATACTGGAGATGCCTCACTTAGAAGCAGCTTCAATATTGCTCATTGGCCCTACATTAAAGAAGTTCAATGACCGAGGTATTTTGCAAATTTTTTAATCTTAGTACATTGATACATATCTTGCTTGGTATCTTCTTTATCTTATCAGATTAATTAGAATTCCTTATAACATATTGGAAGATGCTCTGTTTGTTTTTGTATTACTCTTACTAGTCTTGCCTCTGGTTTTCTGTTTATTTTTCATTATTTTCTTCAGTTTTGCTGAATGTTAACGTCTTACATTGAATGCTTGCTTGCCATCTTCATCATCTTATTTTCCTTTTTATGGCTTAATTCAATGCTTAAACTAAAATGTAATTAGGCTAGTTGATTCCGCTGGTCACCATCTCTGGTCTTACTAAATTATGCATATTTGCCTTCAGCAGCTGTTTCCATAGAAATTTCTGTAGTAGGTTGTCTGAAAATCTATTAAATTTTTTTTACTTGGGAAAATTCAACTGTTGATGCATGGTTGATCAATGACCTGGTTGGCTATTCATTAACAATGGCTAAATGTTCATAAAGAGTATGACTTGATGTTAATTAATATTAAAGACGAAAATTAATGATCTGTTCTACTTTTCTACATACATTACAGATCTTTCTCTTGAAGAAATAGAAGTTGCAAAGCAATACCCTGCTCGTACAGCTTTGTGCATTAGAGATGGTTGGGAATTTTGCCATCCAGACCTTGCTGATGGTATGAATAATTTTATTTTTAATTTCTTGTTAATACAACTTTGTGAGTCTAACCTTAGTCATTGGTCCTATTTGAGATTATTAAGCAACTTTATTTATTTTGGAAACTTGTTGGATAGTGGAAACTGCAGTTCTAGATATTTTTTTTAAACTATTAATGCTCTTGGACTAGCTTTATTTTGTATGTTTATCCTGGTGCCAAAAGATTTCTTCAAACTGTAGGTGGTGTTTATCTAGTAATATTTGTTTTTGAATTCTTTAAAAACCTTCTCTCTGCCATGTTTGCCTATATTGCTGGTAAGTAGTTTGAAATTCTTAACCAGACACTTGCTGAAAGACTGCTTAAACAATGTTTGTATAACTTTGCTAGCATATTCATGCTTTCCCTTCTGTATAATTTTTTTTCCTTTTGGACAGTATCAACCTTTTCATTCCTAGTGGATAAATCGAAGGATAATCTTCCTCCTGGCTACATACTTAAACAAGCCTCTATTGACCAACCATTTGAAGATGATATCTGCCATTGTCACTTCAAGTTTGCAAACATTAGCTCTGACTCTGAGCTAGCCCTCAAGTATCAGTGGTTCATAGGAGAAAGAACTCTTTCTAACTTTGAGCCTATTGCAGATGCTGTGGGCGAGGTACAAAGCTGATTATTTATGACTTTTAATTCCTTTTCATATGTATTTATCTTGATGTAAACTATTAACATTTGGTGCCTGTAATAATAAGGTATACTGGCCGAAGCATCATGATGTTGGAAAATATTTGAAGGTTGAGTGCACTCCAATTATGAATGGCGTTCAGTACCCTTCTGTTTTCGAAATATCTTCACTTGTTTCCCCTGGTATATCTCCTGTAGTATCACATTTTTGTTTAACTTTTCTCACCCTTCCACTTGAGAAAAGTGGTCCTCTACTTCTATATGTAATGCATGCTAAGAGAGTGTCGTGCTTCTCTGTTGTGATTGAATGGAATTTTGAACCAATTTACTCATGGTTCCAGGTATCATCTATAAAATATCTTACATCTATTCAACTTCATTTGATACTTATTATGCTCTGATATAATTGCAACAAAAGCTCATAACAGAGTAGATTAAAAATATGATACTTGAAAATACGATAAAATTCATCTTTAATAACTAATATATCTAACAATTGAACTAGAATGGTTCAGGCTGTGTCAACTTGTGCTTTTGGCAATTCTATGAGCAATGATTGACTTCCTTTTCACAATCCAATAAAATCCTCTTTACATATCTGTTTTTAATTCTTGAATCCAAGATATAATTGTTATTGCTATATTAAATTTAGCAATGTTTTATAATCTTGTTTCAATGCCACACAACATTGTGTTGCCATGACATCCTCTAATTACATTTCCTTGTCCAGGAACTGGATATCCTAAAGTTTTAAATTTGAGTGTGCATGGTGAGCTTGTGGAGGGAAATGTGATAAGAGGTTCTGCTGAGATTGCATGGTGTGGTGGAACTCCAGGTAAATGTGTGGCAAGGTGAGCAATCTAACTACTATAAAAAAATGGTGTTGCTATAGCACTGATGTTGTTCGGATATTTTTCCTGAACCTTTGAACCTATTGGACAGCTGGTTGAGAAGAAGATGGAATAGCAGTCCAGTAGTTATAGTTGGAGCAGAAGATGAGTATTATAAATTAACAGTAGATGATATTGATTCAATTTTGGTGTTTATGTACACCCCAGTTACTGAAGAAGGTGTCAAGGGAGAACCACAATATGCAATGACAGACTTTATTAAAGCTGGTATTAAATATATCTTACATGTGACTACCATGCCTTGCTCTTTCTCCTGTGTTTTTTATATAGGTTGGCCTGCTAGTATAGAGTGCAATGTTGCTGTGTGGTACATGTGGATACATGTTATTTTGTTTTCCATTTTTGTCTATTGCTTGACTAGATTGAGTCGACCCCACCTAGTGGGATAAGACTTAGTTGTTGTTGCTTGACTAGATTGTGCTGTTGTTATGAATGACAATTCGTGTGGTCGCATATGCATTAATATGCAACACTTTATCAGATCAGATGTACATTGGTCACTAGCAGATTACTCTTTGGTTTGCAATTGGCTTACCTAGGCTGCAACACTTCACATGCATGCTACTGTAATCTTTATTTTTCCAGCCTAACTTATTAATAATAAAATATGTACGAGGAATGTTACTAATCTGCTTTACGGTTGATTTAATTCAAATATAGTCTATCAGCTAGATGATAAGGAATGATTATTTAGTGGTTTGAACTTTGAAAAAGAATAGGTCATACTTGGTTTGGGTTGACACTTGTGAGAGTTGCAGAAGCTTCAAAAACTAATGAGCTCTCTAAATCAAGTAGTAGAAACTCCATATTCACTAATTTGTCATGACTGAAATTAATAGATCACAGTGTTATTCACATGAAGGGAATGGAGAGGAATCCAATGATTATGAGGAATTCAATGATGTCTATATTTATTAACAAGAGTATCAATTCAATATCGTTCTTGAAGTTTCCCCCCCCATCCGGTATACTACATGTTCTGCCAATTGGAAGTGCCATAATCTTAGATACTATTTCCATTTTTTATCCATTATGCCATCAATTATGGATATAGTCGACATTAAATACTTTGTCGATAATGAGTGCACATGCATCAGTATTCATCTACATATGCTGCTTGGCTACTCTTCTTAAAATGTTAGTTGCATGTATGGATTTAAGTAGCTGCTGATATTTTTTTAGGGCTATGAGGGATTCAAAATTCTCATTTGCAGAACTGGCAGTTATATCATAGTTGTCTGATTTTTTGTTATCGATATTCAACATATCTCTCTAGTTCTTTTAAAAGGACAGTCCGGTGCATGAAGCTCCTATTAGTACGGGGTCCTAGAGAAGGGTTGGACCACATTGAGTCTATTGTACAAAGTCTTATCTTGCATTTTGCAAGAGATTGTTTCCGCAACTTGAACCAGTGACCTCAAGGCCATATGGCAACAATTTTATAGTTGTGCCAAGGCTCTCCTTCATCTCTCTAGTTCTTTTATGTTTTAAAAATCTGTAATTCATAATTAGTAAATAACTTAAATATCATTTAGCTTTATGTTTTTCTTGCACTTAATTTTCAAGATGCTTGAAAGGTAAAACACTAATGAACTAAATTCTTTTGCTTGTAGCTGCTCCATCAGTGAAAAATGTGCAGGTTATAGGAGATGCTGTTGAAGGAAATATAATAAAAGGTGTTGGAGAGTATTTTGGTGGTAAAGAAGGTCCAAGCAAGTTCAAGTGGTTGAGAGAGAGCAGAGATTCAAGGTATCACATATTTTGAAATTCAATGCATTCCTGATAAAGCTACATATTATTGCATTCATTCTCATGCATGCATTTTAAAATTGTGGTTTTGAAATAGATGTACTTCATTATAAATCCTAGTACACTAGTTACATTGCTCGTGTAATCTTAATTGCGGCATGTGAATCTGATTATTCTAGGTTAACAAGTCTGATTGCCTATTTTTAGTATTTGCAAGAAAATTTTCTTCAACTATGCAATGATTATATGGCGTTGCTTTTGGCTTGACTTGGGCAGTATTCGTGAACTTGCATCATCTGGTACCAATGAGTATATTGTAACCAAAGAAGATATTGGAAGAAGACTCTTGTTTGTTTATATTCCCATTAATTTTGAAGGTAAATTCCTGAATTGTTTTTCTGGCATCTTATTTATTCTTCTAAATTATGATTCTCTACATAGTCTTACTGATTTGTCTTCTTTATCTTTTAGGTCAGGAAGGAACATCAGCATCTTCCATAACAGAGATTGTTAAGCAAGGTACATGATAAGCTTCATTGTTTCTAAACACTTAAACAGCATACTTTATATTAGTATCAATTTTCCCTATAAACTTACCTTTCTTTTGCAGCACCTCCAAGGGTAACCAATTTGAAGATTGTTGGAGATCTTAGAGAAGGGAACAAGGTGACTGTTACCGCCGCTGTTACTGGGGGAACTGAGGGATCTAGCAGAGTCCAGTGGTTTAAAACAACCTTCCCGAAGTTGGAAGGTGAAAATGGTCTTGAACCACTTAGTGCTTCTAAAATTCCAAAGGTGAGGTTTTTCCCAATTGCTGATATCTATTGCTGGTGAATGGTTTTTTCTTCTCTTGCTCAAATCATGCCGTCAGTTTGTCTACGAAGATTCATCAGTTTGCTTTCACAGGCATTTCGTATTTCACTTAGTGCTGCTGGTCATTACCTTGTTGTAAAATTTACTCCTATGTCTCCTGATGGTGAAGCCGGTGAACCAGCATATGCCATATCTGAAAAAGTTGTTGAGAGTAAGTCGCATGGTTTATATGATAGCTTTATTTTCTTAAATAATTTATTAGCTAAAGCCAAACCTTAATGTCTGTTAGCATCTGCATGCATCTGTCCTTTTGTGACAGCATTGGCATTCATGTTTGGTCAGTGAGGTTCTTTAGTGTATACATAACATATACGGGTCTGGTGGCTAATTGCTAGTTGTATTGTACCTATCCATGCCAATCATGGTAAGATTGTTGGTCCCACATAAGGCTAATAGCTTACTTGGAAATACAATTACATCATGTTACCATTCTTTTAAGATGCAAGTTCTTGGCTTTTATTACTGCAATGTCGAAATTATTTTTAATTGTAACTAAGAATTGAAGGAGATTAAGAGACAGTGGAATAAGTAGGTTTGAGTCTAAAAATCCTTTAGAAGGGTTTTCTGCCTCAATTGAGATCGAAACTTTTATATACCTAGTGATGGACTACCCAATAGCAGCACAAGTGCTGATACTGCTGGAAGCAATAACAGCTTCATTTGCAAGTTATAACTGCTTCTAACTCCAGTTAAAGCAGATCATATCATAAGCTACCTTTGATTTTAACTAATGTATTGAATGTTTGGATTTTCCTTTTTAAAGAAGTGTAAGATTGGAGAGAATTTGGAAGGTAAAAACATCCATTATATATATATTTTTGACAATGCAACATCAATTTGCATCTGTCTTCTACCATACAGTTCACTTATGCCAGGTAAATACTATACAAAGCTTGTTCCTGGTTGTCAACCAATCTATTGGAAGTCAATTTCATCCTCTAGAAATGCTCATCAGAGACCTAAATGAACTTTTTCTGTGACTATCATGGTGGGAGTTAATTTGTTTAATGGCATGGGCGAGATGTGTTTTTCCACTCTAGACTGAAATCGAAACTAAATGGACACATGGAGAGGCCCTAACTAAAACCAATTAGGTTCAGATTTAAACCTAAATTCACTCAGATTTGAATTTAGGTTGGCACATCCAGCCCATGCCAATTCGTGTTCAGTGTTGGCACAATATGATACTGAGATGGTACCATTCTGGATTGATACTGAGGTTAAAACTATCAAAATTGCTAAGTCTTGTGTTGTGGGTTCAGTTTCACATGGGTATTTAGATTTATGATTTTATCATTTCCTATATATGCGAGAATTATTTGTCTTTTCAATAAGATGCAATATCTATCCTTATTTTTTACAATTGAAACCCAAATTTTAAACCTTTCTAAGCGGTGTCTACTCTGTAATATTGATACAACACTGGATGCATGCTGTGATAATTAGTATTGAATCAACCATTTCCAGTAATGAGTGTTTAAATCTGTTACATTTTTTTCTGTTTATTTAGTATCTCTGTACGTTTAGAAAACAACCTCAAGTGCTGGCTTGCTTTTTGACGTGATGCATTTGTGTTGAAGAACATTGAACCATGTTGCATGATTTGGATCTACTGTAACATGGAGCTCAGTGTTTCTTGCTCTGATTGCAGAAACATTAACGCAGTGTAGATTTGTGTAATCAACATTATTTTTTTTATCATGTCTTCCTCAATCTTTTGTGATTTCATGCTTCATCATGGTAGATAATTGAGTTTATGATTTTGTTGTAGCTCTTCCACCAAGTCTAAATTTTCTGTCACTCACTGGTAACTTCTCTGAGGGTGAGATAGTGACAGCATCATATGGTTATATTGGAGGACATGAGGGGAAAAGCATGTACAGTTGGTATCTTCATGAAGTATGCCTTTGCTTTTTCTTCTTTTAATGTTTTAAGTGCCTGGATATTTATTTGCTTATATTCTGAATTAGAGTCAGTTTAGTCTCACCTATTATATATAGCATTGCGTTCAGCAGCTAAAATTTCTATATTTTTATTGGCTTATTCTTTATTTTTATTTTGAACCCTTGCAGAATGAAACTAAGAATGGTTTGCTAATACCAGAAGCATCAGGACAACTTCAGTATCGGATTGCAAAGAATGCTATTGGAAAATTTATTTCTTTTAAATGTACACCTGTCAGGGATGATGGTATCATTGGAGAGCCACGGACTTTCCTCGGGCAAGAAAGAGTTCAACCAGGTGCATGGATTTCCTTTGTTTCTTGGAATATTTTACTTAATTGATGTGTTATGTTTTGTTGAAAACATTCGACTTGAAATCCCATTATTTGGGACAATGAATGGATATGTTATGTCCACTACTAAACCTTGAAGGAGAGCAAGTGTGCAAATATATATGCTGTCACAGAATGATGAATTTAAGGATAAAAATGTTTACTTGATCGGATTCATAGCAGTTAATTTCATTAGGCAATACTTAGCAGCTGTGGATATTCTAACAATTATTTCCTTGCTTGCTACAAATTACAAAGAGATATTTATTGAACTGAGAAAGCTATAACAATAAATGCTATAAGCCAGGATTCTAAAACTGTTTAATTCATAGGTAGTCCACAAGTGCTTTCTCTGAAAATAAGTGGTGAGGCTATTGAAGGAACGACATTGGTTGCTGAGAAAAAATATTGGGGCGGAGAAGAAGGGGATTCTGTAATACAATGGTTCCTGGTCAGTGGATGGCTTTATACATTTTAGCGATATAGCTTTCTCTTGGGACTTCTTTTCTCTTTGTGGTTTAAATATTGACTTTCACCTCTTACATTTTATTAAGTTGCTAATCAATTTGCAGACTAGTCCTGATGGAACGAAAAATGTAATTGAAGGTGCTACAACTTCGTCATATACACTGACAGTCAGGGATATTGGTTTACTTGTATCTGTTTCCTGCGAACCTGTTAGAAGTGATTTGGCTCATGGCCCTATTGTTACTTCAGAATATGTTGGTCCTGTTGTCCCTGGTATGTTTATTCTTGAAAATAGCAAATATGTATTGTTTTGCTAGATGTTTTTCGACATACTCAAATTTACATATAGCAAGGAAAGAAGTAATTCAACTTACATTGACACATTATTCTCTTACTCTTTCATACCTTGTATGAACCTTGAGATTGGAACAATCAACCTAATTGGCTTTGCTACATTATGGGGATGCTTGTTTCTTGTTCTCAGAATATTCCAGACATCATTAGATTTATTTTGCAGGTCCTCCATCTTGTCGATCACTGGAGTTTGTTGGGTCAATGATTGAAGGAGGCTGCGTAAGATTCATTGCTGAATATACTGGAGGGTGCGACCATTTCTTTTATTTCCATTTGACTTAAAAGCAGTTCCCTTTGGTGATAAGTTTCTTCTTTGTTTGCAGTGAAAGAGGAAATTGCATCCATGAATGGTTTAGGTTGAAAAATACTAGCATGAAAGATAAAATTGATGTAGATGGTGGGTTGCTAAGAATTCCAAGGCACAGTCAACATCACCTAAAATTTCTTAAAGCTTCGGGCTTTGACTAATCTATGAAATCAAATTTTGTTTCTACAGATTATCTGGATTTAAGTATTGCTGATGTTGGTGCACTGATTGAGCTTGTCTATACACCTGTAAGGGCAGATGGACAAATTGGGTCTCCAAGGAGCATCATTTCAGATATTATAGTTCCCGGCAAGTATTAAATTATATATAGATTGCACTAATTCAAGAACAGGCATCAACTTTGAAAGTTACAATTTGCTGGTACATTTAATCAAGTCTGTTTATACTAATCCATGCCAGCTCATGGTATGGCTCAAGATGTATCATATTCATTACAAACTGCCCTTTCCCTTTTATCCCTAAAGGCCTATTTACTGATGAAGTTTTAAGTTTAAATTGAATGAATTAGAACAGAAATGAGGTCAAATTGCCATGGGTAGTGGATAATTTACTTTATTGTAACAGGCTTTCTAATGGTAACTAATTTCTAGAAATCTGTCCTGTTGTCAGTTGATAGTGAATGACAGTCAAATGTTCAAGCTAATAATTTTTAAGGTTGTTTTAGATTTATTGGCTTTTAAAAACTTGTACTGTGGGTGAAATTGTTAGTTCTTTTGCCACACTTGGATCATCATGATGTAAGCTGAATCACTCGTGCTCAACTCAAATGAGCACTTACTAGCACAATGTTGGCTAGAGGTTCCATATACTGATTTGTCTTAATTTTAAGTTGGGTTATTGTTACCCTGTTAGAATAATTATTGGAAAATTAGTCCCATATGGACTAGCTTATCTCTTGTATTGTTAGAGTATAAAGGTGCAGCATAACACCATCTGTTTAATGACAACAATTTTCTTCTCTCCTTTCAGTGTGATACTTCCCCTGGCTGTTCTACAGACATTTCTTGTGGGTGTCCTTGATTGAGAGAATAGGGAGCTAAAATTTTAACATCTTAGAGTTTTTTTTAGTTTGGATATCACCCACTAAGACCTTGTGACGTGTAAAAATTCTTACTTTATAATGTGTTCATTTCATCTATTCATTTCCTCAGTTCAAGGGGATAATTGATTGGCTAAACCATGTCAAGTTATCTGTGTCTTGTATTTCTCATCCTCTTCTACTTTCTGGTTGGTATCTTCATCTCTCCAAGCATCCCATGTCCTTTGAAGATGCTATAAGACTTGCATTTTCTTTTATTTTTTTGCAGTATCCATGAAATAAAATTCTTGTAATTGGCTTATGGTGTCTTCTTGTTTCTTTTGTACAGCGGATCCTAAAGGCATTGAGCTTGTCTTGCCAAGCTGTTGTGAGGATAAGGAAGTTATTCCTCTGAAATCATACTATGGTGGGATTGAAGGAACTGGGAAGTATATTTGGTACAGAACTAAAGAGAAAATAGACAAATCAGAATTTGTGAATAAGGCTGCAATTTCTGATGGTGCATTGGTTGTTGGAGAAGCTTTGTGAGTCCTGCTTTAGACAATATTCTTCACTTCTCTCAAAGATATGTTGCAACAATTACAATTAACTAAATCTTTAAAATGTGGAACTAGAACATATACGCCCTCACTTGAAGATGTAGATTCCTATTTGGCCCTATACTGGGTGCCTACACGAGCAGATGGCAAACTGGGTGATCCAGTTGTTGCATTTAGCAGCCACCCTGTCATGGCAGGTATCCTTATCTAAATTATGCTATTGTGTTTTCTTCTATGACTGCGCCTCTTATTTGAGTCTTCATTCCATATTTGAAACTGATGATATATGCAGCTCACCCATCTGTTTCGGAAGTATGTATAAAAAAACTTAGTTTGGGTGTATATGCCGGTGAGGGAAAATATTACGGTGGATATGAGGGATCAAGCCTGTATAGTTGGTATAGAGAAACTAAAGGAGATATAGTTCTTATCAATGGGGCTAATTCCACCACATATGAGGTTACAGATTCAGATTATACTTGCCGTCTGTTATTTGGGTACGTTTTTATTGTTTTTTCTTTGTAGGAATTTCATATGGTGTTATTAACTTGTATCCTGAACTTGAGAGGCTTAATATCGCTTGTACTATTCTATGTTTTTCCAATTTAGTAGTCTTGAACTTATGAACTGCTTGTGGTCCTCGGTGGTTGCAAAATCTATTCATGACATATGTTTAGTGTCTTGAAAAATTGGAATACATTTGTGCCTTTTTAATATATGATGATAGGAACCTTACTATCTAATCATTCCATCAATTTTATTAGGTGCAACTAAGTGCATGTCCCTTTTGTAAACGCTTCTGGTGGCAAACTGGTGGCATGATCAACATAGTAATCTGTGCAAGCATTTTTCTTTTTTCCGTATTGCATTTGGTTGTTTATTGTTCCTCAATTGTGATCGCATAGTAGATAGCTGAAACTTCTTCTTTTGGCACTTGTGGAAATTGAAACTAATGGTACTATATATGTATATTTGTCAAAATATGTTCATTGAAGGTGACTAATTTGAACTGAGTGAATTGGGTATATAAATTGCTCGTAGTCTAGTTGACTTATTTGTAAAAAGGTATGAGCCAAGATTATCAGTTGATGATTCATAAAGACGGGTCTTTATGATGTGTCAAAAAATCATTTGTTCTGGCCAGGGTGTATAAATCAGGTTATAGCATTTTGTTCTTATAGTTCATGCTAGAAATTGAAAGCATGCAATGAACTTGTTTGAGAATAGTGGGGAAAAAATCTAATATATTTAGCAGCAGTTCAGTTTTTTACATTGAGTGTGTTCTCCATTTTACCTTAGTGGAGTACTCCAGGAATAGACAATCTGATCTTTGAATATTGATCCTAAAAAGTTGCTTGGCAGCTATACTCCTGTTCGGTCTGATGCACTTGTGGGAGAGCTCAAGCTATCAGAACCCTCTGATATTATTCTTCCAGGTATGTTATGTCATGTCCATGGTGCAAATACAGTTTCCAACTATTTAGTGAATTCATATGCTGTGCTGGCTTCCCAATCAATTCTCATTATTCAAACCATGTATCCCAACTATTTAGTGTCCCTGCATGGACCCTTATCTCTCCATTAAACTCTACTAGTGATTCACATCATTGACAAGTGACCATCTAGCCATATGACAAATACAGTTCAGAACCATGCTCATGGTACACTTTTTTACTACTTGGCTAGTACTAACACAATGCCGAATCTTTTTCTTTTTAGGCTCACAACTTGGGATGTTATCAATATTCTTCTTCACTTTCCAAGAAATGAACTTCGAAAATGAAGGAGTTGGTGTACCATAACATGAATTTCCGTTTTTGTGATATCATGGTTATAGCTGTACAATTGTGAAATAAACATAATCTTTTCGCATATAAAATTTTCTATTTTATTGGCTTCAAAGTTGTATTAAGTTTTCAATTTGCTGAATATTGGTAATGTTGCTATCAGCCTTCCATTTGCCCAAGGAGGTTAAGTTGCTCAATAAGCATTCTATTTGCAGATTTATGGTTTGACATCTCATCATGGTCAAGAGATATTAAAATGAAACTATGAACCAAATTGCCAGAGAGTGCAAGCCAAAATGTATGGGCTTTGCATGAACAATCATATTGTGGATGGTTAATGACCTGCAATCAGTCTATGCTTGTTTATAGGTTGATCTAATAGTTGCCAAAGCTAGACCTGTTTGGGAAGCACCCAGTATATGGTATGGTATAAGTTAACCATGTTGTTGACTTAAATGTAAATCATAGATTGAAATTGTTGTAATTTTATAAAAAAAAAATTGCTGCTTCTGTCATCTTATTCTACAGTTAGCTTTGATTGGTCTATTTTAAGCCTCCATATTATATTCTTGTGGATTCTATCTCAACCTATGTGGGTTTTTGATATGCCAGAGGTTTTATCCCATGCAGCTTGTAGTTGTTTAGATATATTTGATCCCTTTGCTTAATCATAATATGCTGTGCATCAGCTTCACTTTTGTTTGTTTTAAAGTTACCTTCTGAGGCATCTTTCCATTTCATATCAGGTTTCAAATGGAAAGTGCACTATTGTCCTTGTTTTATTAAATTTGTATTATGTTTAGGACATGCAAAACTTAAATTGTTTCTATTCCGATATTTTAATGCTGATTGTATGCTCATCTTCAACTATTAATAAACACATTATTTCTTTCTGGTAGAGGAACCAAAAATTGAGGCACTTTGTTTTAGAGGGAAAGAAGTTGAAGGAGAAACACTTACAGCTGTTGAAGCAATTCCTAAAAGTGACATTCAGCATCATATCTGGAACAAGTACAAGAAAGAGATTAAATATCAATGGTATAATTCCAGTTCAAATTATTTGCATTTTACAAATTGATCCACAAGATTGTTAACTAATAACTTGATAACAGGTTTTATTCAAATGGAGATAAAGAGCAGAAGTCCTTTGAACCACTTGTATCTCAAGTGTCTTGCTCGTATAAGGTGCGGTTTGAGGATATAGGCCGAAGTTTGAAATGTGAATGCACCATCACAGATGTGTTTGGAAGAACAAGCAATACTGTTTCAGCACAAACGTCTTCTATATCACCAGGTGTCTTTTTTACTCTTGGCATTTATTAAAACTGACAGAAAAATTGCCTTCAAATTTGATATGCATATATATTGTGCTGCCTTTGACCTTGCACTATTAAAGTGATTGCTTGTAGCTCGTATGCCATGATTTCAGCTTTGATGCTAAGTGATCTGGGAATAGTACCTCAGATGGCAAATAAATTTCTGAGATGAGTCAATTTATATATTTTCATTAACCCATAGTTTTGCTCAATTGTATTTCATACTTGTTTTAAGCACTGTCTGGAAAAAATATTATTCTTTTATTGGCAGATTTATTACTATTTAGAGTTTGAATATGGCATTCAAAAAACTCTTGACCATCCTCCAATTCCTCATTTTAACTAAATTTATTTCAACAAAATGAAATAATGTTATGTCTGCTACATGAACACTACTTTGCTGTTTCTAGGGATACCCAAGATTGATAAGCTGGAAATTGAAGGAAGAGGCTTTCACACAAATTTATATGCTGTTCGAGGTATATATAGTGGGGGTAAAGAAGGCAAGAGCAGAATCCAGTGGCTTAGATCAATGGTTGGAAGTCCTGATTTAATCTCCATACCAGGTAAACCAAATATACTTAAGAAAATAATTGAGTTCCCTCTTTTCAACGATCTGTTTGTTTCATTGAAAATTATTTTTTATGAAACATAACTTCTGTTTATTATGTTGTATTTGGTCAATGGAAAATGTTAGGAAGAGAACATCTTTAGCCAAGTGAAATTTTTGCACTAATATTTTTCAAAAGGAATCTTAAATTATTTGACTATTGTGAGTTTTTTTGTCATTTGATTTGGTTCAACCAATAATGATTTGAATCGTCCAGTTACAGAATTGTTGAATATTCAATTTGGCTCGACCAGCTACTCAATCAGTTGTGTGAAAAATGTCTACAAACTTTATATATCTCGAATTGTTCAGGATTAAGTGTTTATGGGATTTTTCAAAGTTGTTTCCCTCTGTGAAAGACGAGTACTATGTTTATTCTTCTTAGTTTAAGAGAAGATTATGGAGTATTGGTCCTTATTTTGTGACATTCCTGTGCAAGCATAGCAGTAGGTGTTGTTTGCAATGCTGCTGAAATATTCTTTATTTTTATTTTAGTTTTTCTTAAATCATCTTTTTCATATGAGCATCCCTCAATACAGGGGAGACAAGTAGGATGTACGAGGCCAATGTTGATGATGTAGGATACAGGCTTGTAGCAGTTTATACCCCAGTAAGGGAAGACGGGGTCGAGGGACAACCTGTTTCAGCATCAACAGATCCAATTTCAGTTGGTATGCCTTGTCCAGTTCAATAGAAACATCTTTTTATTTGCATTTGCCCATACTAACTAGTGTCAATTACAGTTAATCTCTCAGTATGTCAATTATGCATTTGCTATTTAAATTATTTTATTGCTCATACTTTGATTACTAACATGCCGATATGGTTAGTTGCTCAACATGTCCATTTTGCAATTGTCGTTTGCATTTCTCGTATTGAGTATAAATGACTTGGAGATTGTTCAAGTAATGACCAGTAGTGGAAACTTTGATCCTTACTATCGTCACTACTTTTCATCATTTACTAATACACATTCACCAAATTGTCTCTAAAAGAAGATCTACTGTATTACTGCTACTATGATGTCCAAACACAATGATGAAAAATACGCAATTAAATAAAGGAATCATGCTCCTAAAGTCCCTATCACTTGTGTATGGATAGCTGTTTACTTCTTTCTTATCTTTGTCTATGTTTCTCGAGGGTTGAAGGAACAAAATTTCAAATGGACCATACTCTTATTAGGTAATCCGGTCATGTGAAAGATGGATGAGACAAATGATAATGTACTTTTAGCTGTAGACCAACTACTGTGACTTGCAAGTTGATCTCCCAATGAACTGAAAATGATTTGCTCTCTTATGCCTGTGACGTTAATGATAAGTTAACACAAATGGAAAATATGTAGGTGATTGTTTATCATGGCGAATTGAGAAAATATCTGAGGTAGGTGCAGAAATAATTGGAGATGAATTGGGAAGGAATCAGACCAAATTGGATATGAGGATCAGAGTGAATCTGGTAGGAGATTGAAAAAATAATATCCTTTGATCATTGTGGAGGTTGAACCTTTCTTTACATGCAATTATTGTTCGTGGGACACTGGACGAGTCTTGTTTCTAACACCCAGCATCGAACTTCTGTATTCTATACACGAACCCACCGATATTATCTTAATCTTTTAATATGCAAAGCAACAACGATAAGCGCTTCTTCTGGGAATGACATGAGTGTTCAATTCTGTCCAAGTTGCTATTCTCATCATATGCTGAAATAAACTCTTTTTCCATTTGCAGAGCCTGATATTTATAAAGAAGTGAAGCAGAAACTAGAACTAGGATCTGTGAAATTTGAGGTACTGAGTTTCACTCCTGAAAATTCCGTCTTATTTTCCTCAATCTTTTTCTCGATTAATATGTACCATGAAATCATTTGGCACAATAGCAGATTGAGTTTTGAATTATTGTTCATAACAATTAACTAAGCAATGGCTAAACATGAGAAAACACTGCAAGAGGTCTTTCTTGGTTCATTTCCATGATGTGATTAACGATACTACTCAAGGAGTCATGGTTGTTTATAGCATAACTTCAAGTATGTCAGTAAAAATTTTAGATTTGTTTTCGGAGAAGTGATAAAAAAGGCAAATCTTTTGAAAAAATAATTCTACATGTTAAAGGCATCTCAAACAACTTTCGAGTACTGCAATTCGCACATCATACTAAATTATTTTGTGGCAATGATTTTTTTACATATCAATAATTTTCGATTGTTGTAAGTATACGTTTCCTCGTCATAGCAAGCTTGGCCTAGTTTCGATTACGAATCTGTTTTGTGGGCATTTTGCTTTGTTTGAAGTTGACGTGCTTCCTGTCTACTCAAAACAGGTACTTTGTGAGAAAGACAGGTCTTCAAAGGAGGTAATTGCTCACTTCGAAATCCCTACTAATGATCATCTTCCTCAGCTAATTGTTCTTTCATCAAATTGTCACTCTCACAGGCTCCAGGTGCAGGAAATCTTGAAAGAAGAATTCTAGAAGTTAACAGAAAAAGGGTCAAAGTTGTTAAACCTGGTTCTAAGACTTCGTTTCCAAATACCGAAATTCGCGGAACCTATGCCCCTCCTTTTCATGTAAGTCCTCAGCAGCAAGGTCGATGGCATGTTATAACAATGCTCGTGCAAACTCATCGACATGTTTCTTGATCTTCAGTATTTTCGATCTTTAATTAACGATACAAAGGAACACTACTTTCTCTAGAACTGATAATTGACCGTATAGTAAATTATGCAAATGATGAACACACTTCTGTTTATGGTTAACAATCTCATTGTTCTTTTGCAGGTTGAGCTATACCGGAACGACCCGCACCGATTCAAGATTGTAGTCGACAGCGACAATGAAATGGATCTGATGGTACAAACTAAGCACGCGTGTGACATCATTGTACTCGTGATAAGAGGCTTCGCCCAGCGATTCAACAGCACTTCCCTCAATTCACTTCTGAAGATAGAAACTTGATTCTTGTGTCCTCAAACTAATTTCATCGTACAGTGGTGATCTTGTTTCCGAAGGTTGTTGTGGCTCGTGAGCATCCATTGGCATTGCGACTTTGATCTTGTGTATGATCGATCGATTTGCCTGTGGATGCTTCGATCCAAAGGATGTGTTTTCTTTAGCAAGAACTTGCTTTGTGCAGATTATGATTTGTAGCTTTTGGCGATGATGTGTGTATATAGAATGTCTTAACAATGGAAGATCATGCTTGTGAAGATTTGAAGTGAACTCTGTCCATTCGAAAACTATAACTAGTTTCATATTGGTTATGCATCGATCAACTTAATGTAAGGTATCTGACTTTTTTCAAATAGATAGTTGTGAGTTGGTTTGTAGTGTGAGCAATTTCTTCGAGTGCGATATGTGGCTTTGGTCGTGCTAGTCGTTCGAAGTTAGTGAGATCGATACAACATGCCTCATTGCGTTCACCTTCTTTTGATCTCCTCTACTTTCAACATGTGAAGCTTCTCGTGCTTTGCTTCTCTTCGAATCGTTTATCTTAGCATTTGTTTTGCGTGTTTCTCGTCTCGATTAGTGGCTACTCTTCTTCGACTTCTTTTAAGCTCTTTTGAACTAACTTTGCCGCCAATATAACTCGCATGAGACAGTGAGTGTTAAAATTACAAAAATGCCCTTAACTGCTGACTTTGGTCAGCCTGTTAACAACAAACTATAATTAATCTCACTTAATTAATGGACCTAATTAAATTAAATGACTCTTTACCAGTTTCATTGGGCCACAATCCTCCCTTGCTTTTCTACCTCCCTATTAATTGGTGAGAAAATCAGGTGGGCCCCACGTTGTGTTTAATTTTTTTAAAAAATAATTTAGATATTTAATCCTTGCCATTCATTAATCAGATTGATTCAATTTCACAAAAATTTTCAATTGACCATTAGAATAAATTAAAAAGTATAGATTGCTTATGAAAGACGATTTAGTGTAATGTACCTTGAGTGAGATTTAAACTGTCATTGCACCGTAGCTCTGGACAATCCACCTATTGATTGGTTGATATTCAGGTGGCAACTTAGCTAAATCCCAGAGGCATAGCTAAGCGAATCCTGACGAAGTCAGGTAATACTCTTTTGGCATTGTGATCAATTGTATTTTCTCGATTTACCTCTTCACAGATGATCGTAAGGCCGACCGTGTGAGATTCTGCTAAGATATATTTATTTATTTATTATAAAAACCTCATGTGTTCTTGAGATTAAATTTTTCTTAAAATTAAAATATATATACTTAGAGCATTCATATTCATATTAATGTAGGATTATACTTATAATATTAAAATTATTTTAAATATATGTCAATATTTAATTCTTTAAATATATTAATATGGATGAATATATATATTTATTTATTTAATATAAAATAAGAATGATAAATAATGAATATTAATATTAAAATAAACATGAGCACATATTAATAAAAAAAAGTATGTGACGTGACATATAGATCCTATATTTAAAAAGATGATATATATTAAAGTTCAAATTAATATGGATATTTTGAATATATCTTGAATTTATGTGCAAAAATTTTATTTTTATATTTTAAAAATATTTTCTAAAGCGTTTTTTTAATTTTTAACGAAATTTCAGTTTTTTTTAAAAAATTATTTTATTTTATTTTTACCTAAAAGATTGTAAAGAACCTTTCTTTAAGTAGACGTTATAGTTTCTGAAAAAAATTAAAACTCCCCCACCTTAATTGCATAATTAAAGACTAATAACCGCTTAATCCATCCCGACCCTTTAATTAATCTTCTCGAGTTCCGTCCTTTTCCATTTCGCCTCCTTTCCTTTCTCTGCCCTTCGAATCCGATCCCCCAAATCCCTTCTCCGGCGGAATCCATGGCAGCGGCGCTCTAGATCCGACCACCTCCCCGCTTCCGGCGCCAGCGATGAAGCGGAGCAAGAGCAGGGACTCCCTCCTCACTCGGCGCCGGAAGTTCCTGCTCTTCGTCCTCGCTGCCGCCCTGCTCTACTTCCTCTTCATTGCGTTCAAGTTTCGCCTTTTCCTGGACGTCGGCCTAGAACTGCCGGTAGATGATGTCAGGAGCGGACTGCATGGATCGTCCTACCTCGGCGCCGCTCAAGAACGGAAGTTGGAGGATGGCCGGAACTTCGATGCCCCACTTAAGCCAAGCGAGCACGACGCCCTCTACCGCGGCTCCGACCAGGCGTTGCGCGAAGGGTATGGTCGTATCAGCGGTGGAGTGATGCGGCAGTACATGCAGGGCAGGGGTCGGCAGAGAAGAGGGAATTTCTCGGAGTTGGAAAGAAAGGCGAAGGAAGCGTGGGAGGTGGGACTCAAGGCTTGGGAGGAGGCTGAGAACTACCACCCCCGCGTTGACTTGAAAAACACCGCCGTAATTCAAGGTAACCCGGCGTCTTCTTGCCCATCATCGACGTCGATGAGTGGCGATGTGGGCGCGGTGAACAGCGAACAGGTGATGTTTCTCCCCTGCGGGTTGTCAGTGGGGTCGTCGATCACGGTGGTGGGTACGCCGCACACCGCCCATAAAGAGTATGTGCCTCAGCTTGAGCGACCAGGAGAAGAGAATGGAACTGTCCTGGTGTCCCAGTTCATGGTAGAGCTGCTTGGGCTCAAGTCAGTGGAAAATGAAGACCCGCCCAAGATTCTTCATTTCAATCCGAGGCTGAAGGGTGACTGGAGTGAAAAGCCGATCATTGAGCACAATACCTGCTACCGTATGCAGTGGGGAAGAGCACATCGCTGCAATGGGGATGCTTATAAGGACGATGATGAAACTGGTAAAGCTTTATAGCTTGTATCTTGCTCTCTGTTTTACAATGATACGATTATTTTGGTTGTATTGAGTCATCTTGTGAGATGCACTTTTGCCTGCACAAGAATATTTTTTTTTCTGTTGCGAGCTTCCTTTCCTTTTAATGATTCACTAAGAGAGGTACTGAGTGATTTTATCAGATATAGCTTCACACTGATACAGTTTTACCTGTCAAAAACCTTTTTGGTTCATCTTCACGGGTATTTAATTGTAGTTTCCAGCATTTTGTTTGTTCTGTGCTTATAGTATTTATTTTTCTTCGACTTAAATATTTTAAGTAATTAAGTTTCTAAGTCAGAGGACTATGACTAGTTCATTTTGCCATGAAAGGGCATTGTATTATTGTTTTCTAGTTCTGATGTTTGCTGTTGATTTGGTTAATAGGACAAGTATGAAATTTTTATTTCCCCCCAAATTATGGCTTATTTGTTGAGGATGATATCAAAAGTTTCTATTAACCATGATTTCTTACCACAATTAAGCACAGTGTTCGAGCATTGACAATTTAAGATCTTGCACATCCTCAGTGGAAAATTATAGTAGTCCTTAAAGATCGTACATAATTCCTTTAGTGTTGTTACATTCAACATTATGATACTTTACATTTTGGAAAAAAGCATACTTTTGTTTGTCATTGCTATAACTCTCATTCCATGATTCGTGTTCTGTTGCATTTTCTAAATATTGTTGTGGTTAGGCATACTCCTTATTTATTTCGCCTAAGATCCGCAATGTTCACTTATTGTTTTGTAGTCGATGATTTTGTCAAATGTGAAAGTTGGGAGCATGAGGATACTACTAACCTGAAAGAACCAAAAACAATTTCATGGTTGAAGAGATTCATTGGACGTGCGAAGAAGCCAGAAATGAGATGGCCTTTTCCATTCACAGAGGGTAAGCTTTTTGTTCTAACAATTCAGGCTGGGGTTGAAGGATACCATATTTATGTTGGTGGCCGACATATTTCTTCTTTCCCATATAGGACGGTATGCACCTTTTGTCTTTCTTCTTTTTCTTTGAAGTTATTATTTCCACTTGTAATTTTGGCACAAAAGATTTGAAGGAACTAGCTTTGCAAATATGCTTGCTTCTTGAATTGGATCAATTCCTCTAGTGCATTCTATTTTTGAGATTTATCGATCTTGTGTGTACTGGGGACAGGGATTTGCCCTCGAGGATGCAACTGGTTTAGCAACTAAGGGAGACGTCGACGTACACTCAATATATGCAACTTCTCTTCCAACTACTCATCCTAGCTTCTCTGTTCAACAAGTTTTAGATATGTCAGAGAGCTGGAAGTCCCCTCCACTGCTACAAAGCTCTGTTGAACTTTTCATTGGTATATTGTCGGCATCAAATCACTTTGCTGAACGTATGGCTATAAGGAAAACCTGGATGCAATATCCTGCAATAAGATCATCCACTGTGGTTGCCCGCTTCTTCGTTGCACTGGTAAGTTGTTGCTTTCCTCAGAATTTATGCACACTTATGTTTTGGTAGTTGAAAACTGACATGAAATGCACTCTCAATCTAACCTTATACAAGTGAACTAATAATCATTTAGACAATTTGGCTTTCACCTACCATGAGGCTGTGTACAAGAGATACACATTAACAATTATGGCTCTACCCTTCCATTGTTTTCCTTAAGATTCTGCTGAAGCCTCTACTAAGTGGGTTTAATTAAATGAAAATTGTTCCGCGGTGTAAGATTTTATAGGATTGCCACTTAATTGAATGACAAGCATTATGATTTCCTCTTGTTGCTTTTGTTTGTTTATTTCTTCTTAGAACCTGTTGATTCGGAATTGCCTATATTAATTTTAGTTAGGTCCTGCACTCTTTGCTCAGTACTTTCAATCAAAGTTTGTCATGCTCTTCATTTTCTCAGAAGAAATTGGATCTTTCATCCTAATATGTGCTTGCCACTGATTCCTAGCAGTTCATCACATGCTTCATGATCATTTCTCATCCTGCGAACACTGATAGTTCAAAACCATCTCATAGGATCTATTACAACTACTAGATTTATATACATTAAAGACATTATTGTTGTATGTTAAGCCGATTTATCCAACTAAAAACACATGTATGCATGATGCATCACATTAAAATCATTTTTTTTCTGATACCTTATATGAAAAATTGCATCATCAGAGTCCTAGGAAGGAGGTAAATGCAGCATTGAAGAAAGAGGCTGAGTATTTCGGAGATACTGTGATTTTGCCATTTATGGACCACTATGATTTAGTGGTTCTCAAAACAATAGCAATTTGTGAGTTTGGAGTAAGTCGAAACCCTTCACTCTTTAGAACATCATCTATCGGGTTTGCGTAGAAAATGCTATCTATTATAGAGTATTAATTCACCCATCCTTGTTGTGTAGGTCCAGAATTTGACAGCACAATATATCATGAAATGCGATGACGATACATTCGTTAGGGTGGATGTCATCGTGAGAAGACTTAAAGGGGTTGCTCCTCATGCATCTCTTTACATGGGCAACCTAAACATCTTGCATAGACCACTCCGAAGTGGGAAATGGGCAGTTACATTTGAGGTAAGTGAATTCCCTTTTTGTATGTGTGTGCGCGCGCGCGTGTGTTCCTCTGTCAAAATCGACTAACATACATAAACCTTTTTACGACTCAGATGCCGGTTGTCGATTTATATCATTCAGATTGATTTTGAATCAACTCATGTGATTCTAATGATGCATTACAGGAATGGCCAGAAGAGGTATATCCTCCATATGCTAATGGACCTGGATACATCATTTCAAATGACATTGCCAGATTTGTTGCATCCCAACATGCTAATCAAAGCTTAAGAGTGAGTTTGGTGACTCGAGTCTCTAGAATTCCGTATCGTCCGATACTTCGAACATCTTCGGTAATGTTTCGCCTAACACTTATCATCGGCAGCTATTCAAGATGGAAGATGTGAGCATGGGCATGTGGGTAGAAGAATTCAACACCACAACAGCCATTCAGTACTCAAACAGCTGGAAGTTCTGCCAATATGGATGCATCGAAAACTATTACACAGCGCATTACCAGTCGCCCCGGCAGATGCTGTGCTTGTCGGAGAAACTCTCCCGCGGCCTCGCTCAGTGTTGCAACTTCAGATGAGTCTCACCGATCGCGCCAATTTTGGTACGCTGGTATAACCCTAGCTGTTGTATAACCCTGCTCTCACAATTACTACAAGTAATGTATATCCATTTTTGATTGATCAAAAGACCCTCCAAATCAGTTTATACAATTGAAAAGTAGTCTATGCCCCTTCGTGGATCATAGTTGAGTTGGTTACGATATAACAGAGTTGTAGAAGAGGACAAGAATTCAAATCTCGATGAAATTTAGAAAGAATCCAGTATTTCTTAACCGAATTGGGATCCGTGTTCTTCATTGTTGAACGTGTTGGAGAGCTCAATCAACTGAGACGATGCCGAATTGAGATCCTTGTACGCCACCGGCCTCCGCCCTCGCCGCCGCTTCCACACGCCGAATCCAGCAACCGCCACCGCTCCGGCGAACAAAACGCCGCCCACCGCCAGCATCGCCTTCTTCACTCTCCTCCCACCGCCGCCGCTCGCCCTCACCTTGAAATACCCCACCTTCCTCTCGTTCGCCGAAACCAGAGTGATCGGGTAGTCCAGTCGATAGCAGTACCCCGACGCGTTGTGGTAGATCGCGCCCCAGCAACTGCAGTTCCTCTCGCAAGAGTCCTCGCACTGCTCCAGAGACGCCACCTTCCGATGCGCCGTCAGCTCGTCGTTCGCCAGGTCGACGCCCTTCCTTCTCAGGATGCCGAACGCGTTCGATCCGGCGGCGCAAAAGTCGCCGGCGACCGCCGGCGGGCATTCTCCCTCCTCCCTTAGGCAACTGCAGCCGCCATCGGCCGAGTTGCAGAGCCCATAGGCGCCGCAGGATGTGGGGATCTCGCAGCGGTCGGCGACCGCCCGGAGATCCTCGATCCAGATGGAGCCGTTCCAGTAGTAAGCGCGGAGGTTGCCGTCGGATTCTAGAGTCAGGCGGCGCAGCCCGCGGATTCGCCGATTGAAGGTGTTGAAGGGGAGCACGTCGACGGGGGCCGTCTCGGTTTGGTACATCCCTAAAAACCCCTCGCCCACCCGCGCGTAAATCGCTCCCCCGCCGGGGACGATCTGAGCCTTGGCTTCCAAGACGCTGTGCTTCCAGTACATACTCGGCGGCGCTCCTCCGGGTAAATCCATGTAAAGAGCGAAGTAGCTCTCCCCCAATTTCATCGAGAACCTTCGATCCCTAGAGAAAAGATCGCTTACAGAGGAAAAGTTTTGACCTTGGACGAGTGTATCAGACGGAAAATCGAAGCTCTGCCAAAGAACCAATACGGACTCCGCCACCTGCTTCTGCATCTGGATATTCGACGAGTTGAGGAGAACCACCCGGTCTCCGGCGTCTACCGGGGAAGTCGACCAGAGCACCCCTGCTTCGTCGTCGGACAGGACGAGGCATCCGTTGAAAGATAGAGAAACGGAGTCGGCCCAGCGTACGCGCCGCGACACGGAGGCGCTCCAGAGCGCCGAGGAGGAGGCAACGTGGAGGACGGCGAGGTCGAGATTCGAGTGCTCGGTGCGGAGGAAGCCGAGGGCGAAGACGCCGGTGGGATCGGCGAGCAGGGGCTGGAACTGGGAGTAGGAGGAGGGGTCGTGGGCGGCGGAGAATCCTCTTCGGATCTCGTCGGACGCGACGGACACGAACCCGGACGCTATCGCGAAGTAAAGCAGCAGCAGAAGGATGGAAGAAGGAACTGGAAGTCGCGATTACGGCCGCCATGGCGGAGGCGAAGAAGGCGACCTCCCCTCTCTCTCTCTTCATCAGTTTGACCAAAACAAAGGTTAGTGGTGAGGTAGTGGAGAAAGTAGTCTAACTCATTTTTATTTTTCTTAATTTTTTTAAAAAAGTATATTCTTTCATATTGTTTTTGGGTCGATCCCCAACTATGACATATTTATAAGAATTTTCCTCCAAATGAGGAACGCAATCAAAGGATATTAGGCATCTGGATTGACCATCGTATGCGCTTCCCGATTTACCCTGATGGTCGGTGGAAAATTTCTATGGGACCGGGCCGATCATCCCAGGGATTGAGTCCATGAGACTGACTAGGATTTATCATTTTTGTTCCCGGGATAATGGTGCAACGGTAGGACATCCGGATTATAATCTAGGGACCCGCGGTTCGATCCCCAGCTAGACCCGACCACGGTTCGGAACCGCCGGTTCGACGGTTCGGAACCGCCGGTTCGACGGTTCGTGGGAGGTCGACCCTTAACCTTAACCGCCCAAGACGGTTACGGTTCACGGTTCGGAACCGCCGGTTCACGGTTCGGTTCACGGTTCGCCACGGTTCGTGACGGTTCGAGATTATTATATTAAAAAATTTAAAATTTAAAATTTATATTAAAAAAATATTGAAAAAAAGAGAAAAGTCGATGTAATTAGTGGTGCATATTTCAAGACCGGTGAGAATTGCGTTCGTTCCCCATCAACAACGTCTTAATATGGATTTGAATTAAATAAAGTATATATATAATTATATTAATTTTATAAATAAAAAGTGTTGTAGAACATTGGTGAGCATGTAACTTCTTAATATGGATTTGAATTAAATAAAGTATATATATAATTATATTAATTTTATAAATAAAAAGTGTTGTAGAACATTGGTGAGCATGTAAGCATGCATGTTCGATTCCCAGCTGTTGCAATGTAGGTGTTGATTTTTGAAAAAAAAATAAAAAAATCCAGAAAAACCCAAACCGGCGGTTTGAACCGCCGGTTCAAGAGGGCTTGAACCTTAACCGGCCCGGCAGCCTGCCGGGCCGGTTACGGTTCGGCCCGGCTAACCGGGTCAACGGGCCGGGTCCGGGTTTGACCCGGTCCGGTTCCGGACCGGGTCCGGGCTGGACCCGGCCCGATGTGCTTCTCGATTTACCCTGGTGGTCGATGGGAAACTTTCGTTGGATCAGGCCGACCACCCTCAGGGATTGAGTCCATGAGACTGACTGAGATTTATCAAAAAAATATATTCAATTTCACTATTAAGATAATCATTATTATCACTTATTTGATAATTGTCTCAATATATTTTTCTACTTGCTTAAATCAATAATTTCACAAATTAAATTTTTTTAGATTTAATCAAAAATAGCATTATACAGTGAGGCATGAACACGTGGCGTGCATCTGACGGGTGAGACGAACGTGAGTCCTCCCCGATGCCTGACACGTGGGCTAAAAACTAATGCAACCACCCATGAGTAACGACTTAATGGCCACCTGCTCGAAAAATGATCCAAGCCTCTTCGTTTCGGCTCGTCTCTCTGATCGCGTCACTAACGCGGCTCTCGCGTCTGTTTCCCTCGCCCCGCCGCCTCGCTCTCCTCCTCCTCCGCCCCCTTTCTCCGCCTTCTCATCCTCCTCTTTCTTCCAGAGCCAAGCGGCGTCGTTGAGCAGCACGACAAATCTGCGGTGCCGGGGACTGTTGCGGCAGACGTGGCGGCGGAGGCATCGGAATTGATGCGGTCGGATGAAGATAGGGCGGAGGATCGCAGCGCGTCGACGAGAAGGGGAATCGCTACTGGATCCGCTTTCTCTGGCCGCCTCGGCGGTCGTTGATGGCTCTGCAGATGACATGGCCCGCGCGCTCCCGCAAGGGGGGCGCCGCCCCTCTCGGCCTCAAAAACCTGGGCAACTCCTGCTACCTTAATAGCGTTCTCCAGTGCCTCGCCTACACCCCTCCCCTCGCCCAGTTCTGCCTCTCCTTCCGCCATTCGTCACTCTGTAAACCCTAGCCCCCGCCCTGCCCCATCTGTTTGCCCTAGTTTTCTTTCGGAAATTTCATGCAAATCCTTTGTTTGTTTGTTTGGAGAACTAATTTTGGTTTTGTTTGCTTTTCAGGCAAGTCGGTGTTCGCGAATCGGGAGGAGTGCCCGTTCTGCATACTCGAGCGGCAGATCGCTCGATCCCTCACTCTTGACGGAGCGAATACCACCGAAGCGCCATCCAAGATTCTGAAGTGCCTATCCCTCTTCGCGGAGCATTTCCGTTGGGGGCGTCAGGAGGACGCTCACGAATTCCTTCGCTATGTGATCGACGCATGTCATAATGCCTGCATCAAGATCCACAAGCAAAGTGGTGGTGGTGGAGCCAGTGGAGGGGTCGCTAATGGAGATTCTAAGGTGGATGAGCTCTCTGGGCCCAGCACGGTGATGAAGGAGATTTTTGGAGGGGCGTTGCTGAGTCAGGTGAAGTGCCTCTCTTGCAAGGGGGATTCGAACAAGGTGGACGAGATTATGGACATCTGTCTCGATGTTTTCCATAGCAGTTCCCTGAAGGATGCCCTAGCTCGATTCTTTCAGCCTGAAGTATTAGATGGCAACAATAAGTACAGCTGCAGCAAGTAAAAGAGTCATTAAGTCATTTATTTTCTATCATAATACTATAAACTATGTCAGAGATATTTATTTGTTTTTTGTTCCTTCCTATCAGTTGTAAAAAACTCTCGGTAGCCAAGAAACAGATGTTTATACTTCGAGCACCAAATGTTCTAGTCATCCAACTTAAGGTGATAATTTTGTTTTTGTTCTCTACCGCAAACATACTAATTCTATTACATGGGAATCTTAAGGGTAAAATTCATTTTCTTGTAGAGATTTGAAGGCATACATGGTGGGAAGATTAATCGGAACATTGATTTTGATGAGCTTCTTGGGCTTTCAAAGTTCATGTCCAATACAAGTCAGGTTTGTTTATGCTGCACTTGTAGTTATATTCAATTTTGGCAATTGAATGAATTATTCTCAGCAGTAGTGCTTTTATGTAGAGTTGGTAGTCACCAATGTAAGCACATAAGTGAAGGTATCCACAACTTCTCTCAAACTATTAGATTATTGCCAATCAATGCTAGTTAAAATGGTCTGTAATGCTTTTAGTACGGATGGTTCACCCTACTGCATGGTTTGGATTGTCGGTCTTGTTACCTAAAATACCAATTTGGTTCAGATTTCATAGATTTTGTATGGTTTGATCTACTTTCTGAGTTTTGATCGATGCTTGACAGGTGTCTATAACCCTTGAACTAGCACAAACCAACTCTTGGATAATCATGAGTCTAGTATTCCTCATGGAGTGTTTCTGATATGATTACCATTTCTTCCATCATTTGTTTCTAGGTCGATAGTAGCACTTATCTATTAGATATAATGCATTGTCTCTCAGTAATTCTGGAAAGTTTCTTTTTATGAAAGATATAGGATGTTGATGTTTAAATTGTCAAAACATCCTAATATGATATACAATTTCATCTTGATTTAATCATCTTCCCATGTTTCATATTGTCCTCTAAAGTTCCATGACTCAAAACTGATTCATCTGATTCTTGCTGTTTTAAGCTTGATTCTTTCAATGTATATGGAGACCTAACTAGTCAGATGTTTTACTGGCCTTTTCCACTTTAACTCTTAGGCCTTGATCATGTGCCCAATAAATTGGGAAATGTTAGATTGAGCATGGCCAATCCATATCCAACTCAGCCATGCCGATTTTTCCAACTATAATCTAAACCATTTCTAATCTTGCTAACCAGGCTATTCTTTGTACACTAGTTTTGAGTTCTGAGCCAAAGTTCACCAAATTTTTTAGCATGATCTGCATGTTGGAGGTCAATATATGCTTCCTATTGTGAGAATCTTTTGCTACTGACTAACAAATCAAGTCTCCAGTTGTTGGTTCTATTTCAAGAAACCTTGAGAATTCCTTTGATTACTAGGCAGTGCATCACATGCCTCTTTCTAGGGATAAATTTTGTCTATGTGGGCCTTGAGATGTCATGAATGTCTGGAATCTTAAGCGTGGAAGATTACTACTGAGTGGTTGAGTGACAACTTTAATATCAAGCTGGAAGCGGGAGGATGTAGTCATTAAGATTGGTTCAGGGCTTAAGCTTTGTGGATCATGTAGTTCAAGGCTCCCTAAGAATTGAGTTTAAAATTGTCTATGAATGGGACATAAACCTTTTAGCTTGTGAGTTATAAGATATACTTTTCCTTTTAGCATAGAAGTCTGATAGTAGTGCCTTTAAATGGTTAAATATCTTTTAGACAACATTAAAGTGTTTGTTATGGAAGTTTATATCAATAATAGTTAGGGCTATAAATGAACTAAGCGTTTGTGAGCAAGCTTAGTTCAATTTGGTGAGAGCTTATCTATGTTCGTTCAATATAGACAAGGTCAATTAAATGAATATGCTTAAACAACTCATTAAATTAAATAAAGAAGCTTGAACACATATTTGTTCGGCTCATTAATGTTCGTGAATAAAAATTGTGAATTGTTTATGAATAATGTTAATGAACAATATCAACGAATAAAACTTGTGAACCATATTTATCAATAAAATTTCTTATTAAACTTGTAAATAAACAAAGAAACTGTTAAAATCAACAAACAAGCTCTCAATATCAAGATCACTAACCAATCAAAAATGTTTAAAAATGTAAAAATTTCAAACAAACTTGAATTATGAGCTCAATGACATTTAAACAAACCAAGCTCAAGCCAAGCTTGAACCAAACTTACGCTCAAGAAAAAGAAAAGAACCCATGCATGAACAATCTTTTAGTAGCCTGGTTGATTTTAGGCTTGGCTCTGTTACTTCTATTAAACAAGCTTGAACAGCACAAAACTTGACTCATTTATAGCCCTAATAATAGTGAATACTAATATGATAAGGCAGTAAAGTCTATTGACCATTTTTCTTCTTCAACCTCTCAACTTTTCTTCACGCAAACAGAAGGACAACTCTCTAGCTACTACATTCTCCTGCAACTACTTTAGAAGATATCTTCTGGTTTATTAGATCTTTTGCAGAGTTTCTCAGTGGTTTGAACAATGAGTTTCCTAAGTGGCATCATTTGGGAGATGCAATAGAGGAAGTATCCATCAGTGTGTAGATTACTTGAATTATATGGGTTGATATGCCGATTCTCATAGAATTTTTCTCCTTTTTTTTTCCGGCTAGAGCAATGACCAATTGCCTTTCTGCCCTTTCCTGATGGGTATATATATATATATATATATATATATATATATATAACCTTTAGACCAAGCATTTTTATCAAGGCTATTTGGCTATCATATTTCTAAACTTGAGTTATCAAATCACAGGATCCGGAGCCAGAGTACAGTCTTTTTGGATGTATAGTACACTCAGGCTTCTCACCAGAATCGGGACATTATTATGCTTACATTAAGGTACTTGTTAAATTGCATATTCAATCTTTGACATTCTATTGGATGTGTATTAGTGATAGCTTTATTTATTCATGTTTCATTTTATTTACCTTAACAGGATGCTTCTGGTAGATGGTTCTGTTGTAATGATGCCCATGTTTCACTTTCAAGCTCACAAGAAGTTTTGTCTGAGAAGGTTTACATGCTTTTTTATATACGCACTAATTGTTCCCCAAAGCCAAACAAATCTGATTTGTCTTGCAATGGATTCAAACCTTCTATTGTAAATGGTAGCAGTGTTGAAAGCCAAAAGACTGCAGAAACTTTAAAACCAATGATTGCTAATACCAACGGGGCATCTTCTACGAATAATGGTTCTGCATTGCTGAAGAACAGTAAACCATTTTCATCTCCACAATTTAAGCCCATTAATCTGAAGAACCTTGAGACAAAAAGGACTTTCCCAAATGATAATGGGAACCTTAATATTCAGAAAAAAAGAGCTATTGGGGAAGACACAACATCACATGCATGTAATTCCCTTAGTGAAAATAAGATGTTGCAAAAATTTGAGACATTGACAACTTCTAATCTTGATGCAGCTAATGTGGATGTATCTCCTGATATAGTCAGGCAACAAAATAAGCATATGCCCCTTTGGCCAAATGGAAATCGGTGCTCTCATCCATCAGACAGACACCCAAACACAGAGGACACTGAGTCTGCAGCAGCTATAAGAAAAGGTTCCAGTAATTCTAGTTCACCTAAACTGAAGATTGACAAGCTTCATAAAGTTAATTCAGAAGTACATAATACAAAAAGCAGAGAAAATCCAGATACGAGCTCTAATGGTGCTTTGCCAAGGAAAAATGGCTTATGCAAGCATCAGCTGTCATGTGAAAAAAGGCATTCTCGAGAAATTGAAAAGTTCAAAGAATTGTGAGTATTTCTTCTTCGATGACGGAACTAAGAAATTTCAGTTATGATAAGCCATTCTAGCTGCTGTGCCCTCGTTTTGCATCTGTTAATGCCATTGTTTGCACCATCATACACCAAAATATCTACTAGTTGGAACCAGGTGTAAATAGTTTTCATATTGTTGGTCTAATGGGATCATGAAAAGTCGCTGATGTGATACTTGACCTTGTTTTTACCTAGTCTTTTCTTTTTCCATATTGTGCTCTGCTTATCATGATAGTGTTTTCTAGGCTCTCTGAAGAAGCCTCTTCCGAATTGCACTCATGTGGATGGGTGGATAGAGTTCAAGACTTTATGCGAGCTAAAAAAAGACTATGCATGCAAACAGCAGACGCCTCTTATGATAAGAGTTCAACAAGGTAAACATCTGCTGAAATTTTGCATACATGAGTTAGAATATCTTTGAGGAATTTTCCAATTTCAAGATGATGTTTATTTTACACACTAACTCTATTGTTACTATGCTACTAAATGATGTCTTTTTTGATATTTGACAGATGTTATATTCATGATTTGTTTCGTATGCTGCTGCTGTATTTATTGTCAATTGGATGGTTGTAAAATATTTTTATAATTATTTGATTGCTAAATACAATAATTTTAATTTGCTATCTTAATGCAGGAAACAATTGATAAGTGATGCAAGGAAGACTTTCATCTTGCAAATTCCTGAATCGCTAAAGGAGCGCCTCATCGAACGCCTCAGATCTTTTAGTCAAGAGACACCTCTTTTGGATCCTTGAATACGAAATAAGGTATGGTTTCTAGTTCACCCAAGCCTGGAACTTTGCGTTGAAAATCTGTTGTTTTTTTGTAATATATATTTTGATTGGCAATTTATCTATCTCAAATCTAAATAAATGTTTGGTTATCCAGTCTTAATGTGCTGCAATTTGGATGATGGTTGGACATAAGACCCGACTATTCCAAACTCAAAGGCTTACATGCGTCCACGATTATATATTCTTTTGATACCTGAAGAATGTCAAAATTTTTACGGTAAAATTCAACGGAAACATCGCCTGAAGCTTCTAGTTCTTCAGATCTTCATCAGTAGCTCTTGCTCCCTCCATCAGTGAGATTCACAATTTTGACATCGAAATTTTTTTTGTACTTGGAGGCGTCAAATTGAGAGTTACTTACCCCATGTAAAGTATCCTTTTTTGTTAACTTTGCCAATCATCTCTTAGAGGATCTCCTTTTCGATATCTTGTGTTGTTGAATGTTTGAATATGATGAACGCAGTCATTGAGCTACATACATCAAGTAAATTCTGCCACTTATTTTAAGAAATTCTCCATGTATGCTCTCTTCCCTCCCTGTTGTGTCGTTATGTTTGTATGCTCACCATTTTAACAGCATTCGAACTAATATATTGAAGCTCTAATCATTCGAAATGGCGTGGGTATTTTATTTGTTTTGATGCATATTAAAAAATCTACATGTGATAAGGAGGATTGTAATGGGTACATTAGACTGTTGGAGAAGATATTACAAAGTTCATCGAGCATACTTGATACACGGAGAAGAACCAGGAATATAATTTACATTTGTCCAAGGCTTTACATTTTATAGTGTTGCGTTATCATATATACAATAATACATATCAAGCATACAGAACCTGAGCACTGGATGGTGTCAAGTCGCTGAACTCCGGCAGCCCATCCACTTCTCGCCACCGGACAGCAAACTTGTGCTTCTTTGTTCTTCCGTCGGCCCTGTAGAAACCTTCATCATCCACCTGGCCTATAGCCACATGAAGCCCTCGGCCAACAACCACAATCTTCGAACCAATGGCAGTTACTGACAGCGGCTTGTGAATTCGCTCGGGCATGGAAGCTCCATCGACGGCATCCCAGGAGTTTGACTCAGGATCGTAGACCTTCAATCGCATCCTCTCAAGCTCGGAGATCACAAACAGATGCCCGGAAATGACGACGCTGGAACCCGTCCACCCTTCTCGCATTCCGACAGACATCGTCTCCCAAATGTTGGATTTTGGATCATAGACCTGCCCTCGAGGGAAGGACACAAATGGCCACACACAACCTTCAGTCACATACAGTCTGCCGTCGAAGACGGCAGAATCATAGGAGGCCATGTTCATGCCCATGCTCGCAATGGGGCACCAATTCCCGCTGATAGGATCGAGTGCCTCGGCCGAGTCGAGCTCGAACTGGTCCGTGCTATACCCTCCGGCGACATAGACCCGTCCATCAATCACTCCGCCGGCGAAGAACGATCTTGCAGTGAGCATCCGACTCATTACCGTCCACCGGTTTCGGTGAATCTCATACTTCAACACCAAGTGGAGGGGGCAATCCATGTCGGAGACCAGCCCCCCGCAGACAAGGAGTGTGCCGTCCGGCGGGATGGCAATGCACCCGAACCCGCGAGGACAAACACGATCCCGGCACGGCATGGCCGGAATAGTGTGCCAAGACAAGTGAGTGAGGTCCAAGACCTGCCATTGGATCTTCCCAGTGCACCTGTGGAAGGCCAAGGTGAAGAGCCAGGGGTCGCTAAACCCTAGAGCCTTCCTCTGGCTGAAGAAGCACTCTTTGTTGGCGAGCAGCCGGTGCCACCGCCGGCAGACCAGACGACACGACACATGGGTGGCCACGGGGAGCCTGAGGAGGCAGTTCAAGGCGACATCATCAGGAAGGCCGGGGATTAGGGGAAGTGACTCCGCGGCTGGTTCTTCGGACACTTTCGACATCGCCGGAGCTGGAAAATAGGGCAAAGGTGAGGGGGTCATGGCCAATCTAAACTTGGGAGTTAACTTCATTTGGGAATCCCCAAGCTTGTGCACAGGAGACAGGTGGGATGAAACCCTAACCCTACGCATGTCTGCCTACCCTCCAAGATTAGAGCAACAATCCAGAATCCCTAACAAATTTGTACTCCTGTCCTCGATCTTGGAGCTCCAAAAACCCTAATCTCTTCTTCAGTCAACAAACCAGAAACTTCAGCAACCCTAAATCCTTCGAGCAACATAGAACAAGAAAACCACATACGGCTGCTACTAACTGAAAAAATTGCAGCTGAAAATAAGAGGAGGAGAGGGTCGAATCTCACAGGAAAATGAGAAGGCGGAGGCTCGTGGAGGATCAAAATCACATCTTGGGCTCTTCTTCCTGCCAAAGGAGGGATCTTGATTGGAAGCGCAATCGAACCTGGAAGAAAAGGGGGAGAAGGAAAAGGCCAAAGGGTTTGTTGAAGTTGCTTTCTTGCTTGAGCTGTCTTATTTATAATGACAAGGTCTCATTGTTTGTGCCAACCAAACTGTCTGTAGAAGACAAGTATTGTTTTGGAGAATTACCAGAAGAATAATAATATTTTGAGGGGAGGAAAATGTTAAAATAAAGGATCATATAAATTAAACAGAGAGGATGAATCATAAATTTCCATGTTTTCAATATGATGATATATATATATATATATTTGGTTCTAAGAGTGAAGTTTAAATTTAATTGAGATGTCTCTGTAGAGACTAGTTTGTTTGTTTTTTTAATTATATAATTTTAAAATTTTATTAAACCATATTAATTGACTTATCTCTTCCTTTATATTTATATGTTTTTTTTTACCCGAAGATATGATTAATAGGATCGTAAACGAGTTAAATTTTATGTTTAAATTTATTTTTTAATTGATAAAATAATCTGAGTCAAGACGACTTAAAATGGATTAAGTTGTTGAGATGATGATTTAAGTTTTTTTATGGGTTTAAGTTTGATTCAAATTTAACTTGAACTTGATTAGTTTAGATATTATCAAAATTCTTAGTTTAAGGTTATTTGATTATTTAAAATTTTTATAATTTTAAATTAATTATTAAATTTAATAGAAGACTGTATATTCATTTTAAAAGTTTATTTATTTATTATATTAATAAGAATTTTATTGATGAATCTGATTTATCAATTTTATTCTTAAATATTATTCATGAACAATTCACTTCAATAAAAAATGGAATTTGTTATCCCAGCGGTTCCACATGATCGGTCTTATGACCATCTGTAAGGAGGTAAATCAGAAAGATACAGTTGGCTACTACGAAGAGGGTATTGCCTCAGCTTCGTCGAGATTCGACCTTTGAGCACTGTAGCAAGTCTGTTCCGCAGTAACCAATTCAATCATGCCCCAAGACATTTATAAACAATTCACGATCCATATTCATGAACATTAATTAAGCGTATTTGCGTATTTAACCTAGTTCATTTAGTTTAATAAGTTATTCAAGATTGTTCATTTAATTGACTATATGTGTATAAATAAATTATTACCAAATTAAATATCAAATTTGTCTATGAATATTTGATTCATTTATGGTCCTACATATTTATGGTCCTACATATGATTGAAGTAGAGGTAATTCTTGCCCCTGGGACAACAGTGAGATGGCTAAGTCTGCCTACAATAAATGATCATGCATTTAGAATTCAAAATTCAACTAGGACAAATTTATAAGAATTTTCTTTTAAATGAATAATAGATTCGAGAATGCTAATTGTTAGACGGTCCTCTTCACTTCTTAATTTATTTTGATAGCTAGTGGAAACTACTCTTGAATTTTATATACAGGTTGAAGTGTTATTGATATTTATGAATTCCATAAAAACTCTTTAAAGTTTACTAATTTTCTAAACTTAAAAATTTTAAATTATCAAAATAGCATTATTTTAAAAATCGCCATATTTCAATGTGATTATACTAGAAAGTATATAGTAAATAGCTTTATTGTTTTATTCGGCTCAATTTCATAATTATTTTAGGATCACAAAAATATTTAATGGCTACTGATAGTTCCAACTTATTTGGAGGAATTTGAAATAACTTGTTTTTGCATGAAAAGAAAATGCCACAAATAGATCCATAATTTTATTTATTTATTTTCAACATAGCAAAACACAAGCAATTAACATTAATCCCAAACTTATATATACATCCGTGAGTCCTGAACAGAAGGGCTCACAGATCAAAATGAAGACAACAAGTGATGTTCTTAGTTGTTCTTCAGACTTGTTCTTCACTAGCACACCTATTTCACTACACAAAATGTGTGTATATACAGCCACCAAAATAGCAAAAGTTTATCCTTTTTGTAAGTTTGGACATTTGCGAGCCCAATGGCCATGCTTGCGGCACTTGAAGCACTTGTTCGAGCCAGAAGATTTTGTTCCCTATGCCAACAGAGGGATCAATCGACGAGGAAGACAGCTTCTTGGGGCAATCCCTGACCCAGTGACCTTCTTCTCCACATCTGAAACACAAGTTTGAGGAAGTCGAAGGAGGCGGCTTTCCGGTTGTGTTTTCAGAGGTATCAGATGAAGATGGCAAGCGGTTGGGACAATCACGGTGCCAGTGACCTTCCTCTCCACATCTATAGCAACGTGAGTTGTCTCTCTCGTTAGACAGTTGGGTGCTCGTGTTCTTGCTAAGCTCCTTGCTAGTCTCTTGATCTATAACAGTAAGTGAATGTTGGGCTGCCCGATCACAGAGCCATTTGAAGAGATCACAACTCTTTCCCTGAGTTGAAGAGAATGCCACAGATAACATTCAGATGGAAAGAATAAGCACAAATGACAATGATTCAGAAGCAGTTTATATTCCAGAGAAATATCGACGAGGGATAGATTAAGTCTTCGTCTAAAAAATGAAACTAAGAGGAATTATTGAATCATAACTGGATGCATCAAAAAGTTAGTTACTTGCACTGACACTATTGACAGCAGTTAGCAAATCTAAAGTGGATTATGTAACTAACAATACTGTGGCAACAAAGAGAAATCATCTTTCTGTAGAAGCAATAAGTGAGTTAGCAAAAAAGGAAGCTTATAGGTCTATCCTAAACGAAAATTCCAATTACATTCTGAGAAAACTATCAGGACCTGAGTCAACTTGCTAATCAGGTATACACACAGACAAATATCCAGGTAGAGAACAATTGGCTGGATCACTAAAATAAGTGGCAAATATTCATTGAGGTTGTCACAGATGAGCCATGTTAACTCATTTACATTATCTTGTTTGTATTTTGATTAAAATTTTCAGTTTTAAGCTTGGTTTTATTTGAGTTCAAAAAGTTGTGATCTAAGTGATAATATATTCTCAATATAATAGACTCAAATAGGGCTAAATCAACAAAATGGTTGATATGTTCCAACATACCTAGCTTCTGCAAGTTTCTTTTCTTTAGAGAGCTTACCCAAGGCCCACATTAACCCTGTTCCTCTAAATACATTATGCCTTGCTCTATTTAATGTAGAGGTTAGTATTTTTCACTCTGGGGTTTTAACTTATGGGTGAATTCTTGGTTCTTGAAGTGTTAAACCTAGTCACCTTCTTCGACAGCAAGTTTCCTAATTATTTGAAGCATAATTTCCCTTCTCCCTTTTCATCTAGCCCTGGATTTGTTTATTACCTTAAGTATTTATGTTCTTTCGCTATATTGCTTATCATGAATGCCTAGTTGAAATATTAAACTCTTTCACAGCGAGCATGCTCTTGCTTTAATCCATGCTTCCCTCTTATACATCAATAATAGCAACATTTTCATGCAGTGCTACAATTGGAAATTTTGAATCTATTAAATGGTGCAAAGAACTTCAAATCTCTAACTCAAAATTTTAAGCTAGTAAAGGTATAAAAGGTACAATTCTAGCCCAGATCTTTGCTTATATGGAAGCAAATTTCAAAACTTACAAGTTAAGGATCAAAACTGTAGCCCTTTTCTGATATCAATTTAAGGACCGAACAAGAATATTCTAAAGAACCAAGTTCAAATTGCGCAGGTGTTAATATCTCAAGCCGATTGTCAAAAAGATTAAAGAATCCTTACATTTTAAATATTGTTCAGAAGAAACATATAGATTTTGCCATCCTTGAACTTAACTAATAATCATTTTCGGCTGTCTTTGAGAGTTAACGAACCAGAATAGAAACATTTTTTTGGCTCTAACCAAATACGATAAAATTTAAAGGAAAATTTTTTACCTAGCATGGTTCAGAGACAATCTCCATATATTTGGTTTCCCAAACATCACCTGCATGGCATGAACAAAGAATAGAACAGGATATACCATCAAAGTTTACTAGATTTAACAACATAGACATTTGATACAGCAAACCAGATACGAAAACCGAATACAAAAAGAATCTGTATGCACAGGTAATTTACAATGATTTTGGCATACCTTAAATACTGGTGTAGAATACTTGTTAGAGGCCTTTTGAGAAGGGGCTGGGCCTGGATTTGGTTGATCGCACCACTTGAAGAAGTAGCAGCCACCATTATTCTAAATGAAAGATTAATCATCAAAGAACCAACTATTGCATAGCAATTAGGGTTCATAAATAGTTCTTAGGCTACCAAGTAGTTGGTTGGATGGGAAAAAAAGACACCTTTTGGATCAATGGCAACAAAGAACGACGAGCTTTTAACACTGAGTGTGTGTTCTTGTTCTTTTTGCAGAGGATGAAATGTTATCTTGGAGAAAACATATTCAATTTTCAGTAAAAGTTTATCTGAGCTTTCATTTCCGATTCCTAACTGGAAAATACCTTAGCAGAGAAACACGAAACAATTGTGAAGGAGAAGCTTGGGGAATTAACGGATACTCACCGGCGTGAAAGGACAAGAATAGAACTTCCGGCCAGGGTTCCTAGCCGTGTTCGAAGTGAGAACCAAACATTTCCCAGATCCACAAGGGCACGCCATGTCCGGCACGCTGCCGTCCTCTGTGACCACGGGAGCCGATCCTCCTCCCACCTCCTCTTCGAGCCCGACATCGCAATCACTGTCCCGGTGCCCTCCCAGGCCGCACCTGGAGCAAGGACCTTTACCGGGTTGGGGGCAAAGCGCGACCTTGTGTGCTCCCTCCTCGGCGGCAGGGCCGCCCGGCGTCGGAAAAGTCGGAGGAAGAGACAAGCTTCCGGCGCTTGACGCTCCCACTGGAGGTCGTGGCCTCACCAGCCTCCTCCACCGAAAGGACAGTAACAGCGTCGTCTTCGACCTCCTCGATCACCTCGGCGTCGCCGCTGCTACCTTTCGTCGCCATAGATTCCCGCAGGGTTCGCGTCTACCTGGCGAAGCGGAAGCGCCGCAACCTGGCGCCGGCTTCGAGGCCGACGGTCCTTCTATCGTTGGTAACGGCTGCTTCACGTTACGAGACATCACGAGCGTTTTATCCATTATACCGATACAACGGAATGTATCGGTCTGAACCCGAAACGACGCAAGATATCGTGTCGTCGGTGGCCTCGTCGCGGCCAAGCGAAGCGATTGCGCATTCGCCTCATCCCCTCCCACGGAAAGCATCGCCGGACCTCGATCAAATCGGCACCGAGCGCCTTCGCACCTACTCGTCACTCTGCAGCCTCTCCGCCAGAGTCCACCGCTTCACGCCGATGAGCGGAGAGGGATATTTTCGCTAGCCTTTGAGCTCGTGCGTGTTGATGGGCGCGCAGAAGAGCATTCAGGCTGGTAAAGGTTAGTTCTTTGCTCGACCTCTGCATCTTATCTGTCTTTTTTTTTTTTTGTAAATCTGATCAAAGATTTGGCGCTCGTTCTGTGGATTAACTCAGCTAAGATTGATTTCAATGTGGATCTCACCCAGAATCTTTGTGGAGCCTTCTTGTTGCCACACATAAGGTCGATTTTAACTCGAATTGCACTACTTGTGAACGTACATTAACATAATGTTATTTTTCTTTGTTTAGGTATTCTAGAAACCCATTTTCACAGGTTTTTGCAAGGTATTTTTCGATTGTTTTGCAAAAAGGTTGAGTTTGCTACTTGGAAAGTTGGCTAATGCTATAGTTTAATGTTTTGGATTGTGTTTGTTGTTTTAGGCTTTCATTGAAGCACCCGAACCTCTTCGGAAGAAATGAAAAGTTGGATATATTCTGGGACAAAGGCCTTGACGATTCAAATATTCTCATTGCATTCAGGCGCCCAAAGCCTGACTGGTTTTGTCCGCAGTCATTTACCTTTCAGGTCAAGTTTTACTTTTCCCTACATTCTCGATCAACTGTTTTATGGTTTCTATATGTATGTTTTACTTGTCAAACTTAAAGGTGTGCCTAAATCATCAATAACAAGCTTGTGACCCCCAAACTATCTGGTATCAGTGGCATGGAGCTGATCCTTTCATTTACCTCTACTTAAAACTTAGTTCGAAACATTTGAAAAATCACTTATATTACATCAAAAAGAGTTTTCTTTGGTTCTCACTACCTCACTTCGTTAACCTCAAATCATTTTTTTTTAGTTTGAACAAAAGATAATTAATTTGACATTTAGTTATATCCAAGTGCTGAAAGTGCTATCTATTATTGTGCACTATTTGGGTCTTCTCTTCATTTTTGGATATCTAACACTTTATTGACCTAAACATGTTTTTTGCTTAAATGTGATTCAGCATTCAGTGGCTCCTGAGATTGCAGTTCATGGGTTGCCTGTTGATCATTTCTCTCGTTCAGAGAGTGGTGATGTCAATCTTTGCCGTTTCTCAGCAGGTGTAGATTTCAATGAGCCTTCTACTTCCCATTGGTGCAGCACCACAAGCATCAAATTTGAGGTGTTCATCAGTTATCATTCTTAAAAAAGATGATTATTGAGATTTAAAGTATATAAACCAATTAAAATCTAATTCTTGCTGCTTTGTATGTTAGAGTATGTGACACCTACTTGACATTGAAGATATTTCTATCAATAATGATAGATAACATTATCAGTTATCCTTTTGGACTTTATCATTAAATTAGGATCCATATTCAGCTTAAGAATTTTCTATTCTTCCTTTTATTCCTAAATTCATTATTTTGTTTGGAGAGCCCTGGACAATAGTATCACATATTATTTCTAATTCATATCTCTATTCAGCATGTTCGTCCTCTCGATAATGATGGTCTCTCCATAAACATGGATCTTGATGGTTTTCCCATAACTTCCAGGTATCTGAAATTTCCTTACAAGGCATCACTCTGGAAACTAGACTTCATTTTGCTCATCAATATTTCCTTGTTATTCAGTGGCAGGTCTTATGATAATATGGTAGTTTTGAAGCAAGAATCACAGTATGCAGTTGCTAATGACAATAATTTTACAAGAGTGAGTTAGATGAAATCGTCATCTATTTCTTCCAAATGTAGTAGTCATCCTAATAGATCTATATCAACATTACTTTGTGTTATTCCCAACTATTTGGGCCATCCTAATAGATCTAATATTCATCAGTTAAATTTTCAAATGGAGCAAGGACTACCTCTTTTGTCCAAATCACTCATTTTCAATCGATTCAAGTTTGTTGCATCCAAAGGATTTAAATTAGGGCCCACTTTTTTGGTCACAAGGTATTTAATTGTTTCATTACCTTTTTTCTTGTTCAGATTTATGGATTATCGCAAACAAATCTTAACAGTCTTCTTTTCAATCTCACAGTCTGACAGGTGGTTCCATTGTAGGGGACATGGCACCATATCAAGCATTTGCGATTGGTGGCATTGATAGCGTCCGAGGTTATGGTGAGGGTGCAATTGGCTCAGGAAGGTCATGTCTGGTTGCTAATGGTGAATTTACTATTCCTATGGTACGTGAATCAAGCTGCTCTGTACAATCCTTTTTTTCTCTGCAAGAAAGAGTTTGCGCATGAAAAATACTTATCATTGTTGATTGGGCTCATGTTATAAGCGGAGGAAGATTCTCAGAACATAATCTTCCACTCTATTTGTTCATATTCGTAAGCTTGGCTAAGTAGCTGAGCTAATCTAGAAGGAAGTTTTATCAAGATAAGTACAAAAACACTTGCAAGAACAAGTGGTTGGTTCATGCACAGCCCTGCCTATGCTAGGTTCTTCTGGATTTTACACGCAAACCGTATATGTACGTTCCGATGCTGGAGCTATCCTTTGCGGCAAAATTTATGTGATTATGATTCTCTTCTGGCTACATCTACAGATGTTAAAATTAAAATTCCTCAGGGAATGTTTAAAGTAGTTAATACATAAAAGTCCTGACCACAAGATGCTATCTAATTGTTTTATGATGTAATCATACAATTACTGTCACTTGGATTTTGTTAATTTCTTCTTGAGAACTCTTACCAAGAACACTTTTTTTTATGGTAGACCAAGGAATTGGAAGGTGCCGTCTTCATGGACTTTGGAACTGACTTGGGGTCTGCTCGTCATGTCCCAGGTATGTGTTTGCCTTTTCGTATCCATCACTGCACTACAATGGAAAAACTTATGTATTTTTGTTTGACTGTAAGGTACCTTGTAATTGCCTAGAGTCTAGACATTGTGACCATAATCCGAAATTCCCATTCTAAATGGAGCTGGACCAAGGGGATCATACATTCATACAAAATATTTCTTCATCACACTTCCGATTCACAATCTGTTTGTATAATCATCTTCACCCGCCAATACATTTTTCACGGATAATCATCTTCTCGATAGATAACATTTGGAATCCAGTGGCACCATAGTTGAGTCTTACAAAGTTTAAGTTGAACAGGCAGAAAACAACAATTCACACATGCTAGCAGACTTGTCGATGTTTTTTGTTCTTTCTTTAGAGATTTTTGTGAATCTATAGCTCATTCTTTGCTGAGAATGAGCTTGCATTTTTATCGCTCGGTCCATGTTGAAGCGTCCCTTGATTGTTTTGGCATAGTTGGGCTCCTACAATGATGTCTTCTTTCTATGAATGTTCAGGTAATCCCGCGCTACGACACCGAAAACCTGGCTCTGGACTGGGTCTTGGCTACGGCATCCGTTTCAACTCACACTTTGGCCAATTTCGAGTCCATTACGCCATCAATGCCTTTCGACAGAAGACCGCCTATTTCGGCATCAGCAATGTCGGATCCTGAGCTCTCACACAATCACTGAGGCAAACATTCCTTCACCTGAAGCCCGAGTGTGAGGGCATCAGCAATGGTTGATCTTTGGATACTCATTTCAACTGTCGACCCAACAATTTTTCTACAATTTAAGCGAGCAAACTGTTCGTGTGGTGTCTTATATCACGAAAAAGAAGAAATCCATGTCTTGGAAACCAGTAGCTTGCGAGCAGTTCTACAGAGGAAAGGTTACTCATTGAAGACTCCAGTTGTTATGCAATCTGCTTTAGATGCGTCTTCTTTTGTGTAATAGAACAGTTTTTCACTCTGGTTTAAGATATTTACTCGATAAATACGATCGACTATGTCTTGGTGGATTAGCTCTGACTAACACTTGGATGGATGCTATGCGAGATGTCTAGAGTCGTCGCGATGACACTTGCAAGTGAAGATGGACTCACATCTCGTTTTGCCATGTTATTTATGATTTATGATAGACAAGAGGTTAAGTTGTGTTTGTATATTTGATGGTGATACTTTGATTGAGGATAATATTTATTTCTGTAAAAAGGTATAATCTGCCACTCTAACGGTCCCACACAGTTGGTCTTACAATTATCTGTGAGGAGGTAAATCGAGAAATTGCAGTTGATCACGACGGATGAGGACATTATCTTGATTTTGTCGTGTAAGGATAATATTCATGAGAGTACAAATATATGTATACGACACTATTCCTTAGATAGTTATCGATATTTCATCATATATAATTACTTACCTTTGGACATGTATATGTTTTGTGCCCTTATATATATTTACCTTCATTAAAAACTATTTACTCGATAAATTCATATATATATATATATATAGAAATTATTGTTTGCTTTATATTTTTCAATCTCATTCTCTAGAAAATGAGAAGTTATTTTTTAAGAAAAATAAAAAATAATAAAATATCATTCTCTAGAAGATGGATGTTGAAGTTTCATCTGATGAAGAAGAGTCTTCTGATGAAGAAGAAACACGTATGTCTTTATCTTATGAAGAAGAGTTTTCTGATGATAAGTACATGGGAGGTGCGGCTTTGCAATAGAAGATATATACTATGTCATTTTATAATGTTTGTAAAGGTTGTGTGAAGTTGGTGGATAGTTTGTATAGTTGAAAAAGCTTTTATCCTATAGTGTGATACATGTAAAGAGTTTGAAGTCATGTAATGTTGTATTATAGAAGATAAGGTTTGACCCCTTTTAAAATGATTTTTCTTTTTTAAGGAATAAATATTTTTTTACTAAAAAAAACATTGCCAACAGAAGATGAATGATGGTAAGGTATTTTCTTATATTGCATATGAGAAGTTAGATTTAACCCCTTCTTTTTAATTTTTTCTTTTTCATGAATAAGATGGTCTTTTTATTAAAAAAATTATTTTGTTTATAATTTTTCATATTAATAAACCAAACGTATTTTTCAATTTTCTTTTTTAGAAAATAAAAAATAATATATCATACAAAATATATTTTCTATTTTCTAAAAATTAAATAAAAAAAATAAAAAAACAGAAATAGAAAATAAAAAAAAAAAGAAAATAGAAAAAAAATTTCAAACTAAATGTATTTTTCTAATTTTTTTTCTAGAAAATAAAAAATAATATATTATACCAAACACACTTTTTATTTTTTTAAAAATTAATCAGAAAACAAAAAAACAGACAAAAAATAAAAAATAGAAAAAAAAAAAAATTCCACACCAAACACTATATATATATATATATATGTATTTGAATATTAATATTAATAATAAAATAATTATAAATATATTCCTTTTTAAATGGTATATTTATATTTAATATATATCTGTTAATTATCCGATGAATTTTCATGTTTGTCAGTCCGCTCGAGCACCAATTTCAACTCCCACGTGTCAATATCTTGGTCATCTCATTGCTGTTGGTCGAAATCCTGGCCGTTCCGCTTTCTTCGCCGCCTCATGCCGCCTACAAATACCGACGCGATCCCTGGGCCCCTCTCCATTCCTCTCCTGCGCCTTACTCCAGCAACCGCTCGCGTCGCGCCGGTGCCCTAGATCGCCCGTCGCCTCGCCTCTCGATCGCCGCCTTCCTTGGCTAGATCTTCCTCCGGGGGAACTCCGCTTCTGTTGCGACGATGTATAGATCGGCGCCCAGGGAAAAGGTGAGGAATTTCCCTTTTCCTTTCAGGTTTCAGATCTGCTCTCTTAATCGATGCGATTTTTTGAAGAATTGATGGGGTTGGCCTTGTTGTTTGTTTTTGGGGGATATTTTATCTGTTTTTCCTTGATTTTGATTGTATTTTTGTTCGATCAGATTGGCAATTAATGCGTGATCTAGTTCTTATTTCTAAATATTGAAAATTTTGGTTGAGAAAATTGGGCGTTTCGTGTTATAGAACGATTAGGTCCTTTCTGGACCATGAATTTGATCTTTATCAAAAAGGAAGTAACATTTTTCCGAAATTGTAAAGGATGCGTGCAAAAAGGAAAAATTTTGTCTCCAATTTTGTTAAGCCATTATAGGAAGAATATAGTTAACCATATCATCCGGTTAAAGTCAAGGTGGATTAAGAAATGATAATAGTAGGATGTCTTTTAGTTTTATATTTGATCTCTGGTTATTTTTCAATATTTTAACCATCTTGATTCAATATGAGTTTTTTCTTATTGATTCCCAATAATCCTAAAGTCCCATCAGTTTGTACCCCTTTTTTATGCAGTCTGAAATAGATTTCACATAAAACAAATTGTGAGCCATTATTAAAATTTGCAAAAAAAAAAAAAAAGAAGTGAAAAATGCTTTTCTGGTTGCTTCTCTCAAGTGTTTACCTTATAGTGTTTATATAAAACTGGATATTTGCTAATTCGTTAATTTTTTTGATGATTTGGCAGTATTTTCATCATAGGAGTGAAGGGTATGATGAGTATGAAGAAGACTATGATGAATATGAGGAGGAAGCATCAGAACATGATAGAGAAGAGGAGCCCAAACCTCGAAAGCCCACCAAGGAAGAACAAGATTTTCTTAAATTGAGAGAACAACTGAAGGACCAGATTAGAAAAAAAATGAAACGAGAAAATGCGAGTGCATTTGGATGTTCTTCTCAAAGTCAACAGAGTAAAAGAACAAATAATGGTAACAAGTAAGTAATTCCATATTTATTCTTGATCAAGAACTTCTGATGCAATCTCTATGTTTTGATTGTGTTGAAATATGTGGTTGGATAAAATTGTTGGGGCTTGCTTATAACAATACTGATTCTTTGAACTATGATTTTTGTATATCTGTGTTTATCACAAACTGAACACTGGATACAATAGTTGTATTTTACAGTGCCTTAGGAGGGAGACCAGCGATGAAATTTTTGTTATTTTCTTAATCTGTGCACAGAGTTGTCTCTTATTCTCATCGCTTCATGTGCCCCTTTTGCTTGTGTTAAAATACGACAAATGTACACATTGACTACTCCATCATGTATTATTACTTTGGAAATTAAAGCAAGTTCTTATTTATATTTTGACTCAAGAAAATCCATTCTTATGCATATTGTAATACCTAGCCTCTTGATCTGGAAAATACTTTTATTTTTATATTTAAGTTTTAATCCTCCATATATATTTCCACTTTAGTCGCTATAATCTTGTCTATTACAAAATTGAATAGTTCTGATGTTTTTTTGTCAATGCCATACTTCTCTAGATTTGGCTCCTTTTTCGGTCCTTCAGAGCCTGTCATTGCTTCAAGAGTTATCGAAGAAAGCAAGTCCATTAGAGAGACAAAGCATATTATTGAAAACAGATCAAGTTCTGTTATTGTAAGTTTCAGGCCCTTATTTTTTATTGTCTCTTGTTTCTATCTGACTGTTAAGGCATTAGTTTGATTTATGTAGCATAAGGATTAATAGTATCAGTAAAAGATTAACTTGATCCTTTTTTCTGCAGCCGAAAAGAGAAGGCTCATCCTCGGCTGCAACTATATCGAATCATCAGCATTGTCAACAACCAAAAGTTGTAAATGAGGTAGCAGCGGTTTGACTTAACCTCATTGTATGCTATTTGTAATGTTACCGACAAGTTATGGTTATATATGCTAAAACATCTATTTTGCAGATAAAAAGGAAAGCACAAGCGCTAAAAGACATGCGTGATTACTCTTTTCTATTGTCTGATGATGCTGATCTTCCTGATGCAAAAGAGGAGAATAGACCTAGGAGTTCGGCTCCAAAAGCTAGTATGAACCCTGCTTAGGTTGACTTATGGAGGCTTAAGCACTTTCATTCACGAATGATTTGTACTCATGTTTTCTGTTTCAATGGCAGATGGTCAGCCTGTTCAACGACCATCACCAGCGCATAGCAAGTTGCCAATGAACAAATCTGTAAACTCAGCCTCCATTTCCAATGGATTGAGGAAAACAGATCCAAGCAAACAACTTATGCAAAGAAAGACTGGGCCAACAAGAGAAGCTCCAGTCAACCGACCAAAGCCAGCTTCAGCAGAATCTAAGACAGGCATGGTTGGAAATGCTTCTGGCAAGTCTGTAGGGAATAATACGATGCAGCGTAGGGTTCCCGGGCAGGTTGTCGGTTCAAATAGGTCTGTGCAGGTTGTCAGTTCAAATAGGCCTGCGCAAGTTGCCGGCTCAATTAGGCCTGCACAGATTGTTGTTTCAAATAGGCCTGCACAAGTTGTTGGTTCAATTAGGCCTGCGCAGGTTGTAGGTTCTAATAGGCCGCCTAGCAAGGTAGCAAATGATCCAAGATTGAAGAAGGATATTTCAACTGTAAGACAACAACTTCCACCCCAAAGGCATCACCCTGAACAGAGAAGACCTACTCAAGGAACTGATCAGGCCAGAAAAATAGTGAAGCAGCCAATGCCTCCTCCAAGACCACAGGTTCTATTCTCTTCCTTGTCAACAATCTCATAATTGACTTCTCATGTCCTCTTGACGATGTATACATACTGATAACTTTTATGATTATTTTGGCATTGTCATGTGCTTATTTCATTCCTGACAGCATTTTTTTGATTTGGTGCAGCCTTCGAAGCAAAACTTGTCCCGCAGCAACTATGATGAACGCCCAAAAAAGAGACCTGCACCAAGGAGTTTAAGTGACGATGACGAAGATGATTATCGAAGTCTCATCAGGGGAATGTTTAGGTATATAATTGAAAACAGACCAAGTAATTTTGCTGCTTTCTTTATTTTGTTGCTGCAAGATCTAGTTGCTGTTTTCTTCAGTCTCATCAAGTAATTTTGCCGTTTTCTCTGGCTGTGCAATAACTCTCTTCGCATCTTTTATGCAGGTATAACCCCAACAAGTATGCAGGGGATGATGAAGATGACAGTGATATGGAAGTTGGTTTTGATACGATACAGAGAGAAGAGAGAAGAAGGTACACAGTTTATTTCTTTACCCATAATTTGGATTAGTGCAAGCTAAGGTTTGTTTATTCCACTGATTTGCCAACAATCATCCCTTTTGGACAATGTCTACAGCTCCTTCATTGCCAAAAAGGAGGATGACGAGCAGCTTCGCCTAATCGAAGAAGAAGAGGAGCGCGAAAGACAACGGAAACAAAGAAAAAAAGCACGCATGGGCTAGTTGATGCCCCAAGGAGTCAAAATGATCTCTGCAGTTTATCGAGCAGATCATCCCAGCCCTGCCCATACAAGGATGACTGTTCAACCATTCAGCAAGCACATTCTTGTTTTGGCTTCTGATTCATGTCTTGGAGAGCAGCTCCGTGCCGTCATGAAGATCGATTGATCTATTCGTTCGACATTAACAGAAAATTGGGTTGATTTTGTTGCATGTTGAAACGATACTTAATTTCAGTGTTATTAGCCATTCATCATCATCATCATCATCGTTAACGATCCGGTGACTGGCATTTGTTGGTTGTGGAAAAAGGAAATAATGGTTTCAAAGGATTGAAATCATTTTAGTAAAGCAAGGAAGAATAAAAAGATAATTTCCGGCGACTGGCCGTCTCTTGTGCCATAGTATTTGTGATAACTAGAGATTGTTTACCTGTTTTGGAATGAACCAAATTATCAAATTAAAATTGGTTTTTCTTTGTTTAATTCTGACTGGTCTGCAGGACACTGACGTCTATTTGAAATTTGATTGACAATATGCCATTTTAAAATAATATCAAATAAATACAATTTGGAATACTTAAGATGAATATTTTTTTAAAAAAAAAGATAACAAAGTTCTATATTATAATGAATATTAAATCTGAATTTTGTAAAATTATTTTTAAAATATATAACAAAGTTCTGACATTAGGCCGGTTTAATATTGGTTCCCGAAGATTCTCCCTCAACAAGAAATTGAATGATTTTTGTACACCACAAATCATTTCAATTGTAATTTTTCACTCGAGAAGAGATGTGATGAGATTGTAAAAAATAAAATGAACTTAGATAATAAAAATTTAAATCTCACTCAAGATTCATTATAATTTGAAATTTTTATGATGATGAACTACCCATGAAAATATATCATCTTCAAAAATAATCATAAAAATTAAATACTTAAATTATCAAAAAAAAAAATCATCCTGTAAATAGCTTCAAAATCTCGTCACAATCATTACAAACCATGAAATGGAGAAAAACCTTCAATCCAACTAACAATAGTGAATGAATCAAAACTCAAGGAGAATTAATACAACACAACAAAAATACATGGTATGATAACCATAAATCTCCCCCTTGGACGTAAAAGAATTTGAATTATGGGCGAGAAAAGGAATCAAAAATCAAAAACTATAACTGGAAAAAAACAACAACAACAACAAAAGATCATTCACATTTGGATGATCAGAAGTCTAAGCTAATGATTGGGAGAAAAGCAATATTTTCCCCACCCCCGTTGGATTACCAATCTGATTCCAGTGACCATTTGGGTCATCAATGATTGCTGTCAGTCACATGAGCCCGTGTGCTTGCATACGAAGAGCCACGTCAAAAAGGGACGGTAAATAAATGTTTGCACCTCCAAAAGGGTCAGGCGACTGGTCTGGACAATGTGCAATTGCTCGGTTCAAGTGATTATATATGATCTAGTTTGCATTAAGTCCTCCTGTAAAACAGAACATAAGCTGCTGAGGTTTTTATGCTCTCCTCGGCGATGGGGATGACGTTGCGGTCATCAAAATCATACCAACGGTTTTCTCCCTCGTGCTGCAAAAAAGAAAAAAAAAATGAATCAAAATCCAAGGGGAAAGCAAAGAAACTAGTATGAATGTTAATGGAGATCGGTCTTGTTCGGCCTCTGCCTCTATATTTACGAGGAAGAACATTTTCATCCAGTGTTGCATGAGAGATAACGAGCTTGAAATCATAGATGGAATTTATTTAGTGGGCATGGACTTACATATACAAAAGCAGTATAGTGACCACCTCCCATATTTCCGTAGTGATTGCTCACAGCATACAGTTGGTAGTTGTTGGATATTTGCTCTGGCGTGCCAGCGATGTAGTTTGTCAAATCCAGATCACGAATAGGGAAGTCTACCAATGTCTCAAGCTTGTTTTTCGTATATCTGGTATATTGGAACCTTTTTAAATGAATGACGAGAACTTCAGGCAACCTCCAGAGATCTAATTTTTTGGTAGCTTGCTGATGCTTCTTACAACTTGGGCAATACCTGTTATACATGCACAAACACAAAAGTGCACAAATACAAAAGTGCTAACAAAAATGTTTGCAAAAATCACGTGGATATATGCAGACAAATTAGCATCGATATCTATTCACAACTATGTAAGTGTTCTTAAGAATTCACATTCCAGATGATGGTAGAATGTATTTATTCCAGACACCAGAGCAGTTAAGTGAGGCCAAGATCTTTCTTACTTAGATATGATCTTAGTGTCAGGTAGTTTCTAAATTATTTTCATACGTGATCAATCAATGGCAAGTGTATTCAGAGTTTCTAACATGGGTACTGATTATACATGTAAACCAGATTTTTATATCTGATGTTATTGTCTATATTCTATAATTGTTGCAAGTAAGAATACTTTATTGTTAAAACATACTAAAGATTACTATTTTGCAAGAACATTTACAAATGCATATGGCAAATTTAAACTTACTGATGCTTATGATTTAGCAAGAACAAGTAAAGGCGATTAGATTCAAAAACAGTTTTTTGAGGAAAAAAAAAGTGGTGCAAAGCTGACATGAAGCTCAGTAGCCAACCATGATGCTAGACCAAAGCAACTGACATTATTAACATGCTTCTGCCTATTGAAGTGATATTGAGGAAAAAACATACTGACCACATATCTTCAGGGCCGAGTGGTTCCTCCTTGAGGAATGCTTCTAGGCATGCATACAAAGTACAGGAATCTTGAGATCTTTTTGGAAAAAGTCGGAACTTGTAGATCTCTGGCAACGTGTTCAGAAGATTTGTATCATATTGTTCCAATACTTTACTCTTCCAACAGACTAGCACAAATAAATGCTTGGACGTTGTAGGCAAAGATGTTGGCTCGTCCATTTCTATTTTTGATTGCATGATTTTACTCTTTTCATCTGTTAAATGAAATTCAAATTCACCCCCAGTATCAGAGACATCTGCCACTTCGTTAGGCATGCATTCACTTTCAGCTTCCATATTGAGATTTGTCTCAGAGGAGATGCTAGTGCATTTATCTTCTTCATCATCTAACCCAGAATCCTTGCTCTTTCTAAATGGACTCAGAAGCTTCAGAAACAGCTTGCGAATGGTAGATCCATCAACCACATCTGGCAGTGTTGTCACAAGAGGAACTCCAAAGCCTTTCCAATTTGTTCTTTTGCTAAGAATATAATGCCTGAATTGCAGTGTTTGATCAGAAAGGCATGGATGAAAAGAAATATGCAATCATTCCAGCAATCCATTAAACATGCAATTAGATAGTTCATAAAAATAGGAATTTCCATAGTTTGCTGGCCAAGACTGAATTTATAAAGGTATGTAGTAAACTAGCAATTCCAGCCATGTGTTCTGGCATTTTCAGGAGGAGAAAACACTGAATCTTAAGACATGAAGAAAAAGGACATTAACTACTTGTGGAGATACTAATACCCCATAGTGTTTGGTTCCATGTAGACACAAGGTTTGAAAAACATGAACGACTTTATTGTTGTCTGGGAATTCTTATACAAAACATGTATATATATTTATCTCTACTAACATTGTGCAAAGAAACTCCAATCCAAGAGAATGTTTCATATGCACTAGATGAATGATGTTGAATTACTTGCACGTAACAGCAAATATCTCCTCAACCTCAACAGAAGTTGGCACACATTGCATCGATGAATATCTATAAACCTTGGAGAGAGAAATGAAAGAACCCTTCCACCCAGTATCAAACTAATGTGCATCTGGTATAGCCAAATAGGCCAGTATTGATATAGGTTCATACTTGCAACTTAGGTATTCAAACTCAGGTATGAGATCCAATATAGATGTTGATCCAAGTGTCTGATACAACTATTTCTAAATTTTTTTACAGGGATCAATAGAGAATTGAGTGTACAGTTGAAGTGTCAATGTTTGAGTGTTGGTGTCCAACACGAGCGCAAAGGGAATAAATGAAAAGTCTAGGCTTGCAAAACTAATAGAATATCACCATTAGTCAGACTGATAATCAAAGGGCAGAAACAATGTGAAACCACTTGAGAAATTTGCTGAAGGTATAAAGAATCCTGTACAAGATTAGTGCAAGCTTAATATCTTAAAAAGAGCATGAAACATGCACATTCAATTTGGATAACAAACAAGGATTTCAAATGCAAAAGGGAGCAAAATTAATAGAGAACAGAAAGCTTACTCTTCCAATCTTTGGTGTACAAAAACCACCAATGGAGATTTTTCAGCATCTTTTGGTAGCCGATATGCTGCTAGGCGATCTTCATCTCTAATCAGGGATATTGAATCTGATGGCTCATCCAGAAAACGGATAATGCAATTAGCATAAACCTGTGGATGCTTGCCTTAGTTAATTAATACTAAACTAAAAGTTCATTGATTGAATACATCAAAACATTTTTTTGTTCAGAACATACCTCAGCAATCAATAGACTCTCATCTTCTTTCAATGAAGAAGCAACACCTAGTGCCCGAATAAGGTCCTTCAATTTCCCCGACTTGGGCACATTAATTGTGTAAGTTGATGGCTCAATACTACCATCGGTACTGAAAACAGTAACAGCCATTGTCCTCATTGTTGTTGATGGCAGTGGCAGAGACAAATACATGAAGGGATCAAATGTTATGGACACTTTACTGCATACAGGACAAACTAAAGTCGACTTATATTGACCCTGTAATGTTAACCAAGAACAAGAAACTCCAATTACTAGAGATCAAATAAGAAAGATTTGTATGATTAGTAAAAGTACATTACCCACAAAAAGCATAGGATACGTTTAAGAAAGCATAATGAAAATGAATTCTTTCAGAATGTTTTTGCAACAAAGTGAGAACTGAAAAGTATAATCAATAATCCCAATAGGTCACACATGCCATAAGAAGCTTTGACATAAACAGAACCAAATCAACTGCTGTATCACCTCGATTTCTATATTTCCTAATAAATATTGGGAGATCAGATTTATAATGTAGATCAATTGGCCAAGATAAGCATTTAGCGCAGAACTACAGGACTCACCTGGCAAATATCAACTATGATAGAATCATTTCGAGCTAAATGATTTCCCCAGTATTCATCAGCAACTTCTTCATCAGAACGACCAGATGCATCTTTAGCTTCAACATAGGGCTTGTGTTTGACACGATTCAGATCCTCATGAAGTCCATCTAACAGAAAAGCAAGAAGCTCCTATGAAACCAAGCATAAATGTCAAAATAAGTGTTTATTTCATCTAACAATTTCCAATTTTTAAGTTATAATTATGGAGACTCCAGATCAAGTCGCCAGTAACCCACAATTGAATACCTGTGAATCATGTTGGTTAAAGCCACTAAATTGTGGAGCAAATCGAGCAAGCTTCCCCTTAAAAACATGAGGAACAACAGGCGATCTATCTACTGTGCACAAGTTCCTTAAGAGATCCCCAAATGCCATAGCAAGCTCTCCCTGTGTAGAAGTACAGGCTTAGTGAAGAATATAGTAAATGAAGAAACTTGATTGAGCAAAACTTGCACCAACCAAAAACACAAATGTTGCTATAAGAGAAAGGCAAATATTTATTTAAATTAGAACTACTATATTCAATTAGTATGAATCGATCAAGCACTGACATACCTTCATGCCTAATGGATTTTGAGCATTGATTTCTTTACGATAATTTCCATGAAAGTATTCCACAAGCTTCGGTGTATGCACCAAACATTGCAGAGAACTGTTCATGAAGCATGTATTTCCAAGATTGTCTAATCCTCTCAGTCCAAACAGACCACCACCTTTGAGGCTCCCATTCTGCAGATCCGAGTCTGAATATCCTAAGCTGCCATTGCACATAAGAGGGTCACCATAACAGGAACCAGTCAATTTAGACTGATCTAGTTGTAGGTTGTCCTTCTTAGCTTCACTTTTACAGATCATGTTTTCTAATAATGCAGAGACTTGCACTTCCAGAACAACCTGTACAGAATAACAGAGTTCACAAAAGCACAAAATTTTCAAGTCTGGTAACATATTCACTTACAAAGTGATAACAACAAAGCAACTAATTTGTTTTTAGTTTATCTATTAAATACAGTACAAAAGAAAAGAAATGCATCAAAGAAAGTCAATCAAAACTCTCATCTTTTTTTATAGAAAGTTAGATAGGGCTCTCTAAACATCTTGGCACCAAAACTCTTAATTATCTTATCTAACCAAGTGTCTACAGAACTTTGAACATGTTGTTACTACGGATTATTATCCTAGTTCAAGCCATCCAATATAGGTGGGTTGTTCTAGCGCAAGCTCAAGTTGAGATGAGATCCAGTATGACACTTATGATTCACTGGTATTGGCTTGGCTATGTTATTAGTGAAACATGTTGGGAGAACAAAGTAGCTATCAGACATGTTGGAGGAACAAGAGAGGCATGGTTGCCTGAAAATGGTGGGTGGACCAAGTGAGTTGGACATATCGAATGGATCACAAGGATCGAGCATGTCAATGAAAATGGATCAGTTACAAAGTCTGAACAATCTGACAAGCTGAGCAAAATTAACAGAATAGGCAGACTAGAAGAGCCAGAAGAGACAGGCATACAAAACAGGTCAAATGAGTCTAGTGAAGCAGACAAAGCAATATATGTGGTGGGTATGATGTACTGAACAAAGAGCAAGTGTTGTATAAGCCAAATAGACCAAGAGGACAAGTTGGCTGAGAGAATCAAACGAACCAACCATAAAATGAATTATTCTGGTTCTCATGCCATTTCATTAATGCAACTAAATAAGATAATTGAATGTTAACAGTATGATAGGATAACGATGCAATGCACCTGTGTAAAAAGGCAACAAATTTTGTACCAATTTTAAGCTTGTATGTGGCAAGAGAATTGTACTAAAGCCCTCCCATAACGAGTTGTTGAAAAAGGAAACTAGGAATGCCAATCAACATGGCTGATATTGATGGCAGCAAGTACAAATACACAAGCACATACAGAAAGAAGTGATGCTAGTTCTCATCACGTCAACAATAAGCCCTGAAAGAAGTGATGTTAGTTCTCATCATGTCAACAATAGGCCCTTATGAGGCTTACAATGAATAGGGGTTACACCCAAAACCATACTGGAGAAAATTAGAGCCTACCAGCTAGTATGGAAAACAATGAAATCTTACAACCACAGCTAAACTTGTCAATAAATGAGTATCAGGAGTCTACAAATATAGGCTTACTATTCTCTTCAATAGTTGCAACCAAGTTTAGCCCCATATGGTGCATTGTTGTGTGCTGGTAGTTTATAGACTTAAATATTTTACAAGACTAATGTTACGAGTCATTTCTATCTGGGGCAAAATGCTGCAATTTCGATCGTTAAACATCACATGCTGCCAATCAAGAATATTTCCAAGAATTTTAGGCTAACAATTGAACTACAGACATTAAAGGTATGTCAAGCCTTAAATGGAGAAGATTCATGTTTATCCAGAACACATGAAATAAATTTCCATGATCTATTCAAGGCTTTAATGCTTCCCATCATGGAACTTATGCATTGGACTTCTGCTCCCAACTAAAATTAAAGGTAGACAGTAAAAGCAATAAACCAGAGTTAAATAGCTTAAGCTTATGTACTACACTTTCAAGTAATCTGCAACTTGGTAATTCATAGGCAATGATACCTGGCCAGGTAACCATCACCATCTTTGATATTACCATAACAAGTTAAATAAGAAAATGACATGACACAATCACTGCACATTAGAAAAGTTAATCAATGAAGATAAACTAAAAGCAGACTATAATCAAGCAGTGAAAAAGAAGTTACCTCTTGATCTGATTTCGAATTACAATCTAGAGGAACCCTGTTCCATTCTTCCATTAATATCAAATTTGTTCGTCCAGAGAAGTCCCATATGCGAACCTACCCCAACAAATGAAAGTGAAAAAAAAAAAAAAAACTCAGATGTGCTACATTTCCCATAAGGACAGAAATGAGGATATATCTCTCAAATGTACACATACAGGTTCTGAATCAATGCCGAAAATCTTGCTTGCCCTTTTGTAATTTTCAACAGCATTGTCCTATATGACAAACACATTTGCATGGTTAGAGAGCAAAAGTATATCCTACTGAAAGAACAAATTAGTTGGGAACAAAAGTACTCATGTACAAGTGTAGACCATTGAATGCTCTTTGCATTTGCTTCTTATAGTAACTATTTTGATATTCAAATTTAATGATTAAGAGAATCGTTCTATTCAGTAAACACAAGGAAGCATAAAAGTATGAACTATGCAATACTAAAGAAACCATCAAAGACATGATAAGCTACTATAGTGACCACAGATGCAGTAGATAACTGGACATGACAAGTTTCCGATTCCAAAAGAGTCAATTGAAATGGAAAAAGGAAAGCCCAAGAGATTGAGGTGGTTTGGGAGCACATTACGAAATTGCCTTTTGGTCTCAAAGCACTGTGTGATGCAAAGGAGGTGTTTGGAAAGTACATGTTCAAAGTGTAATTTCATAAAGCACCATTTTTCCCAAGCATATTTCACAATGCAGGTTAGGAATGCACCCTTTTTCCAAAAAAAAAAAAATTAAAGCAGGTGAAGAGTTACAGAAGAAAATACTTTCCCAAAGCAACATTTAGAATACTATAAAAATGAGCATAGAATGACAAAATTATTAGCAATATATAAGAAATACTATTATTAAATTATAATAAAATCTATAATTAATATCATAATATAGAAATTATTATAAAAAAAATATTTAAATGTCAGTAATAAAAGCAGATAATTAATATATAATATGCAAAAGAAGAAAATATTTAACTGATATTTTTATCAATATTGTGTTAGTTAGGATTCCTATAATATTTTATTATTTATAAATAATTTACTATGAGATAATACTATAGTTTTCAAAAATAATATATAATCAGATTTTATATATATAAATTAATACAATCAAATTTTATAATCTTATAATTTTTGGCTATCACATACTACATTAGAATGATATTTGTTGTGAAATTATATTTCAAAATATTTTCAAACTGAAATTTTACAATTCAATTATTCTTTTTATAATTTTTAATAGTCTATATTATTTTTATATAAATAGTATTTTAAACAAAAATCTATCTTATCCATAACTAGAAAGTTAATTAGAAAAATATATTAAGAAATTAATCAGTGTATTCATACTCAATGCAATTAAGATGGCAATGTATATTCAACAATATATACTATATATTTTATTATCTTTATTATACTGATGCTAAAAGTGCTTTGTAAGGGTAAAGGTGCTTTGTAAGGGTCCTTTTAGAAAACACCATGAGTTGGTAAAAAATACTTCTCAAAGGTCTTAACACATGTTTGAAATGCCAAAGCAATGAAAATCCCACACTAAGGACCCTCAAAGCACTTGTTCATACTTGATAATTAGCCCCAAGGAATAATTGTAAATTATCAAATAGTTATTTGATAGGTTCGTAGCAGTTGATATTCTGTTTCCTGTTCATTAAGTATGGGAGCATCTTCTTAATAGTGTTTCAGATGGTTTATCAGAGATTTATTTTCTAATATAGAAAAGTGTTGATACTCAACTCCATACTCAGTCTCATATGAGAGTCAACAGAATGGGGATTCTGCTAGTTTTCTTAGCATGTGACGATTATATGATTCACAATCAATAGTATGCAAGCAAAAGAAGAATAACACCACAATGTTCAAACTGAAGATGAGATCAAAGTATCGACAGACACCTTTTTGCTAATCTTCACTACGAGAATGTTTGTTTCCCGGATAACTGAAATCCTTAGAATCAAAGGATAAGCATCAGTTGTGCTATCTTCAGTGAACAGAAAGCTCCCATTTGTCTTCACAGTCAAATCACTGTCAGTATGCCTGCAGAAAAACCTATTAACAAGCTACAAAGAGGAAAAAGAACCTAATCTTTTTGCAGTGTAAGAGTAATATGAATCAAGGATTGAACTTAATATGAATTAAGCTTGTCATCTGATTCAATCACATCAGCATCCAGTATGAGCAAAACCCACACCCCAGAAAAGTACTCATTTAAAAAGAAATTTCTACTCTCTTAAACGCATGGTCAGGATGTCCTGACCTGCCCATGTAGGTCTATTGGAGTAGGCTCCAGCTTTACATACTCCCTAGTCTCAAAATGTGTTCACATTTGGCTCAAATAGCATGTCAAGGAGAATAATAGGCTAAGACAACTTCCAGGTTAAGTGCCCATCTAGGAGGGAAGTCCCCATTTAAGATGTGAACTACAGAAGCAGGAGCGTGCTCTTTATCAGACAACAAATACAAAATAAATGAGAAAGATTCTTGATGGAGAGGAAAAATAACTTGTTTCATGCACAAAGCACAAGGCGTCTAATAAAACTTTGGTATAGTAGATAGCATGTACAAATGGTATTTGAACAAGGCTCTCAGAAAGAGAAATTAAGAAAACTTTTTTTCATTAATAAATCATGAGAGAAATAATTAAACACAATTGTTAGCTGTTTGCTTAATTGCATTGGCAAGATAACAAGGTCATTTTAAACAATATGACTACAGAACAATTTAGAGATTGGATCAATTGGTAAAATATCTAGTTGAACTGTAGAAGCACTTAATTAAAGAAATATATTTCAAGCTCATGTCAATATACTTGTCTTGTCGTAGATGCATCAAAACTTCTATATTGCCTTACCAAGTTAGAGTCAACTGCAAGATCATGGTTTATTGGTCATGTTAAGTTGTATTAGAAGAGATGACAATGGTTGGAGTACTTGTGAAACTTCCGTTATCCATGACAAAGAAAGCCAATACTTGTAACAGTGACAGGTAATTGTGATTTATCCATTCCAAACTCATTTAACATGTATCTATATTTGATTAAATGGGCAGTGAGTGATACCTGAAAATGCCCATCTATTGCCATCCCAAACACTAAGCCTCATGTTGACCATATTGCTAGGCAAGAATCATGACAGGCAAAGTGTGAAATAATATTCAAGAATCGTCAAATATCTAGTTTAGCCATTGAGCATAAGTTGATTGAGAAAAAAATATTTTTGGTAAAGTAGGTGATTGTGTACCCTACTCATCCTGTGTATAAATTAAACCCCTTGGCCATTGTTGTTTCACAATTTAAAGTAAGATGAATTAATTATCAAATTCAACATTCTATCCTCTCAAGTGAAGATTTAGCAAAAAGATAAGACTTTCTATATTTATATATTGACTTGCATTTAAGTGAATCAAACCACTCTAGTAAAGTTCCTTTCACGCCATCATCCAGCCATTTACATGGAAGCCCTTCTGATGTCTTGACACCAAAAGGAATGGATTTTATCTCCTGCTTACTGTTTTGTCTTCTGATTTGCTTATTCGACAATAGTAGCTGTACATTACTGTACTGTGATTTAGTATAGTCCATCAAGAAAGCAGTATGGACTCTATTATCAAAGCGCCTATGATACAAATGCAAATACACCTTTCCTACCATCTTAATCTCATGACAAGTAACATTCTCTAATGGCCTTTAGGCCACTATATATTTGCTTATCTTCCCAATGTTTAATTACATATGTGATGAGCTAATTGCAACATCAAGTATCAGTGCTTGACAGTGAAAAACTGAAGCTAGGCTACCAATAATGCCTGGTGAGCTCTCTAGTATATTAGCTGTGCACCTCAGGCAATGCAAGCCTAACCTAAATTACTTGTTTCCCAAAAAGACACACTTGGATAAACCCTAACCCAAGCAAAACACTTCAACGATTACCAAAATACTTGAAATGATGGATAGTAATTACTCACTGGAGAAACCAAAATAAGGTGGTCATATGATAGACCAATCTGTAGAAAACACTTCAAAGTTCGATCAAGAAATTCTTTATAAAATGCTTCAAGCAGAGCTAACAATGTCGATACCTATTGAGCGATTGCGCCCACAAATCTGAGCCAAGCAAAGCATAGCACCGCCCCCGACTTCCATCGTCTTCATCCTCCCTCAAATCACCATCTCGCCGGAGATTAAACACCAGATCCGAGCTAAATAAGTTGTTAATGATCTTCATGCCATAGGAAGTTGGTGTCTGACACGCGGCATAGGGAACCCCCCTCAGTCCACTCCCCGGCTGTGGGTCCTGCGCCTCCCTCCACCACCTGGCCGTCGACCCACTCAAGAAATCAATCTTAAGGCAATAAACAGCGGAGGGATCCGAATGAACGGAGAGATCAAGAATACAGAATAGAGGACAGTCAGGGATCGGCGAATAACAGTTACCTGTACGGGACGAGGTAGACGCGGCCGTCACCGTCGGAGACGGGCGGAGAATCGACGGCGGAGGGAGACGCCTCGGCTAAAGATTCATCCATTGTGGTGGAAGACTCTCCCTCGATCCGGAAGAGCAAAGTGGGGCGAAGCGGCGGCGGAGGCGGCGACAATGGCGGTGCGACCAAGGGCGGAGGAGAAGAAGAAAGCGAAGAAAGGAAGGAGAAGGGAAATAGTTTAAGGAAGAGGACAGATGCGGAGAAAGGAGAGAGAGAGAGGGAAACAAAAGGCCCTCTCTCATTCGCTTTCTATAGTCTTCTACAATAAACCTTGACGCGGAAACCCAGCCTTGTTTTGTACCTTCTTATCATTGGTTAATATCCAGGAACAAATGACGGACATCACCACCAACCAGAGGCTTGGTATCGCTGTGGGTGCGACGCAATCATGTCGAAGGTAATGATTAACGCATCGAGGTATGAAAACACTTGGACTGTTATGATTGGATAGTAAGTGTCCGTATTGGTCATGTGTGGGTCCCGAGACTTGTGGCGAATCATCGCATGGGTTTGAGTGAACATTCAGTGACGGGTAAAAGCTGCGGGATGTGATAATATAAGCAGCACATCCCGCTTGGGATATTCCGTTATATCGCTCGATGATCCGTGTCGCTGTCACCAAAGATGGTACCAGTTGGCATTTACAAGCACGAAACCGTTGACTTGACCGTCTTAATGGCCATCCGAAATAGGAAAAGGCGGCTCATTCGATTATCTTGTTTCTTAATTTGGAATTTAGTTTACGCGTTAGCCCTTTATATTCGATCAGTAGGGGGGGCCCACTAGAGATCAAGCTCTCATTTGTTCTTTTCCCTTTTGTATTATCTCCAATTTCTTATTTCAATTTACTCAGCGTTGTTCAAATATCTCTCTACTAGTGTTGAAAGTAAATCTCCAACTTGTTCTTCATAAACACGTTAGAAGCATCATCGAATGCAGAGCGATGGGCGTAGATCTGTTAACGAAGGATTAAGCACGACCAAGCTTGCAAAAATAAAATAGGCTACACCTGAAACACAGTTGCGTCGATCAGGACTCAGTATGTTTGTGGCATAAGGCTCGTAGCTAAACATGAATGAGCAAAATCGAAGGCAAAACTGGACAGATTAATCTGCAGCTGGTCGATAGAGATTTGGAAGGCTGGCTAGGATTGCAGCATCAACCAAGTCCTCTGAACGATAGATGCCTCCTAGGATATGGCTGGCCGTAAAGGCGTTCGTATATGAACTTCTTGCTTCTCCATTTCCACCACACTGGACCCAATGGATGTCGCCGCCTTTTAATCTGATCTCCTAACAAGAGAAGAAGAAAGTTTCATCCATATAAGACACCGCCCAGTATGAACTTTCTATAGATCTTCTGGTAGAAAACATGTACAAATTTCTAAAACATGAAACATTACCGATGAGTTGAAATTAAGCCAATGAAACAATCAAGCAGTTTAACGAATATAGCGTGGCATGTGAGAGTCATACAACAATCACGAGACTCTTTTCCATTTAAACCACGCATATCCTAATTGTTCTTTCTTTATTGAATAATAGATCGAAAATAATTGACACTGTTAACTTAGTTCACAGGACGAGCGCATAATACTACATACGCAATCCAATTCAATCTCCTTGTTGGATAATAATTCAAGAAATCTAAATTTTTCCTCATGAATTCCTATGAAAATATATAATTTATTCAATTCAAAATCAAAGAATGATAAAAAAAAACTAAGCTGTAATTTAATCAACACAGAATTCAATGTAACCACTCACTGATAGGAGAAATAACGGTACTCCATTGGGATTGAAGCATCATAAAGTTTGGTTTCAAAATTGGCCAGTACTTCATCTGAATTTGCATTACTTGCAGAACGGTTTGTAGACCTGCTTTCGATGGCATATTGTCAATCTGACCGCTAGGACTTTCACCCAGTAACACCTGCAAAATAAGAGAGCATTTCTCTTCTTATGCTTGGTAATCAAAGACCAAGCACACTATGCACTACTAATCTGAGAGACATTAACAAAATAACCATGCACTCTTTATTTGAATGAAAACTAAAAGAGATCAAGGAACTTTACCATGATCACAAATATAGTTTCTGCTAAAGAAAGGTCAACACAATTTATTCATGTTTACTTAAAAAAACATGTTAATAGATAGATCTGCTAAGCTCATTATTCAACAAGAATGATTCCTAAATCTCTGACCATTAAGAATAACTATGTTTGGTACGCAGGCTTCCAATTTAAGCTTACAATTTTTTTGCACTTGCACTGGACTGAGTATATATAGTTTCAACAGATCATTGGTGGTATTTCTTTGTGGATATAGGAATAAATAGCATAAAAAATTATTTATTCAATCAGTTTCCGAAAAGGAAGTAATAGACTTCATAATATGTTTCCCATCAAATAGCATCGAGGACTTGGATCTCTAGTTGGTTATTTCTTCCATTTGATTTTAGTATATCCCATCATCACATTGATATGATATCCAAATGCACCAACAAATTAAGAGAATTCAAAAAAAGACAAAGACTAGCACCTACTAGATAAATCTAAAAATAAACAGGTACACTTTCATACAAACTAACAAAAATACAATGCTAGTGGAGTTCATCAAATGTGACAAAGATACCTTGACCACTGCAGTAGCCGACGAAGATATTGAACGAAGATTGTAGCTGCAAACAGAACAAGAAATAAGTTTACAGTTAACATGTAAAACTCTACTATGTAGAGGTACCAACCCTCCTTCAAGGATGACCAGCAATTTCCCTTGAGAGAGGCTACTAAGCATGTGTGTCATCTGAGCATATCCAGCAGGAGTCACCTATTACAAGTGCACAGGCTATTAACTTTATAGTGCAACTTCATTCTATTTTCACTAAAAACATAACACAGTATAATTTTACAATGCATAATAATCTTTGGCCTCCTGAAACGACATTAAAATTTTGATAATAAAGGCGCACAATTTAGAGACATTTTGCACAATGTAGTGATGTTCTATCTACACCATTTAGTAATAAAAACAACTAGCAATGGACACTATGAGACATTTATGTACAGAGAGATTAAAGAAAGTGTACTTGATACAAAATATCGTTCAACAATTCTTAATTTCATTTTTCTTATTTAAAAGAGTGAAAGTACTTATTAACTGTAACTCAAATTGTTCTCACTTTCCAACCTCAAAAATTAAAATGTAAGTTCAACTATAGCAGAAACAAAGTTATTTCAATTTAATATAAGATTCTAAGTAAACAGGTATTTGAAAGGAACAAAGACAAAATGGAATTCCAGGGTAAGTTTTAATTAGTGCCTAATATTTCACGAGCATAATCTTAAAATGTAAAAGAAAATTATAAATAGCCCTTACATCGCAACAGCCAAGAGGATCACCGCGCGCTGCATCAAAGCCTGCTGAAACAATTGTAATATCGGGCGCAAATTGAAGAGCTGCAAATAAGCATAGCCTATTTGTCAGAGAGGGCCAAAGAAAACAGCGTTCAAGTAAATAAGTAAGATAAAAAGAAAACAATAAACACATGATCAGCAAATGAAACAATTTGCAGCTTGGCTCAGGGGGTTCAAATGTTAGACAGAAGAAAGAAAATGTGAACTTGATTCTATCAAAATGTAAAACTTTGCAGACATTTTTTTTCTTTCTAGACTCCCAATTAAAGCAGACCATATAAAGGAAAATATTACTTTTATGTAGCCCCCACATGCCAAGATAAATTGTTTGATTGAGAACAAGGTAACTAGAGTTTTGGATGTCTCGTGCTTATATTTGTAATACTATAAATGAGTGTTGATAGCTCCAAATCATGCTCCTGTTACTAGAAAGAGAGTTTAAATCCATGTAACCAAAAGACAGCAAAAACCTTGATGTTCTCATCCATATGCTCATACAAGTTATCAACAAATGACAAGGAGAAGTAAGAAAATGACCTATTGGAATGACAACATGCTGAAATGCAAAAACGTAATCATTATCTCCCACGCCTCCACAATTCCAAGGTATGTTTACAGAAAATCCTTCACCATCCATACTGCCAACCTGCAAATAGCAAATGCCAATAAATACACAAGCTATCTTATTGAAGTACTTATGGTGCCAATTTAGAAGCAAAACTAAACACAAAAATGCTAGAAGAATTGTGCCTATCAATTTAAGTCTCTTTTGCTACTCTCTTCAATCATTGTGTCTATCACTATAAATTTGAATACTAATGGCATAAACAAATATATATACATATATCAAGAACTTGAATACATCATTTATTTACTCTCAAAAAATTATATATCTCCACTTAATTACAAAATATAAGGAATTTTCCTAATTGAATTTTGTGGATTAAGTACCTCATCAACTGCTCCAGTTCCAGGATAGAACCTGCCATTTTCATGCCTATGCAACGATATGTACAAAACCTAAATATCAAATAGAAGTTATTAGCTGCCAAGCGAAACCCCAGATGATCAAATTGAGAAAATAACAGAGAAGTTAATTATCACGAATGGTTATGCAGTGTGGCAGAAATTTAATACATTATTATGTATGCTATGCTACAAGTAACCAAGTCACAACATCCCAGTTTGCTCCATCTCCTTGCATGAGCATGCCTCTGCAACTCTACCTCCAACTTCAGTTCAAATTCCTCATGATTCAGCCATAAATAGAAAAGGATAATATATATTCTATTATCTGTCTACCCAGTGATGAAAACATGAAACAGAGTAACATAGTATGGAGGTAAGCCATTTCATTGTTTTAGAAGTAAAAGGCCTTGCATGGAAGGACGAGTTTGAATAAAAGAAATAAGGGCCTCTCAATGCTTTGATATAGAGAGTTTTCTGTCCTCCCTCCCACAAAAGTTAGACTACAAGTTATATCAAAGAAACAAAAAGATATTTTGAAACCATTTTACAAATTTTAATCTACATTAAAATGTTAAAACTGGAGGAAGTTGATTTAATTTGAGTTGAAGCCATGGGAGGTAAAAGGAGACACAAAAGCTAGCTAAGTGAAATTACAAGATCTACGAAATAGGGATATTCAATGGAGGGATAACATCTTTGTAGCCAATGCAAAATAATTGGGACTAACATGGCTTGTTGATGTTGCACAAATTAAAATTGGATGTATTTATCAAGCATTAAAAGTGGAGTTAAAATTACTCATAAAACAACTAACCGATTTGTTGTGGTAAAATATCTCTTGAGTACCATTTCCATGATGCACATCCTGCAACCAAAATATGAAAAGAGGTCTTAAATTGAAGGAAGGAGTATCCCCTCTTGTAGCTCAAATGTCATAGAAATTAATAAATTATCTAACTGAAAATTAGCAACCAAAGACTCCATAGAAAAGGAAAGAATGTTACCCAATCAACAATCAAGATTTTCTTCGCGCCAGCACGCTGAGCAGCTAATGATGCAACTGCAGCATTATTATGGAGGCAAAAGCCCATTGCTTGTGAAACACCTGCATGATGCCCAGGTGGTCTAACCTGACATAGATTATCAGACTCATCAAATAAATTACAAAAATAGAAAGCAGAAAAGCTTATAAAATTAAACATTAATGATATTTTTCTTGAAAGTAGCCAGGTGAATAACAGAAGAATCATCAAACATTGCAGATTGAAAAGCAAAGAAACTGAACCACATACCAAAGCAAAACCATTCTTGGCACCACCAGACAATATTGTGCAAGCAAGGTCTGCACATAATCCTGCTGCAAGCCTAGCAGCACGAGCTGAATGCTCGTTGGCGTAAGTGTCAGAAGTAAAGTAACTGTCAGTTAAAACCAAGGGGAAATAATCATATTTTGGAACATAAATCTGAGTCTATGCCAATTATAACTATAATATTTGGCATTTATCTGATCATCATTAGAATGATATCAAGAAATGCACTCACTGCATAGTTTAGATGAGTAGATTAAGTGTGCTAAAACAAGGTTCAAATTGTATCATTAGATACTAAATCAATAATAAAGAATGGAAAATAAACTACATTTGCTGCAGTTGATTTAACTGAAAAAAAATTGAAGCAAATGGAAATGTTCAAAGAAATTCATGCTACAGTGAGGAGAACTTTGGCAATAAGAAGCAGATTAGAGTTGCAAGTGCGCTCCATAAATAAAGCAATGTTGTCCCACAAGTGAAAGCAGAGAGTGTAAGTACCTTGCATGCATATGACATGTATATTGAACTGCTTCAATGTGATCCAAAGTGTGAACCTGCAGTTCTCAGTAAGCATATGAAAAGGATTCATATGAACAAATCTAAAAAGAAATCATTTTAGATGAAATTAATGTGGTACATACTTGACCCAGAAAATGCAACATAAAAGAACATGTTCTAAGTAGAATACCTTCATAGCACGTCTTATTAACCAAGAATAATTTTTTAGATGTCTTGAGCCTCAACAAGTACTTAAATAAGAGAAACTATACCATATTATCTCAAAAATAATTTTCCAGTGAAAACCAGTGATTACTAGCATGTAAATGTTCATAAAAGCTATTGCAATTAATTGATTACCTGTAAAAGTTCTTCTTTTGTTATTTCTCTAGCTGGTATTGAATAGCATTTGCCTGGGAAAATCCCTGAATTTATATGGAAATTACAGTTAGGCCAAGAAGCATCTACAAAGGAATAAAGGACTAATACTAACCTAAACAAAAATTTGTCCAGAAGGGGGAAAAAAAGCAAGCAACAATGATAGCTATAAAGAATTCCTCTACGAACAGAATCACCTGCAGCAGCAAGGTCAGATGCAATTGCTTTAAGACGATCAGGTCTTTCTGGGTGAGGGTGTGACTTCATATCAACCTAGGACAGCAGCAAAAATAACAAAAGGACATAAGAGAGGTAACATAGAGAACAATAACAAAAAACTTAAGGTGTCCCCCAGGCTCACAATAAAAAAATATCTGACTATTGAACAATCAAGAAATAACACCTACAAAAAGTTTGTGTACTTGCAAATAGCTAGGTATATTCCTGATTACATGAATATTAGTTAAAATGGTATGTAGAACATCAAAGGGTATCAATAAATTACGGAATTCGACAAGATGCATTAATTAAAGAAGGTTTTAGCAATAAAGGAAAAGGAAACTTCCTTATGTAATTAAAATTGATCTAAATAAACAGGTATTACTAGTGATAGCTTTACCAAATTGAATGACAGGAATAGATGTGTGGGACAAACTCCTACTATTTAGGATGCCTGGCTTAGTTGGACACATATATCACAGGAACTTTTTGAAAAAGACAAAATGAATGAGTTGCTTTTGTTTTCCGACAAAATATTATTTCAATTATATGCTTGAGGAGAGGCATATTTTAGAAAAAGGGAAGTAAAGTTATGCGCTTCAGATGAGAAGCCTGAATTGGTTGGCTCTGCATCATCAAGGAAGAGAAGTAATGCCATGAAAATGTTTGCAGCAAGTGGCTTAGTTAAATATTTTAGATTTATGAATAAGTCATTGTGTAACAAATTAATCAATTTTAATCGAAGAGTTCTTACAGGAGTATGTCTACCGTGGGACTGTATTAGAAATGGTTCAGTATTTTATGGAGTGATTTAAGGAATTTTATAGAATTGAGCAAAGTTTAAGATTTTGACCAAGTTTATAGTAGTTTAAAAAGTTGCAAACTTTAAGGCAATAATTTCTCAATGAGAAAGAACTAAATTTAATCCTGATTACTTTCCTTCTTCTTTATCCTCTTCCAAGAAGATCTAGGCTATCTCCTCTCAGCAAATTTTTTGCATTCTCTCAGCTGAAGAACATTGGTCATCCTCACTTTGGGTGCATGAGAATTAAGGGCATAAACATTTTTACAAACAATATAAAGCAAATTCCAAAAATCCTAAAGAAGCCCGCACTGATGTGAGTTAACAGATGCCCTAGCAAAAACTCAGACAAACTAAAACTGAAACATTAAAGGAAAATGCAACTGTACAGTTAGCATAAGTACTAACCTCTGAATGGAGCAACATTCTCTCATCAAACCCAATAGCCGTTCTTGATTTTGAGCTCAAATCTGCAGGAACATTGTACGCATATAAGGAAAATATTATCAACAAGGTAGCTCACTGCAGTTGTTCAACAGAAGCTTATATGTCTCAACATATCTATCAAGGCAACAACAGTTGCACAATGGAAGAAGAAAGCTTCTAAGAACAGTAGCAAATAGGAAATCTTGAGTTTAGAGCATTCATTAATGTAAAAGACACTACCAACTAGCTTTGTACAAAATAAAGAAATGTCATTAAATTCATCTTCGTCAAGCACTGACTGATTATCCCAAATATTTGGGGTCTAAGAGTTAAGATTCATAACAATAAGTCACTAAGATATCGTAGACAACATGAACAAGTATATTATCAAATTTTGTGCCCTAATTCAACCAGAGGCAACGAACATCTATAGTTTTTGCAATAATTACTGGGAGACAATGTCCCCTTTTTTTCTTGTTTAATCACAATATGCAGCCACATGTAAGGATAAAAGTAGATACTTCAAGTTCAATCTACAATATTTTCTTGCACAATTTGCAAGATTCATGCACAAATTACATGAAGATATTCCAAAGGATCAATTCTAAAACATCATTTTGATTTTGTGATAAAAGCTTTTTGGTTATATTAAAAAACAAATACACTCATGTTCTCGTTATTGATTTTGATAAGGGACTATAGAGCTGTAATTAGGAAACAATATGGATGTAGTGAAATCAATTGGAGGCATTAAAAGGGTAGCCCGGTATACGAAGCTCCCAATGCAAGGTCCAAGAGAAGAGACAAACCATATTAGGTCTATTGTACGCAATCTTATTCTGCATTACAAGTTTCCGCAACTCAAGTGACCATAAGGTCACACGGCAACAACTTTACCATTGTATCAAGGCTTCTCTTCAAATCAATTGGAGGCTTTCAGAAAAATAATTTTAAAACATAAGGGGCATAATAATATGTGTAACATCGATTAGGCCTTGCTTTTTTATAAATTTAGTCTCACAGCATCTCATCCTCAGTTTAAAAACTTCAAATTGTTTCCTAAAGCAACCAATGGCACAGTCTCAACGATTCTTATTTAGGGATGTTTAAACCAAAATCAAACCAAATAGGACTTTGCATTATATGAGTTCTGTCATGCGCCATAAAAAAGATTAGAAATTAATAAAGCAACTGTATTCTTCATTGCAAAACATGCATCTCCAGAGGTTCATATTTCAAAAAAGTAGCAAAGAGTTAGTTCCTTCACAAGCTTCAGGAATAAAGCTATTAGTAAAATGCAGCTAACAACTGAATAGAAAATTGACTGCCCAATTACATTACACCATTCCAAGTGTGTGTCCAAAGCAAGAAGGATGACAACAGGCAATGCAAAGCCTGATTACTGAATGACTCATGAACATACTAGATTCAATAACAAATTATATAGGAGTTTGTGATCACAAGTAGACCAGAAGATACCTTGGTGGTTATGACTTCCACCAGAGTTAATGGCCAGCTTAATTTCTTGCTGTACAGGAGGTCCAGAAGGCCTAAGCAACTCGCATTCTCTGTCCTCCCCACATACCTTCAAAAAAAGTAGCATGTGCACAAAGCCAAAATTTTGACAACTAGTGAATAAGGTACAAAGTAAGAGTAATCACACCTCACAATGGCAAACATCATCAAAGTTTGGCATTGTGCAATTAGTACAAAACCATTTTCTGATGAGAAAAGGACTGACAGGCTCCCAATCACTATCATCTTCATCATCCTCATCATACTCTTCTTGCAAGTACAGCTCTTCTAATGTACTGTTCTTTTCATGTTTCATACACTGTTGCAGGTGTCCAGAACAGTGTGCATCACAATAATCATGTTCCTCGTTAAGACAAGCTTTTTCAGAAGTATTGGTAACACTTCTCACTTCAGATATTGGTCTATGCACTGGAGTTTCAGAGGGAAGATCTAATTGATTGGACATAGCAATTACTGAGCCATGATTATGATCACTCCCTTTATGAAAGTATTCGCTCAAATTTGCAGAGCCATTAACACTCTGAGAAGGGAATTTACCATGGGACTCATAAGAGCAATTTTGACATTCCCCTGAATGAATTTCATTATGAACTCTATTCTTGCCACAAATCTTTTTCCCTTTTAAACTTGTACAAAGTGTCTCAGAGGCCATCCAAATGCCAAAAGCTCTATTTGGTTTGCAAGTATAATTGCAGTTATCAAAACAATCTGAATGAACAAAGCAAAAATGTTAAGTCATGAAAAAAGGAGAAAAAAGTCAGAGCAACAACAACAATTGGTGTTAATCCCAACTATTTGAGGATAGCTACATGGATCTTGTTTCGTCCTCAACCTCTATAAAAGACTATTCCACTGATAATATGAAAAGAATAGTTTTAATTCTTCAAATCACTTTTAAAATGGGAAAAAATAGTTTAAAAGAAAAGGAACACAAATTTTGATGCAATGTAAAAAATAAGAGGCAGCATTATGAACTTTAGAAATAGTGTGGTACTAGATATTCATCATTTTCCCATTCAACTATTTCCTATAAGATGCCAAGCATATGTGCATCAAAAGAGATACACTATCATTAATTCAATGTGAAATTATTTTATAATATGATGTCATCATATGTTCTCCATTCAGATCAACTGTGAATGGGAAAGCCTCAATGGAAAAGTTAAAACACTGATTCCAATTGATGATGACAAAAAAGAAACAAATAAAAGAACACTGAATGATGGTTCAACAGGTCCTCAACCATAAAATAGTAGCTGTAATGGTGTGAGCACCGCAAAATCATAACAAATGCATAAGTATATGACTATTTGGTGGCACAAATACAAATGAGAGTATTACAAATGAGAGTATTCCTAAATCATTTTATGTACATGAAATTTCTGGATAATGAGGTTGATGAATTGATGATGATTAATGAAGTTTTATCAAGTGTAGTATTATTTTGACATTTGTCTATTATTCAAAATGTTGATGGCTAACTGCTAAATGTTGAATGAATAGCTCAAAGGGTTGCCATTAGAATACCAACCTCTCTTAAATGTCTATTGCATTCCAACTCCCTCTCCAATGCCCCTATACCAATTGCAGAAAACAATAGAAAAACAACAATTATACTCCAATTATCCATTCTACCATTTTTATCAAATGCTTCACAGCCCCGTTCTTCCTGATATGCCTATCAGAAATTAATATTTGCTCATTTTTTACCTTATCAAATATATACATACATTAAGCCAAGTGGAAAATTGATATATTTGGCCATTTAGATATAATAAGGGGAAATAAGGCTATATTAATATCAAGAATCACTTTTAGGCATCATGTTAGAACCTATTTCATATCATTGTGGCATAGCGTGTAAGAGAGGGTGGTGTAACTTTGCAGTAAATCACACCAAACTTTCATTTCCTTCTCATATCTCCCCCTCAGATATGAAATATGAAAAATATGACTACCTAAAACAATTAGCAGAAGTTATCTTTACAGCAAGTTGGAATTTCTGAGAAGCAAGATCACAGGCGACAAGAAACACCAGATTTTGTGAGATCTATGCAATGACAAATTAATTGATTTCTCTATATCATCTATCAACCGAATATCAACCATTCACTTCATCAATTTAGTGGCAAAAAAATATTAAGTGTGGTCAAGTTCAGAGTTAGAACAAGAATTAGAGAAAGAGTCTTAAGACATTTTTTCCCTACTTAAATTGGTGGAGTAGTACGACCAGTACCCATTTGGCAAATGATGTCAACAAATTGATTAATCAGGTGTCAGCCACGTCCTCAACACATCACCAACTTAACAGTGGATGGACAGAATGATAAATAATAAGACTTAAAACTAAGTGCATATTTCCTTGAAGAGAAGTCAAAAAAATGAATTGAGAACGAGAGACAAGTCTAAGGATGGAGTTGTTATTTCTTGCTTCCTTTCACAAATAAAGGAGGGATATCTGTAAAGATAATCTAAATATTCATCCTTTGTTACTCATATACCCAACATCAAACGGAGAGTTATTAAAAAGTGATGCATCCTCTCCACTTGCATTTGTTTCTTACCTTCCTTCAAAGAGACAACTGAAAAAATAATTTTCTTATCATCTCGCACCTCTACCTTTCCGTATTTTCTATATATAAATCATTTCAATTCCATATCTTCGAGGAAACAAGGCGAACCTAAATACAATCTAAAGGTGGGAATAGGTTCGAACAAATCTAAACACTGTGATAGATTCGAAATTTCATACAAAAATTAACCAAAAACACACATTCAAGAAGCTCAACATATAGCGACGCGTTCGAACCCTTCTGCGTCGAGGATCTACAGGTTAAGATAACACCAGATCTAGTCACATCTAAAGACATAAAACCAGCACATGCTTGCCTCAGATCTGAAAACCCTGAAATAACATAAAAATAAAATAAAAAATAAATCAAGAAGACAAAAAGGAAAGGATCTAACTATGTATAAACTGGATCGGATTTCTAAGATCCGAGATCGAACACGGCACGAAGTGTCAGGATGATCGGCGACGGGATCATCGACCGGGAAGGCGGCGGCAGTGAGGGCTACACTGGACGATGAGGTTTCGGAGGATTAGGATGGAAAAGGAAAGAAAGGAAGTCAAATGGTTTTAAACCTTCTGGATCGTTAGATCTGATCCAACGGCCTGAAGCAGTTCAATAGCACTGAATCATCCAATTCCGGACCGGTCCATTATTCACGCCAATCTGGCCGATCCAATAATTGAACCGGTCAAACCCGATTTGAACCGGACCGAACCAATTTCTACCTTGTTCCCCAAGGCTGCTCTCTCTCGCCTCTCCCTGCTCCTTCACATCGATAAATTGCCTTCCCCTCGCAGATCATCTCTCGTAGCCCTTCCTCCTCCAGCGCCGCCTCCTTCTCCGGCCTTCTGAGGAGATCCAAGAAAGGAATGGAATGCGTGTTTGGACTTGTGGGAGATGGCTTTGCGCTTGGTGGTGGCGGACAGCTCCGCCGTCAACAGTATCCTCGTGCACAAGTCCAACGAGGATAAGGTCATGATCCTCGACTCTCACAAGCTTCTGGGAGCCTCAGGCGAGGCAGGCGATCGGTACGCTCTCTACTCTCTGTCTCTTTCTGTATTTCTCTCATTAATTTGTGTCGTTAATTCGATTGGCCGACGGACGTTGATCTGTGGGTTGCAGGGTTCAGTTCACCGAATATATCCAGAAAAACGTCCACCTCTACGAGTTCCGTAATGGAATTCCACTCAGCACTGCTGCCGCCGCCAACTTCACCCGCGGTGAGCTCGCTCAAGCCTTGCGCAAGGTACGGACCATCGCTTCCTCTCTTCTCCTAGGATTTCTTCTAGGGTAAGGATAGGGCTTTCATTTTTTTCTGATGCGTGGTTGGATCTTTGGATTTGCTTCTCCCTCAATGTGTAAACTTGATTTGCAAGGGTTATTTACTTGCATTTTGTTGTTCTAGACTTCTAATCTGTCAATCTCAAGGAAATTAGAAATCTAGGTGAATGGTGTTATCTAATTGTATCATTTTATTTTGGTAAAAATCTTCATTTGGGGACATGGATAATCATCTCGAAAGGTTAGACCTTGTGATGATCCAGCAAGATTTTAGCTACTTTCCAATAATAATTATAATAGTGCCTTTAGGAGTTTTACAGAAGAGGAGTGAGGAAAGGAAGGAGAATGAGAGGAAGTGAAGGAAAATGAGTGTTTTATTTAGATGATATCATCAGGCAAGTTCTAAGCTCTAGTCTTGGAAATGTTTTCCGGCTTCTAGCACTCTAATGTCCAATACAACATTAAACATTGATCTTATGAAACCAAGCGGACCATTATAGTAAACATGGCCAAGTAAAGTTCTATGAAATCAAATAAACTTTTTGCTTTTGTCTCTTAGCCATGTTAATGACAATGATTCTGTTAGGGCAACAAAGAGGGTTTGAAATGCAAAATAAAGGAGGTATATTAAAAACTAAGTAGTATCCCTGTCTTTTCTTAGCACATCAACTGGAAAAGTTCACATCACTGATGTTTAGGACAATGCAACTTTATTTTAAAAGAGGCTCCATGTTATAGCATATCCTTGTGTTTCCCATATGTTTTGAATTGGATATAGAGTTCACCATAAATTAAGGCCTCAACCATATCATGAAGTTGGAAAAGAAAAACAATGTTAATTTTGATTTTCTTAGTCGCACATTCTCATTGGTTCACCATCTTTCTAGAAATTAACAAGGTTGGACAACATAAGGATTGAGATTATAATGTACACTCCTTTGGGTAAAAGCCCTTGCACTTGTCTATTGTGCTAACTCTCTCTTCATATGATTTGTTACATAAATGAGTTTAGGATATTATCTATGGATTTCATGCTGAGGTGACAAACATACAAAAATTTTGGTTTAGCATCTAAATCAAGAGTCAATTAAGGATTAATAAAGCAGTGTAAATCCCCTAGCAAAAATATTGTCAAAGATGTTCATGAGCTATGGAACACCAAATAGCTTTTTGTTTCATATAAGCAAGACACACATCCAACCTACTTCTGATGCCTTCTAAAAAAAGATAAATGGAAATTGATTGCTTGAAAATCCAATGCGACATTAAACCCCTATAAGATTCTAGATGCATCCTTTGAGTTCCCAAACAAATTTAAGGTCCTATGGACCTTTTTTGGGAGGTCCTAGAGCCTTAATATATATACTAATCTCTTCAAAATCCTTAAAGTAACATTAACTTATTTAGATTTGTCGTTCATCTGTGCCTGGTGAATAGTGAGTTTCTTGTGACAATGCTGTTCAAGTTTAAACCTAAGTGACATTTTAAGAAAAGTCGAGCGGATAATTAGTTGCATTTATTCGAACAAAATGAACTGGGAAGGCTTAGAAGTGCTTATGCAAAAGTGCTGTGACTTTCCTTGTGCAAGATTGCGCATTTACTATTATTGCATTTTACATGGATGAAGAAAGATCTCTGGAGGCTTGGATTGGGAATTGGATGTTTATGATATGTTGAACAAGCGAGTCTTTCTTAGTGAACAACTAGGTGTTATGTCGAAGGCACAAGTAATTTTCTTAAAATCTCTAATTTTTTGTGCAAAGGTACAACTTGCTTTAGGATTACACTGAGATAGTTAGCCCATTAATTTGGTAAGCATAAACGCATTGTTCGTCAAACAACACCACCATCTACTTTTACTGTCTAAGACTACATAAATTTTGGCATAAGCCTATTGATATTTCAATACTCTTTTCAACTCTAGATCCAAACTAAAATCCTTGGATCTTACTCCAATTTCGGTAGGTATCATTACTAGTAAGTTTGTTGTGACTACCATTTTAGCCCCTTCAATTGGCATAGCTCAATTAAAGGGATGCATAGGAAATGGTCGGAATATCTCAATTGGTTATGTCATATCTGTCCATGCTCATTTAAGCTCCAACGGTTTCACAACACCTGATCTCTGTGATTCGTCAATCAAGTTTCTGATGTATAGTAGGGAACTATCGACAAAATGTTGCTAGACTGTTATTGCAATAATTATTTTCTCTGCTCTCTTTGTTAGGTTCTTGTTTGTTACAGTTTTAACCCTAGTTTTGTTCATCCATTGCCTTCCCAGAGCCCCTACTTTGTTAACATTCTGCTAGCTGGATACGACAAGGACATCGGCCCGTCTCTCTACTACATCGACTACATTGCAACTCTCCACAAAGTAGACAAAGGTGCATTCGGCTACGGATCCTTTTTCAGCTTATCAATGATGGACCGACACTACCACAGCGGCATGTCACTGAAGGAAGCCGTCGACTTGGTCGACAAGTGCATCATAGAAATCCGATCCAGACTGGTTGTTTCTCCGCCAAACTTTGTGATCAAGATCGTCGATAAAGATGGCGCCAGGGAGTACGCCTGGCGCGAGACGATCAAAGATGCTGAAGAGCCTACTGCTTGAGAACTCAATGATGTAACATGTTTCTAAGTGAATTGCAATGTGTGGAGCAGACATACAGGCAGTCTGAAGCTTGCTTCTTCCACTTCTTGTTGAACCATTTATCTTTCTCTGTCACTTTAAGTAACATTTAAGCTCCAATGCTCGGTTAATCCTTTCTTAAATTGTTTAAAGAGGTTAGCTCTGAATATTTATGTTATGATTTAAGGGGAAAAAATATCAACTATGAAAGGCAAAATTTTGAAGTAATTTTAAATTGGAAAGTAAGCAATCGGGGTAAAATGAGTTGTTTTTTTAAACTGTTACTTTGACCTAACAATCTTAAATTCATGAAGTAAAATAATGAAGAATGGTTGCAAGTTCAATATGGTTGTCGAGCAAACATAGAAGAATAAGACAAATGCAACTTGGCTTGATGCCTTCGATAAATATAGGATTCTGAGCTTAAATATGAAAATTTTTAAAAATATCAAAATAACCTTCCCAAATATTTTTTACCTCAAAAAAGGTCAAACATTTCTTTTTTATATTTTAAATATTATGAATTGTAAAATGCCGAATAATTCTGGTTGTTATTGATTAATTGGCCATAATTTGACCTCCTCTCACTTCACGTGACGCAGCGTGGCTTGCATGCATGCACGTTCGTTGGTGACCGTCGCAACTATCCACGCAGTGTCACGCTTTTCCTCCCTCCGAAATAAACAGGTGGGCCCAAAGCCACAAGCGGCTGCCTCAATGGAGATGGGTCGTGGGACCCACTGCGGGGCCACCAACTACTATCGTCCTGATGATACCTTGCTTACTATGGAGTATCCACGGCATATACTCACCCTCTGTTCCCTCCAACAATGGAATGAAAAAGAAACTCTCGGAGTATAACTGAGTTAATTATATCCTATATGATTGATCCATCGATCTGTTGCGCCTCCTCCTGAGTGGTAGCATAGACACGTTCAACCTCTGTATTGAACGGTTGTGCAACATGTAATGTCTCTAGGAATCTGAGAGATAAAGAAAACTGAGTCTGCGAAGGTAGCATATATGACTGAGGTACGATTGGTAGATACTGTTGAGTAAAATTATGATGGAGCAGAATTATAAAAGAATGATAAAGATTCGAATCTGGACGAAGTCAAGACTCATATCCTTCTCTGTCATTTCATCAAGATCATATATTCCTCTATCATAGTTAATTGTAATTTTTTTATTTATATTTTCACATATGATTATGAGATCGATCGTATGAAATCGTTGAAATGACAGACTCTATTAAAAAAATGAATTTAAAGCCGAAGAAATCCCTAGAAGAAAGCAAATGATAATATACGACACCTAAGTGGATAATGTACGAACCTCAAAATATGTCATAATAATAAATTGCTATACTAACAATACAAAAAAATTGCATAAAATCTGTTATGCGGTAAAGAAGGCTGCCAACTGCATGCGCAAAAATCCGTGCCCGCGTGTCGCTCATAGTCATCGTAACGGCCGGGAAATTAGTCGAATCAAATCACACCCCACGATCCGGTAAACTCGTACGCCCGTCCGTAAATAGCCACGTCAGCGGGCCCCGCCAGACTCGTCCACGTAGGACGCCAGGTGCGCTTTCTCGGTACGTTTCGGCGTCGGCTTCGGAAAAGCAAAGAAAACGTCTCCGTTTACGCAGTCGTTTATTTCGCGCCAATGACGGCGTTAGAGCCGGAGGAAGAAGAGGGACGGGAGTTATGGCGTCGCATCACGCTCTTATTCTCACCGCGCAGGCCTTTAACACGCAATCATGACGTATTTATGAGACGGTTTAATTATTTTTTCCTAATTACTGAATAATGGGATTAAAAGTGTATTTAAATAATATAAAATTAAAAAAAAGATTGAATAGGCATAATGGGACCGATAGACGAAGGGCAAATTGAAATTATACACGTGTCCCAAATATGGTAACTTCCGGTACGAATCGAAGGCGGCGTGGGCCGAACCAGCGGGGCGAGCGCCAAATTAAAGGGCGGAAAATAAAGCAAGAAAAAGCCGAGAGTGTTCTTACCTGCTCTCGCTGTCTCTTCCGATACTATTTAATTCTTTTACCGCTCGTCCTTGTCTCGAGACGGAGATTCTTGGTCATTGATAAAGTTTTAATTTTTACCGAAAGTCGACGATCGATGGCGAAGTGGAGAGAGGTAGATGGCGATGATGATGATGGATCGGTCCGGGCGGAGCGGGATTGATATATTGGATTCGATTGGATTGGATTGGGATCAGATCGAGGTCGAAGAAGAGGGTGAAAGCAAGAGGGCCCAAAAGGGGGGCGAAAAAAATGGAGTTCCCGCCCATCGACCCTCTTGAAATCTGGTAGAGCACAGCCGCACAGGAGCGGGGGCAGGCGAGGCAGGTGACCAAACACGAGGAGAGGGATAGAAGGGAAGAGGAGGAAGAGGAGCGAACTCGGAGCACGCGTTGCGGTGGAGGGTACGGGGACGAGATGGACACGCCGGAGCGGAGCAAGGTCGCCGGGACGCCGATCTCCAAGTTCGAGGTGATCTGCGACTCACGCGGCTTTTTCGATTTGAGTTGCATGATTTTGGGGCGTTTTGCTTGTTTTTCCATGGGGGATTTGTGGGTCTGTGTTCCTTTTTTTGTGAGGGATTGTGGGTTCCTATTGGGTCTGTTTGCTTTTCGCTTGGTCTTGGTTTCTCGAAGGGAAAAGTTGTATTTTTTTTGTTTCTTGTTTCGGCATTGGCTAATTGGTCGTATTGCTTGGGGAGACTTCAATTTGCAATTGATGCCTAGGTGAAATTTATACTTCAAGTTCCTAACTCTGTGTATTCAGTCCCATTCTGCGTCCTTGAAGACTGATTCAAGTGTTATTTATGCCAAAATTCTTGGCTGTCGGTTCAGCGCTGTTTCTTCCTCGAATTATCTCTGTCTAGATGCGAAAAAAAGGTTGTGTTTTTAAAAAAGTTTAGTTTGCAACGCTTATTTGGGTTACATTTGGAATATTTGCTGCTCATTATTCGTCTTCACTGATTTTTAGACGTTTTGAGGACTGAAACCTTGCCTTACAGATGCAACAACAACAATTTCGGTTGAGTAGCGCTGTATTCTTCCTTAATTTCTCGCGATTTGATGTGAGAACTTTGGATTTGTGCATTTATCTCAAAACTGTGGTTCAACTTAATTAAGGCTCGGTTTAAGTTCGCATTTGTTCTGTCTTTGCATCGCTTTCTTTCCCGTAAAGGCGTTGGCTTTTGTCATCATGTGAATTTCTTTCTTCAAATTTGGCTTCTGGGCAGAGAGATTGCTTGGCCCTTCCAAATCAGGACTTTAAATGGTTGATCTTTTGTGCTTCGTTTTGTTGGAGATTTTGGACCCTGTGGTGAAATTTGTTGAGTTACCACTTTATTTTTATTTCCAATATGTTTCTTTTGTGTAATAATGGAAGATGTCAATTAAGTGCTCTTGGTGCTTGTTGGAACTTTTCTATAATCCTGATGAGCAGATCATCCTTATAACAAGAGTTTTTGCTGGCTAGAATTTCCCCCTTTATTTTAGCAACTAGTAAAAGTGTTCATATTATGTATGCAATTGATATACTACATCTGGTTGTTCTCACACACTTCATTATCTTTTTTTTTAATGCTTTATGCTCTTTGATTTTGCCCATTAGCTTAGTTTTTTTTTTCTCCTCTTTTTTGCAGGATTCACCTGTTTTCAACTTCATTAATAATTTGTCTCCAATACAACCTGTTGAGCCACAAGATTCATTGCATGTTGCACAAACGTACCAATCACTGAACTTTGCTTCTCTATCTTCAATATTTAGTTCACCACATGTCAATCCTCCAAGGGAAACTAGGTCCTTTGGAAGGTAATAATCAAGTTCGTATTCCTTCAGTTTACATATATTTCAATATCCCTATTTCATGGCGGTGTTTATTATTGTACTCAGGGTTCCTCTCACAAACTCCATTAAAGAGGATGATGCATCGAATAATGCTGATGAAAATAACTTATTGTTGGAGGTTTCTGATGTTGTTAGGCCTACAAGTGCACAGGAAAATTGCATGATAGCATGTTCACTCAATGAGGCTACTGTTGATCCTCCTGATCAGTGCCCTAGTACTTTTCCTCAGCCTACCCAATATGACTCTGGTAGTCCTGATCATAACATGACACCTTGCCATGGTATTAAAATGGATGATGAGCTATACATTGATAATACTTCGGTTGAGCTTCACCTGATTCAAACTAGTGTAGAGCGGCGCAGAATTTTGTTTGCTATGGGAAATGAGGTTCAAGAAACTCATTCACTTGAGCTGACCAAAGATGAAGCATTTGGGTGTGACTGGGAAAGTTTAATCTCCGATGACGGTGAAGGATTGCTGATCTTTGATTCCTCCATGGAGTTGGAAGCCCAAATGGGAGAAACTGAGAAAACTATGGACAATGATGGGAATATATTTGCTTCTCTATTGACAAATTTCACAGAGAATGCTGATTGTCTACAGAAAATACAACCTGATATCTCCCATGGTTCTTGTGTCCATAATGTCAGCAATGACCCTTCATCAAGTTGTACTGAAGGTTGTAATATGGATCATGAACCAGATTGTGCTGAAAAAGTGCTGCCTGATACTTGCCTGGATCAGGTAATGTTGGTGACCTGTCTTTGGAAGAAAAATGAATTTTTTGTGTTTAGACTTATTGGCAACATGGTGCCCATTTTTTCATCACAATTTATATGTTTTTTCTTTTGTTATAGTTTGTTCTTCTTTCAACTGTCTGTTTGTATATATTTGCTGCTATGATCTTTAAGATTTTGTGTTTGGATATCAAGATTTTGTGATTTTAGATGTTGTATAAATTTGAGCTCTTCACATTTTTGGTTGAGTGAATTTTGAATGGAACTTTGTATTGATGTGTGGGTGTTCCTTCCTCTATAGGAGTTGAACTTACTGATTACTGTATTGTCATTCACCTTGTAGGTAGACATCCACCAACAACGAGGAATGCTTAGACGGTGTTTGGTTTTTGAGCTTGCTAGTGTTTCTAAAAAGAATCTCACACCATCTACTTCTTCCTCCAAAGGCAAGAGAATCTGTGGAGCCAACAATATGAAGCTTAAAACTACTCCATTACGTGCCTTGTCCGGGATTGGGTTACATTTGAATGCCCTTGCTACAACATCGAAGGATAAAATGGTCAAACAAGATGCACCAGCATCTGGAAAACAAGTAATCAGCATCCCAATTGATCCTCTTATATCAGCAACAACTGAGAGGGAAAATCCAACAAATTCCTTATCTGTTGGAAAGGATTCTGGCCCTGAGGATAGTGAAGACCATCTCCAAATTGTTCCTTATGATGATTCAAAGGATGCAACCATTAATAACTGCGAGGAGTTAACTCAAGGTAGTCCAAAGAAGAAGAGGTACGTCGTACATGTTGCTTCATCTATCTCTTCTTGGCTGTAACTATATCAATAGTAATGGAAACTCATGATCCAGACGCAAGTCACAAAGTGGAGGCGATAGTGAAGGATGCAAGCGTTGCAACTGTAAGAAGTCAAAATGTCTGAAACTGTGAGACTCTCATGTCAATTTCATTGATTTGTCTTTGAACCTTCAAATAATAGATGACTCTTTATATTCAGCATGCTTTCTACAAGTACTTAATTTGTTCTGTCTGATATAATTGACTTGAATCTTATACATCTTATGTAGCTACTGTGAGTGCTTTGCTGCTGGAGTTTATTGTTCTGAGCCGTGTTCATGCCAGGGGTGTTTTAATAAACCTGTCCATGAGGAAACTGTCCTGGCTACTCGTAAGCAGATAGAGTCACGCAATCCGCTTGCATTTGCCCCGAAAGTTATTCGAGCATCTGAATCTGGCCTCGAAGTAGGAGTAAGAAGAATTTCACCTGCCACATTGCTCTTCTATGGATATATTATTGTTATTCTGTAGTTCCTATTGATTTTAATGAGATCATATCTTGAATACCTCTAGGATGACGACAACAGGACTCCTGCTTCAGCGCGACATAAGAGAGGATGCAATTGTAAAAAATCAAATTGCCTGAAGAAATATTGTGAATGTTATCAGGTGTTGTAACTTTTGAGGATCACTTGCTTTTTCTGTTGTATGTTTTCTGATCCAAACATGTTTTGTTTTCTTTAGGGTGGAGTTGGGTGTTCAATTGGTTGCAGATGCGAAGGATGCAAGAATCTATTTGGAAGAAAGGATGGTGAGTATCAATTTGCACCATTTACTTCAAACTTTCTCGACTACTCTGGTTAATTCTGGTCTTTTGATAGGTACTCTTCCAAGTGTGGAGGGAATTGATCAAGCCGAGAAGGAAGCTGATGCATACATTAAGGAAGATGATAAACTAGAAGATGGACAACAAAGCACAAGCATTCAAATTGAGCATCATGCTCCTGCAAACATTTTGCCGGCCACACCTTTACAAAGTACCAGGTGAAGGAAGCATTTCTGTGCTTGTTTCAGTAGCTTATTTTCTCATCTGACAGTGGAAGCTTTATCACTCAGGCTACCGGTCGAAATGCCATTCTATTCGAGTTCAAAACCTCCACAACCGATTCGGCTTTCAATCGGACGCTCACCTGCACTCTATGGTGCTCACATGATTCGGAAACCCGAATTCGTTCACCTGCAAACTAAGCTGGATAATGTCACCACAATTCTTGAGGACGATGACACTCCTGCAATTCTAAGATCCACTGCAACTTCCACCACCGGCGTTAAGGTTGCTTCCCCCAATGGGAAGAGGGTTTCACCTCCACACAACGGAGTTGGATCGACGCCACCGAACCGCAAAGGCTGCCGGAAACTGATACTGAAATCAATCCCCTCCTTCCCGTCTCTAAGCAATGATGCTGAACACTGATATCAGTTTAGCTGATCCATTGTAGTTTCAGTCCTACTGTTCCATTGTGATTGTGAATGTGAATGTGAATGGACTACTGAAGTAGTCCACAAGGCTCATCAACACCTCCACGAACCTCAGGTTTTGAGCAGTTCATCGTCGAAGATTATACAAGATAAGTTTAGTTTCAGTTGCAAGAACCATCAGTACTGTAATACTTGTTCATAAAGTGCACTTGTAGCATGAATTCCTTCCAGGTTTATTTATAAAGTGTTCTTGTAAACTGATTGTGAGTTTCCTCTTCTATCTTCAGATTATTCTAGCCATCACTATTAGTATGATTTTTTAAAAGATTTGATTGTTCTTAAACCTTGTAAATTGTCATGTAAAATTCCTCAAGATCAATTTTATGACAAGATACAGGAAGATTTATTATTTCCCAACTGCAATTTGATAACTGATGCGATACAGCGTCCCTGTTCTCTTTACAAGTTATAATTACTCATGGAGCTTTGGCGGCGGCGAGGACGGCGATCGACTTTATGCATCCATTGGAGTCAAGTTTTAACAGACGGGCGGCGGCTTCGCCAAGAAGGCGGCGCATTCTTCCACCGGCCTCTGCTCCGGCCGCTCTGGCAAGCAGTTCTCACGGTCGTCCTTGTCCTGAACCTTCGAACACACCTCCGGCTCGCCGCAGAAGTAGTTATCGGAGAATGTGAAGTTCATGAGTCGGGGCAGCTCGCACACGGACGCCGGCACCTCGCCGGAGAAGTTGTTGTGCGCGACGTCGAGCTGCTCGAGCTTCTTGAGCCGGCCGAGGGAGGCGGGGAGGTGGCCGACGAGGGCGTTGAAGCCGACGTCGAGGACGGTGAGGTTGAGGAGGTCGCCGATGGCGTCGGGGAGGCAGGAGGAGAGGGAGGCGTTGAGGAGGAGGAGCTCGGTGAGGGTGCCGGCCATGGCGGAGATGGAGGTGGGGAAGCAGCCGGCGATGCGGGTGTTGGCGAGGACGAGGACGGAGACGGTCGAGTTGCCGAGGTTGGGAGGGAAGCTGAAGCTGAAGTCGTTGTCGTTGAGGAAGAGCGCGTCGAGGGGGAGGTCGAAGACTCGGCTAGGAACCTCGCCGGAGAACCTACAGCTTTGGATTTTACGTGAAGGGACGGATCGAACAAGATTGGCACAAGCAAGATTTACCTGTTGAAGCGAATGTCGAGGAACCTGAGCGCGGGAAGGTCGAACACCACCGCCGGGAACGGCCCCTCCAGCTCATTGTTGCTCACGTCGAGCTCGAACAGCCTCTCCAGCTTTCTCAGCGCCTCCGGCAGTCCGCCGGCGAAGCGGTTGGAGTTGATATGGAACAGCGCGAGGTCGGCGAGGAGGCCGAGCTCCTCGGGGAGCTCCCCTGCGATCCGACCGCCGTTGAGGTCGATGCCGGCGACGGTGATCTCGTCGGGGTCGTCCGGCGCCGCCGCGCAGAAGACGCCGGTGTAGTTGCAGACGTGGGGCCCGCACCAGTGGATGGTCAGGTTGGTGGGGTCCTCGGTGATGACGTGCTTCCATGCCTGTAACGCCACGTAGGCCTTCTCCAACCGCGGGTTCGATGGCGGCTGCTCGTGGGAGAAGTCGTGAGGTGGGTCGTGTTCCAAGGGAGTGACGAGAAGCGGGAGAAGGAATGTGGCAATGGAGAAGAAGATGGTGCTCATTTTGTTAACTCTATTTGTGTAATCAAATAGACACAATCTTTTGCTAGATATATATAGAGATAAAATTCATTATTTTATTAAACCTAAATTATTTTTATAAATTTTCATATCATTAATTTACACATTTTTTTATTTTATTTTTATTAGTAGATTTACATATAAGAAAGAAATGGAGTCGCCTTCACCAACAAACATGGATAAACAAGGTGTACTTATCAACAACTAACACTCTACCTTTCACTTAGTACTTTAAATAGAGTAATGGTAGACATTTGATTTCTTTTTAGAATAATTAAAAGGGCGTTCATTATTTATATAATCGCCAATTGGGCGTCTCATTTAACACGAAGAGAAATGTAAATGCTCGCTCTCGGAACATAGTTGAGTTGGTTACGACGTAGTAGAATTGCAGAAGAGGTCAAGGGTTTGAGCTTCGCCAATATCCTCCTACGTCGTGATAAACTACAGTTTCCCGATTTACTATCAGCCTTTCGGCGTTGTGACCAACTATAGTTTCCCAATTTACCATCAGCCTTTCGGAACCCGAATTAAATTTGATGATGATGTGAATTGAGGTTGCAACTAATCGGGCCACAGAGCCGGCCCTGGGCCAGGGCAACCAGGGGCTGGATTTAGGGTTATGCCGATCCCCCGTCCTCCTTTCGCACATCTGCACCGCCTAGCGATCGCGTCCTCCTTTAGCTTTTTTTTTTTCTTTCTTTTCTCTTCGTTTATCGCGGGCCGATTATGGGAACAGCGCGAGGTCGGCGAGGAGGCCGAGCTCCTCGGGGAGCTCCCCTGCGATCCGACCGCCGTTGAGGTCGATGCCGGCGACGGTGATCTCGTCGGGGTCGTCCGGCGCCGCCGCGCAGAAGACGCCGCTGTAGTTGCAGACGTGGGGCCCGCACCAGTGGATGGTCAGGTTGGTGGGGTCCTCGGTGATGACGTGCTTCCATGCCTGTAACGCCACGTAGGCCTTCTCCAAGCGCGGGTTCGGTGGGGGCTGCTCGTGGGAGAAGTCGTGAGGTGGGTCGTGTTCCAAGGGAGTGACGAGGAGGGGGAGGAAGATTAGGAGGAGAAGGAATGTGGCAATAGAGAAGAAGATGGTGCTCATTTTGTTAACTCTATTTGTGTAATCAAATAGTCACAATCTTTTGCTAGATATATATAGAGATAAAAATTATTTTTATAATTTTTCATATCATTAATTTACACATAAAAATTTTATTTATTTTATTTTTATTAGTAGATTACATATAAGAAAGAAATGGAGTCACCTTCACCAACAAACATGGATAAACAAGGTGTACTTATCAACAACTAACACTTTACCTTTCACTTAGTACTTTAGAGGGGCCCTTTGTTGAAGTTCCATGTGATTTTGTTTTCTTTGTAGATCAAATTGGATTGCATTATTAGACTTTGGATGGTACGACAAACGCAAGATAGATGCTCAAGGGTAGTCGATCCCTTTCCTTCTTTAGGCATTGGACTATTGTTGCATAAGGTGACGATGTGAGGGTATCGAGCTAACCTTTTCTTGTTTTCTAAGGTAAAACCTACAATAAGCCTTTGGGGTTCATGAGGAGACAATATGTGATATTTCATCCCCATCGTGGAAATAATTATGCAACCCATAATTATTTATCAATAAATAATTATCCTTTTTATTATTCTATCAATTTCAGCATTATGCAAATTACTAATTGTCCAAAATATTCTTACATTATTGATCATTCGACCATAGCTTTTACAATAATAATTTTATATCATTTTGATTTTACTTCTCTAAATGATAATTTAATTAAATAATATTTTGAATAAAATAAATTTTGATAATAACTTTGTTAGAAATTTATTTCAATTTCTTAGGTATTTTTCGTATTCTTATAATTTAATTCTTATGCTGGGAAACGTTGATATATAATTGATTTTTATAGTAACAATGAGATTTACTACTTATATATTATTTAAAAATTATTCAATAAAAATAATAAAATATTAATATTTGAATGCAATTAGATGATTATTTTTTTAAAAAAAAAAGTTAAATGTTAAACGAGTCGTAAACTAAAAGATGGAGAAGAAATTGATGTCATAATAAAATATAATTTAATAACTTAATACTATTAGCAATGTAGAATTATATAGATTTTTTAATCGGAGGAATATTTAATTTCCTTCATTTTATTTGACATAAATTGTATTCTAGTCAATTACTAATGGTAAAACATTTTTGTAAAAAGTGTTTAAGGGTACTATGAGATTGAAAATTAAGAAAACTGAATATAAACAAATTTAAGGTATTTAAGGGAACTATGCAATATAAATCTAAGGTATTTAACGACCTATGAATATGAAAAATAAAATCCATTAATTGATTAGAAATTCATCCTTTTCCTAATATTAGTTAAAAAGTGAAAAATAATATAACAATTTAAAAAAAAAACATTTTTGAGGGGGTTCCCCCTAAAAAGGGACTGGTTTTGAAAAAATTATCATAAATCTGGAATTCATGATAAAGTTTCAGAAGTTGGAATTTTTATGATCAGATTTAAAATTTTGAATACAAGAATCAAATTCAAAAAATTTGAATCTCAGATTCAAATTTTATAACCTCTTTCAACACAAACCTTGCTCAAGTTCACATGAAATAAACATTTCTAACACTCAAATATACGTACACACAAAGCAAATCAACATGGAATGTTCTTGAAATGTCTACTGTTTGAATATCAAAGTAATAAAACACCCAAAGTGAAGTATTTAATGATATCAACGAATTTTCAATTCATTCTCCAACCGTAGACGTTTTTCTCGGAAGCTGTGTAAGACTCTCATATCCAGTTTCACTTTGAAAACCAGGGAAGGCACCTGCAGCAGCTCTGCAACAAAATAAAGATATTCATTAAACTATGACCAATATTACAACAAATCTTCTTTGTAGTGAATATCAATCAAACCATTGCGGTAAAATGGCAGTGTTCATAAAGCTTCAATTGCAGAAAGTAAAGCCTCTGTAAGCATGATTCCTTCTACAATCGGGACAGTTATGATGTGCAGCAATTACTAGTCAAATGCAACTATGACTGTAGCAGATCTAGTTAGTTGTTGCATTTGAGATTTCTATTGTAAAGATCGCAGTCTAATTCCTGGATCTGTATCCGTCCGTGACTATAAATTCCTAGATTTATTACATTAAGTCAAGCCCCTCCCAATACTCCATAGCCCCAAATCCATATAATTTGCCATGATTTGGGATCGACATCAAGCATGTATTTTGGTTAAGCTAGGAATGAGATTATGGTAACCTACTCATTAAAAGATGCACCAGCAGTTTCAAAAGTTCTAAAGCAATGTAAAGGAAGATTTGTTTTCAAGATAAATAACAAATCTATTCTCATTCTTATCGAAGATATGTTTTCTTCGTCAACACAAGAAACCCAGTGATGTAAGATGCTTGCAAAACACTTGTACAAGTGACAAAAAGCAACGTCAATAAGAGAAACCAGTTGTCTTTCGATATGATTTTGGCAATGATTATTAGCATACAGATAAAAACAACTAAAGGGCAAGACGCTTAGGGATTCTAAATACAACTAAAAGAAGTTGACACAAGATTTGTTTGCAATAGTGAGCAAGACAGATATAAACAAGGAGGTTATGTCAATGTTGAGTCTACCACTCTTGATATGAGACAATAAAAGTTGGCTCCATTCTCAGGAGTGGGGTGTGAGCAGCAGTAGAAGCCTAATATAAATGAAATTTAACAAGCCAACAATTTGACGATCACAAAAACAAAAAAACTTCACAAATTGCACCTGGTTGGCAGGTCCATCCGACAAAGGAACAGAACTAGGATTCCCTAATTCCATCGAGTTTGAACTGGGAGAATTGGTTGTTTCTGATGCTTCTGATGTTGTGGATGAATCAGGTACGGGGACAACCGATGGACAGTGGAAAAGTTAACACTTTTCAAATGAAATTATTGAAGAGAAATTAAAAAGTTATTACAATGCTTACAGAGCTAGGATTCCTAATTTCATGAAGTTTGCACCGGGAGAATTAGATATTTCTGATGCTTTTGATGTTATGGATGATTAAGGTATGCGGCCAACTTATAGACTGTGGAAAAGTTTAACAACACTTTTCAAATGAGAAATTATTGAAGAGAAACTAAAAAAACATGCTTACAGAGCTAGGATTTAAACTAGGAGGATTAGATATTTCCGATGCTTTTGGTGTTATGGATGATATGCAGGCAACCTATAGACCGTGGAAAAGTTTAACAACACTTTTCAAATGAGAAATACTGCAGCTCATCTAAAAATTGACTAGTATAAAGGAATTGTAATAAAATACTCTTATATAAACAAATTATAAATCATACTATTGATAAACAGACTCCCTTAAAGTTGTTATTTCTTATATAAACAAGAATAAAGGAATCATAATATGAATGAACAGGCACTCTAAAAATTGTGATTTCTTATATAAACAAGCTAAGTACAAAGGATTCATAATATTAATAAACAGATACACCAAACAGAAGGGAAAAGAAGGCGACTCTCACCTGTTGTTGCTTCTTGGCGCACGGGATGTGGGGAGCCGACGGCGGAGCCTGCTCGGGCGATTTATCCGGGTTGATCCAAAGTTGTGGACTAGGAATGTCGATTTTGATGTTGCTAGCCGGGCTAATCTTGGATTTGACTGTCATCACTTATGCTCTCTTTACTCTAAGGCGTGGATAGAGAAAGAAAAGGAATCCCTGCAGAAAAAAATCCTTTGAAGCGAAGGAAGAGAAAGGAAAATAAAACCGAGGGATGAGTAATGAATCACTGCAGAAAGGTAGATGGAAAAGAAAGAGAAATCGAAAAAAACAAAACAACGGCACTACTGCGTGAGCAGCCGACCGTGCCGCCCTGCACGAGTGGCGACGAAGGTCGCGCGAGCAGCAGATCGTGCCGCCCTACGCGAGCAGCCGTGCATCCGAGCTCAATTCTCGGGTTCATCTGCGAATCAAGCGATCGCTTTGCATAAGCACTTCTAAGCCTTCCCAGTTCATTTTGTTCGAATAAATGCAATTAATTATCCGCTTGACTTTTTTTAAAATGTCACTTAGGTTTAAACTTGAACAGCATTGTCACAAGAAACTCACTATTCTCCAGGCACAGATGAACGACAAATCTAAATAAGCTAATGTTACTCTTAAGGATTTTGAAGAGATTAGTATATATATTAAGGTTCTAGGACCTCCCAAAAAAGGTCCATAGGACCTTAAATTTGTGTGGGAACTCAAAGGATGCTTCTAGAATCTTATAGGGGTTTAATGTTGCATTGGATTTTCAAGTAATCAATTTCCATTTATCTTTTTTTAGAGGGCATCAGAATTAGGTTGGGTGTGTATCTTGCTTATATGAAACAAAAAGCTATTTGGTGTTCCATAGCTCATGAGCATCTTTGACAATATTTTTGTCTAGGGGATTTACACTGCTTTATTAATCCTTAACTGACTCTTGATTTAGATGCTAAACCAAAATTTTCATATGTTTGTCACCTCAGCATGAAATCCATAGATAATATCCTAAACTCATTTATGTAACAAATCATATGAAGAGAGAGTTAGCACAATAGACAAGTTCGAGGGCTTTTAACCAAAGGAGCGTACGTTATAATCTCAATCCTTATGTTGTCCGACCTTGTTAATTTCTAGAAAGATGATGAACCAATGAGAATGTGCAACTAAGAAAATCAAAATCAACATTGTTTTTCTTTTCCAACTTCATGATATGGTTGAGGCCTTAATTTATGGTGAACTCTATCTCCAATTCAAAAACATATGGGAAACACAAGGATATGCTATAACATGGAGCCTCTTTTAAAATAAAGCTGCATTGTCCTAAACATCAGTGATGTGAACTTTTCCAGTAGGCGTGCTAAGAAAAGACGGGGATACTACTTAGTTTTTAATATACCTCCTTTGTTTTGCATTTCAAACCCTCTTTGCTGCCCTAACAGTATCATTGTCATTAACATGGCTAAGAGACAAAAGCAAAAAGTTTATTTGATTTCATAGAGCTTTATTTGGCCATGTTTACTATAATGGTCCACTTGGTTTCATAAGATCAATGTTTAATATTGTATTGGGCATTAGAGTGCTGCTAGAAGCCGGAAAACATTTCTAAGACTAGAGCTTAGAACTTGCCTGATGATATCATCCAAATAAAACACTCATTTTCCTTCACTTCCTCTCATTCTCCTCCCTTTTCTCACTCCTCTTCTGTAAAACTCTTAAAGGCACTATTATAATTAATATTGGAAAGTAGCTAAAATCTTGCTGGATCATCACAAGGTCTAACCTTTCGAGATGATTATCCATGTCCCCAAAGGAAGATTTTTACCAAAATAAAATGATAGCCAATTAGATAACACAATTAACCTAGATTTCTACGATTTCCTTGAGATTGACAGATTAGAAGTCTAAACAACAAAATGCAAGTAAATAACCCTTGCAATTCAAGTTTACACATTGAGGGAGAAGCAAATCGAAAGATCCAACGACGCATCTGAAAAAAATGGAAGCACCCTAGGAGAAGAGAGGAAGCGATGGTCCGTACCTTGAGCAGCGAGCTCACCGCGGGTAGGAGACTTGCTTGATGGCCGAGTCTAGCCGCCCGGGGAGAGGATGTGGCACGAATCGGAAGGCTAGGGGACGGCCTCGTGGCGACAGCGTCGGAAGCCGGCGCCGTTGTGCTGGCTGCGGCTATGAACGGAGCGAGCTTCTGCGTCCTACGCTGGTTGTCAGTTTTATAGGAATTTGAACTGACAAAGGGCCGAACCCACCAAATTAAGAATTGTGACTTTCTGTGTCCTTTTTCGATGAGCGAGTAGCAGCTGATGGGATAGCTATCACATCTTAAGAATTTGAACACATCTCGACCCTTTGTCCTTTGTGTTCAGCTATCACATCTCGACCCTTTGTCCTTTGTGTTCAGCTATCACAATTCTTAAGAATTTGAACACATCTCGACCCTTTGTCCTTTGTGTTCAGCTATCACATCTCGACCCTTTGTCCTTTGTGTTCAGCTATCACATCTCGACCCTTTGTCCTTTGTGTTCAGCTATCACAATTCTTAAGAATTTGAACACATCTCGACCCTTTGTCCTTTGTGTTCAGCTATCACATCTCGACCCTTTGTCCTTTGTGTTCAGCTATCCCATCAGCTGCTACTCGCTCATCGAAAAAGGACACAGAAAGTCACAATTCTTAATTTGGTGGGTTCGGCCCTTTGTCAGTTCAAATTCCTATAAAACTGACAACCAGCGTAGGACGCAGAAGCTCGCTCCGTTCATAGCCGCAGCCAGCACAACGGCGCCGGCTTCCGACGCTGTCGCCACGAGGCCGTCCCCTAGCCTTCCGATTCGTGCCACATCCTCTCCCCGGGCGGCTAGACTCGGCCATCAAGCAAGTCTCCTACCCGCGGTGAGCTCGCTGCTCAAGGTACGGACCATCGCTTCCTCTCTTCTCCTAGGGTGCTTCCATTTTTTTCAGATGCGTCGTTGGATCTTTCGATTTGCTTCTCCCTCAATGTGTAAACTTGAATTGCAAGGGTTATTTACTTGCATTTTGTTGTTTAGACTTCTAATCTGTCAATCTCAAGGAAATCGTAGAAATCTAGGTTAATTGTGTTATCTAATTGGCTATCATTTTATTTTGGTAAAAATCTTCCTTTGGGGACATGGATAATCATCTCGAAAGGTTAGACCTTGTGATGATCCAGCAAGATTTTAGCTACTTTCCAATATTAATTATAATAGTGCCTTTAAGAGTTTTACAGAAGAGGAGTGAGAAAAGGGAGGAGAATGAGAGGAAGTGAAGGAAAATGAGTGTTTTATTTGGATGATATCATCAGGCAAGTTCTAAGCTCTAGTCTTAGAAATGTTTTCCGGCTTCTAGCAGCACTCTAATGCCCAATACAATATTAAACATTGATCTTATGAAACCAAGTGGACCATTATAGTAAACATGGCCAAATAAAGCTCTATGAAATCAAATAAACTTTTTGCTTTTGTCTCTTAGCCATGTTAATGACAATGATACTGTTAGGGCAGCAAAGAGGGTTTGAAATGCAAAACAAAGGAGGTATATTAAAAACTAAGTAGTATCCCCGTCTTTTCTTAGCACGCCTACTGGAAAAGTTCACATCACTGATGTTTAGGACAATGCAGCTTTATTTTAAAAGAGGCTCCATGTTATAGCATATCCTTGTGTTTCCCATATGTTTTTGAATTGGAGATAGAGTTCACCATAAATTAAGGCCTCAACCATATCATGAAGTTGGAAAAGAAAAACAATGTTGATTTTGATTTTCTTAGTTGCACATTCTCATTGGTTCATCATCTTTCTAGAAATTAACAAGGTCGGACAACATAAGGATTGAGATTATAACGTACGCTCCTTTGGTTAAAAGCCCTCGAACTTGTCTATTGTGCTAACTCTCTCTTCATATGATTTGTTACATAAATGAGTTTAGGATATTATCTATGGATTTCATGCTGAGGTGACAAACATATGAAAATTTTGGTTTAGCATCTAAATCAAGAGTCAGTTAAGGATTAATAAAGCAGTGTAAATCCCCTAGACAAAAATATTGTCAAAGATGCTCATGAGCTATGGAACACCAAATAGCTTTTTGTTTCATATAAGCAAGACACACACCCAACCTAATTCTGATGCCCTCTAAAAAAAGATAAATGGAAATTGATTACTTGAAAATCCAATGCAACATTAAACCCCTATAAGATTCTAGATGCATCCTTTGAGTTCCCACCCAAAGTTAAGGTCCTATGGACCTTTTTTGGGAGGTCCTAGAGCCTTAATATATATACTAATCTCTTCAAAATCCTTAAGAGTAACATTAGCTTATTTAGATTTGCCGTTCATCTGTGCCTGGAGAATAGTGAGTTTCTTGTGACAATGCTGTTCAAGTTTAAACCTAAGTGACATTTTAAGAAAAGTCAAGTGGATAATTGGTTGCATTTATTCGAACAAAATGAACTGGGAAGGCTTAGAAGTGCTTATGCAAAGCGATCGCTAGATGACCCCGAGAATGGAACTCGGATGCACGGTTGCTCGCGTAGGGTGGTACGATCGGCTGCTCGCGCGACCTTCGTCGCCACTCGCGCAGGGCGGCACGGTCGGCTGCTCACACAGTAGTGCTGTTGTTTTGTTTTTTCGGTTTCTCTTTCTTTTCCGTCCACCTTTCTGCAATGATTCATTACTCATCCCTCGGTTTTATTTTCCTTTCTCTTCCTTCACTTCAAAGGATTTTTTTCCGCAGGGATTCCTTTTCTTTCTCTATCCACGCCTCGGAGTAAAGAGAGCATAAGTGATGACGGTCAAACCCAAGATTGTTTCCCGGGGGCTCAACGGCGTTGGAAAGGAGATAAACTCGGAGAAAAGAAAAATCGGCGTTCGTGGCTGGCTCCGCCGTTGGCTCTCCCACATCCCGCGCTGCAGCTTTTCCAATCTCCCCAAGGAGCAACAACAGGTGAGACTCGCCTTCTTTTCCCTTCTGTTTGGTGTATCTGTTTATCAATATTATGAATCCTTGGTACTTAGCTTGTTTAATTTCTCTTCAATAATCTCATTTGAAAAGTGTTTAACTTTTCCACTGTCCATAGGTTGGCCCCGTACCTTATTCATCCACAACATCAGAAGCATCAGAAACAACCAATTCTCCCAGTTCTGTTCCTTTGGCGGATGGACCTCCCAATCAGGTGCAATTTGTGAAGTTTTTTTGTTTTTGTGATGGCTGAATTGCCGGTGCTTAAATTTCATTTATATTAGGCTTCTACTGCTGCTCACACTCCTGAGAATGGAGCCAACTTTGATTGTCTCGTATCAAGAGGGGTAGACTCAACATTGACATAACCTCCTTGTTCATCTCTGTCTTGCTCACTATTGCAAACAAATCTTGTGTCAACTTATTTTAGTTGTATTTAGAATCCCTGAGCGTCTTGCCCTTTAGTTGTTTTTATCTATTTGCTAATATTCATTGCCAAAATCATATCGAAAGACAACTGGTTTCTCTTATTGATGTTGCTTTTTGTCACTTGTACAAGTGTTTAGCAAGCATCTTACATCACTGGGTTTCTTGTGTTGACGAAGAAAACATATCTTCGATAAGAATGAGAATAGATTTGTTATTTATCTTGAAAGCATATCTTCCCTTACATTGCTTTAGAACTTTTGAAACTGCTGGTGCATCTTCTAATGAGTTGGTTACCATAATCTCATTCCTAGCTTAACCAAAATACATGCTTGAAGTCAATCCCAAATCATGGCAAATTATATGAATTTGGGGCTATGGAGTCGTACAAGTAGAAGCAGGGGCGGATCCTAGAATTAGAATTGGGAGGGGCTTGACTTAATGTAATAAATCTAGGAATTTATAGTCACGGACGGATACAGATCCAGGAATTAGACTGCAATCTTTACAATAGAAATCTCAAATGCAACAACTAGATATGCTACAGTAATAGTTGCATTTGGCTAGTAATTGCTGCACATCATAACTGTCCCGATTGTAGAAGGAATCATGCTTACGGAGGCTTTACTTTCTGCAATTGAAGTTTTATTAACACTGCCATTTTACCGCAATGGTTTGATATTCACTACAAAGAAGATTTGTTGTAATATTGGTCATAGTTTAATGAATATCTTTATTCTTTTTGCAGAGCTGCGGGTGACTTTGCTGGTTTTCAAAGTGAAACTGGATATGAGAGTCTTTTTCTTCAGCACTTCACACACACACACACAATTTGGAAAAGACTTGTTATCAAAACGAAGAAAGATATGCTGCAGATGTGTTGCTTGTAATTTCCTTTAAATACTGTAACTTTTGGATGAAGAATTTTGGATATTCCATTGCATGTTCTTCCATAGACGCCTTTTTTTTCTCCATCTTAATCATTAATCAAGAGGCAAAAGGTTATATGTTGATCTCGATTGTCCCATACAATTAGCTGTTTGTAAAAAGATAAATCACAAACAATTGGCTCTGCAATTATTTGTAAAATGATAAATCACAAAGGATTTTAGGGACAATTGGTTCAAGCCAAGTTCAGGTTAAACCGGTCCGGTTCAGCACAGGGTTTATAAGCTTCGCCGGTTCACACGTAGAAGGGGGCTTGGTCACTGTTGTTTCCCTTTAATCCAATGTTTACTGATGGTATTATCTGCGGTTTGCAGCAGGAGATAAAGACAGAGGATGAATCCGAGCCTCCGTCTTCTCCGATCGCACCTCGCCGTGAGCAGTTTGTCCGGCGAGATCCACTTCCCTGTTGGCGTGACTCCACCGACATGGTACTTGTTTTCCCTGTTCAGTGCTGATCCGGGAAGAAGAATCCATCACTCTGTTTTTCTCCGCTTCTCCTCAATTTGGTACCGATTGAGAGAAGTCACTAATTCTAACTTAACCCTAGTTTAATCTGTTTCTTTTCTTCTGATGTTAGTTGATTGAATCATGAAAAACCCCCCATTATTCTTGTTCTTGCTGTTGGTTTCGGTTTGTGTTGAATGAACTGTTCTAGCTGTTGGTTTCGGGTTGAATTGAATGATATGTTGTTCCCGTCAAGAACAGCTTCTGGGCGCGCGACACGTCCTCAGTACCACTGTGCAGGGGAGACGGCGGAGGGTGGACGAAGATCACCGGCGACCTGCGATCACAGACACCGTGAGAAGGAAGGCCGGCGGACCGGCGCGACCACTCCGATGCTTAAGTCAGCGACGGGAGGAGAAAATGAAGAAGTGAAGATGACGAAGAACTGTAGAGCATACCTGGCCCCTGTGAAGGGGCTTGCCTTATATAAGGAAGAGGAGGCCCGTACCACGGGTACAGTAAGGTGGAACCTCACCGTTGAGAGTACATTTCGTACTGGTGAGGAGTGACGCCTTTAATGAGGGGGTACACTGTTGTCAGGAGCGTACTAGGCGGCGGCGCGGCGGCGTTGCCATACCCAGTGGAGGGGTTGTCAGCTGGAGTGGTCAGTAGGACAAGAAAGGGAGTGGTCAATGACAGAGAGTACGACTCGGCCCCGACTCCCCGGGTCGAGTCGGGTACGCTGCTCAATCGGGCTATCCAGGAGTCGGCTCGGCAGGGTGATCCGTATCCTCTACAGACAAGCCGGGCTATCGGGCTTGGATGGAGACTTCTTGGGCGGTTACCCCGGGACCTCGGATTTGGGCCGGAATGCCCCAGTCGGTTGTTCTCCGGATGGTTGACTCGACTCGGGCGCTTCTCTCGGTCGGATCCGTACCCGTATCCTTACGACCGTAACACCAGCCTTCCCACTAGTCTAGTCGAAGGAGACGTGTGTTCGACTGACTAGACCGAGTCCGAGTCGAGTTGTGCCGGTTGATATTCCTGCAATAGGCCACCAGTGCGGGGCTGCCACGTGTCGGGGGGACATTGGATGACTCGGCCGGCAGGCACGTGATCGGCATGGTGCGGATGACTTCCGAGGCACGATTTACTGCGGCGGGGTGTCCGATGGGACAGCCGAATCGTTGCCATAATGATGAGGGATCTTGCATCGGAAATGTGCATCATCGGACGGTGGCCGGTGGATCCCGCCTTTTTCCTTCCGTCTGATCGGACGGCTGTACTTCGCTAGGGTTAAGTATAAGTAGGAGGGGGTAGGCACACTGCGCCTCCCTCGCCGTCTTCCTCTTCTTCTCAGCTCTCTCTCTGGTCTTCTCCGCGTCGCCGTTTTCTTCCTCCCTTGCACCAAGTAAGCTCTCATCTCTTGCTGAGTCCATTTTTCCTTCCCTAGCAGAGTCGTTCTAGGTCTTCTCTGGTCTGTAGAGATGGTTTCTGAGGAATCTGCACCTTCTGCGGCCACACCGCCCGCGAGCCCATGGTATGAGTCCACAGTCAGCACGTTTACCGAGAGATCCCGCTCGAAGCTTCGCTTGAAATATGAGATCCCGAGTCAATATAGGATAGAGGTCCCCGAGAGTCACCAGCGTCCCCATACTCCTCCACCCGGTTTCGTAACCTTTTTCCAGGGTCAGCTAGAGGGAGGACTCCGATTCCCGATTCCCGCCTTCTTTCAAGAGGTGGCCGAGTACTTCCAACTCCCCTTGAACCAACTTGCTCCGAACTCCTTCCGACTCCTCTGTGGAGTCGTCCTAGTTTTCCGAATGTACAAGATTCCCTTAGATCCCGCAGTTTTTCATTTTTTCTTTTACCCGAAGAAGATGACGAAGGAGGGTGTGTTCTTCTTCAACTCGAAACCGGGTCTTCCTTTCTTAGTCGAGTATCCGACTTCCAACAAGGGTTGGCATCCGCAGTTCTTTTACATTTCTCCCCCGAGTCCTTTCGAGTTCCCGACTGAGTGGCAGACGGAGCTTTCGGCCTTGCCCGTCCTGAAGCCTTATAAGAAGAACAAAGTCTACACAGAGGCTTCCGAAGTGTTGAAGGGCCTTCAGTTCGATGTCACCAAGCTGGTCGGGGAAGAGGGGCTTCTCTTCCGAGCCGGCTTGAGTCCCATTGCCGCCGAGCTTCCGGCAGCACTCGGTAGGTTATTTCTCGACTCGTACTTCTGTAATTACTGACTTAGCTTTCTTCTTCTTTTTTGGCAGACGACATTTGGATGGATGCTTCAAAGAACAAGTGCTTGAAATGGACTCGGGCGGCCTTGGAGGCGCTGGTGACGCCCAAGAAGCCGACTACCGCGGAGGCAGCTGAGACCTCAACCGCTCCCGAGCCCGAGTTGGTGGAGCCGCTGGCAACGGTGGTGCCTGAGGGGGAGGGCCATCTCCCCGTATCCGCAGGACCCGAGACCTCCACTCGGGAAGGAGAACCCGTGATCGCGGAGCCGGGGGACGCGCCTCTTTCGGCCAGAAAGGGGAAAGAAACGGCGGAGGGGGAGGGTCGATCGAAGAAGTCCTCCTCTTCCCACTCCAAGAAGAAGCACCACCGTTCCCGCTCGCCCGACCGCGAAGGGAAACGTTCAAAGAAATCCAGCCCGATTCGCCGCGAGGAGAAGCGGCTTAAGAAGTCCAAAGCGTCAAAGGGGCATCTCCCCGCTTCGAGTGCTGCAGGTGCGAGCGCGCCCGACCAAGGCCAGGAAACCACAGCCCCACTACTGCCGACTCCGCCCGAAGTGGTTGTCGTAGACACGGGCGTGGTGGGGACACCGACTCCTCCGACTGGAGCGGAGCCAACGCTGTCCGAACCGACCGTGCCGGCTGGAGTGACCGGGGCGACTTCGGCACCCCTGGCTGAGGGGCCACCCGAGGGAGTCGTGTCCCCGCCTGGAGGTTCCTCCTCGAGAGCTGCTGGGCCGACCAGCTCTGGGTCGGCTGGTTCGGGGCTCACTCGCCCATCGACGGCCGGCGCCGACTTCTACTCGCTGCCGCTGACCCGAGTGGCTGCCGATGAGCCCTTCACCCGGGAGGAGGTGAGGGAGATGATGAACCAGGTCAGGGCCATACGGAGCAGTGACTCCTTCCGGGGGTTGAATACCTCCGAGCTGAGTTACCGGGGCAACTTCAACATTTTGCGGGTGAGTCCTTCTGATTTCTCGTAATCTGGTGTTTTCTTGTGCACCTTCGCCACTAACCGTTCTTCTTAAACAGATTTGGGTCGAGCATATGGAGATGCACACCCGCTTCCTTTACTTGAACCGCCAGGTCAAGGCGATGGACCAGCAGATGCAGGCGCTGCAGGTTCGAGATGCCGAGCGCGTGAGGGAGCTGGCGGAGGCAAAAGCGGCTGCAGCTAAGAGCGGAGAAGAGGCTGCTCAATACCGGGCCGAACTGCTGAAGGCCCAAGAAAAGGCGGAGACCCTCGAGCAGCAAGCGGCCTCGGCTCGGGCTAAGGACCAGGAGGAGATTCGGCAAGTCCGAGACCAACTGACTCGGAGGAGCAAGGAATTGTCCCGAGTTCTCGAAGAGTCGGCCACATGGAGAAAACGGGCGGAGGACTTGGCCGAAGAAAAGAAAGCTTTAGAGGGTGAGTTTGCCGCCTACAAGGAGGGAGAACCCGAGCGGGTAAAGGCGGCCCAGGAAGCCTGGCTGGCGTCGCAAGAGTACTTCGATCAGTACCAGGAGAAGACGGCCCGGATGCTGGAGTATGGCTATGATGGGGCGCTGAAGCAGGTGTACGAGGCGGGCCTATTTCCGGAAGGGACTTCGTTGGAGTTCCTGGATATAAACAAAGTGTGGTCGGAGCTGCCTGAAGAGGATAGGAGGGGCCGTTAGGCAATGTAACTTTCATTTGGTACTTCGCTGCTTTTTGTACTCCCTTACTTCTTTGAAGTTGAATGAAAACCTCTTTTGCCTTGTCATTTGTCTGGCACCCGTGTTGGATCTCGAACTTGATGTTTCCGAAGGACTAACTCGACCCTGACTATGCCCGAGTCGAGTGAGCTTGTACCCTGAGAAGGGCGATTGTCGAAGGAGCAGGTCCGAGACCTGATTGCTCGATCCCGCCTTTGTCCGAGTCGGGAGAGTTTTGACCCTGAGAAGGGCGTTTGCTGAAGGAGCAGGTCCGAGACCTGATTGCTCGATCCCGACTATGTCCGAGTCGGGAGAGTTTTGACCCTGAGAAGGGCGTTTGCTGAAGGAGCAGGTCCGAGACCTGATTGCTCGATCCCGACTATGTCCGAGTCGGGAGAGTTTTGACCCTGAGAAGGGCGTTTGCTGAAGGAGCAGGTCCGAGACCTGATTGCTCGATCCCGACTATGTCCGAGTCGGGAGAGTTTTGACCCTGAGAAGGGCCCTGAGAAGGGCGGGAGAGTTTGACCCTGAGAAGGGGAGCAGGTCCGAGACCTGATTGCTCGATCTCGACTATGTCCGAGTCGGGAGAAGGGCGTTTGCTGAAGGAGCAGGTCCGAGACCTGATAAGGGGACTTGCAGCCGAGCCGACAGGAGTTGAGTGATGCCTGAAAAAGTCATTTCATTATCAGACCTGCTTACAACCAAAGATACAGGCGATCATAAGAAAGAAGACTTCCAAGCAGTTGCGGCGGCTAAGTCCGGTAGGGCTGAAGGTGAGTGGCGCTCCATGGTCGCACCAACTCCTTTCCGGCCTCGTCCACTAGGTAGTATGCGCCCGAGCTGGTCTTCTTGACCACCCGATATGGGCCTTCCCAGGGCGGCTCGAGCTTGCCGACGTCTCCCACGGGTTTGACCTTCTTCCAAACTAAGTCTCCCACTTGAAAGGTTCGAGGGATGACTCGCCGATTATATGTACTGCACATGCGTTGCCGGTAAGCAGTTAACCGAGTGGCCGCTCGGTCTCTGGTTTCGGATATGAGATCCAGCTCCATGAGTCTCCGGCTGTCGTTGTCGGCGTCATAGTGTTCTCGCCGATCCGACTCGACGCCCACTTCCATGGGAACCACAGCTTCCCTGCCATACACTAAGTGGAATGGGGTGAGGCCTGTGCTTTCTTTCGGGGTAGTGCGGTATGCCCAAAGGACGCAGGGCAGTTCTTCCACCCAACTCCCTCCTTCGTGATCCAGCTTGGTCTTCAGTCCTCGCACTATTTCCCTATTGATGACCTCGGTCTGTCCATTACTCTGCGGGTAAGCCACCGAGGTGAAGGCTTGCTGGATGCCGAGTCCTTTGCACCATTCTTGGATCTTTTTGCCTTGAAACTGCCGCCCATTATCCGAGACGAGTCTACATGGGATGCCGTATCGACACACGATGTTCTTCCACAGGAACTTGAGCACCACGTCCTCAGTGATTCGGGCCAAGGCCTCAGCTTCGACCCACTTGGAGAAGTAATCTACTGCAACCAGTAAAAACTTCTTCTGCTGAGGCCCCATCGGGAAGGGCCCGACTATATCCATCCCCCATTGGTCGAATGGGCACGAAGTGGTAGCCGTCTTCAACTGCTCTGTCGGATGTCTTTGGAACGGCTGATATTTTTGGCAGTGGAGGCAGGTAGACACCAGTTTCGCCGCATCCGCTTGGAGAGTTGGCCAAAAGTAGCCGGCCAGGAGGACCTTCCGGGCCAAGGATCGTCCTCCCGCGTGATTTCCGCAACATCCTTGGTGGGCTTCCTTCAGCACGTATTCAGCGTCTTCGGGGCCGAGACACTTGAGCAGTGGACGAGAGAAGGCTCGGCGGTATAATTGCTCTCCGATCAGTGTGAATCGGGTAGCGCGTCTTTTGAGGAGACGGGCTTGCTCGGGGTCGCCAGGTACTTCACCGGTTTGGAGAAAGGTGAGTATCGGCTTCCTCCAGTCACCCGGGTCGGCTGTCTCGGGTGGATGATCTATCTGCGCTATCCAGGCTACTTGTGTGATCGGCCCTTCGTCCGTCCATTCAGTAACCGAACTCGCCAACTTGGCTAGCTCATCGGCCTTGTTGTTTTCGGCTCGAGGGATCTTGCTGAGATTAACTTCCTTGAACTCCATCTTTAGTTTTGCGAAGGCCTCAGCGTACCGACGGAGTCGATCATTCTTGATCTCGTAGTTTCCTTCTACTTGCTGGGACACCAGCTGGGAGTCCGAAAGGAGCTGCACCCGGGTGGCCCCGACTCTTCTGGCCGCCTGCAGGCCCATGAGAACCGCCTCGTACTCGGCCTCGTTGTTTGAGGCCTTGAAACCCAACCGTATCGCCAGCCGAATTTCTTCTCCTAAGGGAGAGACCAAGAGCACTCCGACTCCGCTTCCTTGCTTGTTGGAAGCCCCGTCGACATATGCCTTCCATTCTTCTTCAGCTTCGCCTTGGTGTGCTTCCGCGAGGAAATCTGCCAACGCCTGAGCTTTGATCGCTGCGCGGGGTTGGTATTGGATGTCATATTGGCTGAGCTCCACTGTCCATTTCGCCAGGCGTCCCGAGAACTCAGGCTGAGTAAGCACTCTTCCCAAGTTGCTGTTTGTCAAGACGGTCACCGGGTGAGAGAGAAAGTAAGGGCGAAGCCGCCGAGTCGACAAGACTACCGTCCACGCCAGCTTCTCCAAACTGGTATATCGGGTTTCGGCGTCTTTCAACAGCCGACTGAAGAAATACACCGGTTGTTGGCACTGTCCCTCATCCTTTACCAGCACCGAGCTGACTGCCGAGTCGGTGGTGGAAAGGTACATCAAGAGTGGTTCCCCTGGGAGCGTCTTCGCCAATCGGGGGAGTTGGGTCAGATAAGCCTTCAGCTCCTCCAGGGCTCGGTCGCAGTCGGCATTCCACTGAAACTTCTGAGCCTTTCTAAGAACTTTGAAAAAGGGAAGGCTTCGTCCCGCCGAGTGAGAGATGAATCGGGATAAGGCCATGATGCGCCCGACCAGCTTCTGAGCTTCTCTTAAGTTTCGGGGAGGGGCCATTTGAGCTAAGGCCTGTATTTTTTCCGGGTTGGCTTCTATTCCTTTCTCGGTGACTATGTAACCGAGGAATCTCCGGCCCGAACGCCGAAGAGGCACTTGGCCGGATTCAGCTTGAGCCCGTATTGCCTCAAGGTGCTGCAAGTTTCCTCGATATCGGCTATAAGGGAGTCCGCCCGAGTTGTCTTGATTAAAATGTCATCGACGTAGACTTCAATGTTTCTTCCTTGCTGTTGTTGAAACACCCGATCCATCAGGCGTTGATATGTGGCCCCCGCATTCTTTAACCCGAATGGCATGACAGTGTAACAGAAAGTGCCGTCGGCTGTTATAAAGCTAACTTTGTCCTGATCGGTTACATCAAGTGGAATCTGATGATAGCCTTGATAGACATCTAACATACATATGTATTCAAACCCGGCCGTAGAATCCACTAACTGATCTATGCGGGGCAAAGGGTAGCAGTCCTTGGGGCACGCCTTGTTGAGGTCTCGGAAGTCCACGCACACCCGCCATTTGTTGTTCGGCTTCGGCACGAGCACAACGTTGGACAGCCAAGTCGGGAAGTGCACCTCCTTGATGTGTCCCGCCTTCAGGAGCTTCTGCACTTCTTCGCGGATGACCTTGTTCTGCTCGGGCCCGAAGTGCCTCCTCTTCTGCTTGATGGGCCGACTGTCGGGCAGGACGTTGAGTCGATGAACCGCGACGGATGGAGGGACGCCCGTGAGATCCTCAGTTGCTCCATGCGAAAACATCTTGGTTCCGGAGGAGGCAGGCCCCGAGACTCTCCTTCAGTTCGGGCGGCAGGTCTGCTGCTATATGGACCAGGGTCTCGGCTCGATCTGGACAAACCTGTAAGGTCTCTTTTTCTCCGAGGTTCGTCACGGAGGGGGCTTCTTGCACCGAATGAATCCCGTTGTCTTGCACCTTTCGGTTCTTCCTGGCCTCGGTCCGGACCATGTCCACATAGCACTTCCGGGAGGCCAGCTGATCTCCTCGGGCTTCCCCGACTTGATCCCCCACCGGGAACTTCATCTTCTGGTGATAGGTGGAGACCACCGCCGAGAAGGCGCTGAGAGTCGGCCTTCCCAGAATAACGTTGTAGGCGGATGGTGCGTCCACGATGATGAAGGGGACGCGCCGGGTCCTTTTCAGCGGTTCTTCTCCCAGCGAGATGGCTAGAGTGATTTGTCCGAGTGGCCGTACTTCATTCCCCGTGAACCCGAACAGGGACGTGGTCATAGGCGCCAAGTCGGCTTTGTCAATTTGCATCTGCGCAAAAGCTTTAAGGAATATGATATTTACCGAGCTGCCCGTGTCGACGAAGACTCGGGCGATGTTGTAGTTGGCGATGGTGGCATGCACGACCAGAGCGTCGTCGTGCGGAGTTTCCACGCCTTCCAAGTCATGAGGGCCGAATCCGAGGATTGGTCCTTCTTCTCGCGACCCTTTACCGACACCGCAGACCTCCAGCTGTCGGCTATGGGCCTTTCGGGCTCGGTGGGAATCGCCATCAGTTGCTCCCCCGGTGATCATGAGAATATTACCTCGGGAGGCGTTGTTCTGGTTGTGGCCGGGGGAATCTTCGTGGTGGTGGGACCTCGGCTCTCGGGGAGCTTCCTCTCGGGGAGCCGGTTCCCCTCGCCTTGGCGAACGGTCTCGGTGCTGAGTGGACCGAGGAGAAGGGGGCCGTGATCTGGAACCAGCCCGCCCGGCGGCGGGCCTTCCTTGTCTTGGGTTGGGGGACTTCTGCGTCCGCTGGTCGGCGGCCAAGCGCAGCTCTCGGGCGTACTGGTGGCATTCATTAGTGTCGTGGCTCCTCGATTGATGGTAGGCGCAAAATCGAGGAACCCATCGGGAGGCGCCGGCCGGGGGGCCGGGCTGGTTATTCACTTCATGGATGGTTCGTTGACTCTGTTTGGCCGGCGTTGAAGTGCGATCCGAGTCGGACCTAGGCAGCAGCTGAGGAGCCGGCTTTCGGTCGGCTCGGGAGACTGGTGGAGCATTCCGATGAGTGGAACTACTATGTCCGGGTTCAGTATCCCGACGCCGCGCGGATTGTGCTTCTTCCACATGGATGTACTTGTCGGCGCGGCTGAGCAGAACATCGAAGTTTTCGGGAGGCCTTTTGATTATCGACCGGAAGAAGTCTCCCTCAGTCAGGCCTTGAGAGAAGGCGTTTACCAGGACGTCAGAAGAGGCGGCAGGTACCTCTTGCGCTATTTGGTTGAATCGGCGCACGAAGTCCTTTAGAGATTCTCTGGTTTTCTGCTTGGTGGCAAAAAGGTCCATGATGGTCTTGCGGTAAGTTTTGCTAGTGGCAAAGTGTCGCAAGAAAGCGCCTTTCAGGTCGGCGAAAGACCAGATGGAAGATTGCGGCAGCCGATTGAACCACCTTAGTGCGGATCCGGCTAGCGTGGTCAGGAAGACCCGACACTTGATAGCGTCCGTATATTGGTGCAGCAAGGCGGCGTTCTCAAATCGGCCTAAATGGTCTTCAGGATCGGTGTTCCCCGTGTAGTCGGAGAACTGAGGCATTCTGAAATGCCGAGGCACTTCCTCTTCGAGGATTCGGCGCACGAAGGGAGAGTTTTCTAAACCTCTCCCTTCTCCTGTCCCTGGGCCTTCTTCCTCGAGCGGGGTCTCTGCTCGGCGTTTGTTCTGCGGCTGATTCCATGGAAGCATCATAATAGTCAGCTTCCTCCAGGGGCCTCCGGGAGGGAACTCGTGGAGCTTCAGGCGGGGCAGGCTGTTGCCGAGTGGCGGCAGGGGGAGCCTCCTCGACCCGAGTGGGCACTCGCGAATGCTGCGCCGCGGCCTCGTGTTGGCTTCGAGTGACGGCGAGAACCGCCGTTGCTATTCTCCGATCTAACTCTTCCTGCGTCAGAGTGATGAGCTGAGGCTGTGGCGGTTCACCCATGGGCGCGTCTTGATTCGGGACTTGTTATTTTCCCACAGACGGCGCCAAAATATGTTCCCGTCAAGAACAGCTTCTGGGCGCGCGACACGTCCTCAGTACCACTGTGAGGGGAGACGGCGGAGGGGTGGACGAAGATCACCGGCGACCTGCGATCACAGACACCGTGAGAAGGAAGGCCGGCGGGACCGGCGCGACCACTCCGATGCTTAAGTCAGCGACGGGAGGAGAAAATGAGGAAGTGAAGATGACGAAGAACTAGTAGAGCATACCTGGCCCCTGTGAAGGGGCTTGCCTTATATAAGTTTTCATCATAGTATGAATGTTCCATGCATCTTTCTTTTCTTCATAATGAACATTCATAACACATAACATAGTGCTTAATCAACGCTTTAAACCTTATCTTTAGGTTTGATTATACTTCCTTCATAAAACATGACATTATTAACCTTAAACCGACCAAACAGTGGATTAATAACCCTCTTAATCGATCAGGAGATCGATCGATAGACCTTGAATCAATCTAGGGTCGATTCGGTTCAATTTTCCATCACAGAGACCTCTGTAATCGATCACATGGTCGATTACAGGGGTTTAATCGATCAGAAGATCGATTGCTTTACTTCGGAGTTCACAGTAGGCTGGGTAATCGATCAACCGATCGATTACAGCCTTGTAATCGATTAGCCGATCGATTACAGCCTCTTAATCGATCGGGTGATCGATTAAGAGTCGCGGATTCCGTTCCTCGTTAAAGCGTGTAATCGATCCAGTGATCGATTACCCGCATTGGTAATCGACTAAGCAGTCGATTACCATGGTTCTGTTCTCGGGTTTCTAATGTTCTGTCTCATTACACATTTTAACAATTACAATCTAACAGCATATAGTAAATAGAGATCTAGCATGTGAGATCCTAACCCTAACACAATATAGGAATCTATGTTTTAACACAAATTTACCTAACTTAACATCATATAATGAGCATAACAATAACAGTCTGATTTAAACAGAAAATACCTTAATCTATAACAAACAGATTCATCCAACAAATTCTAAACCTGCCACTCGCCCAGTCCACTCTTCTTCGAAGAGCTCCGTGGCCAGCCAGAGCTCCGCCGCCCACGTCAACGGCGAAGGTCGCCGAGGCTCCTTCTTGCTGCCACACGGGCGAGTTCCAACCCTACGTACGTCCTCCTGGGTCTCCCGCCTCAACCTCAAGCTTCTCCCTCTTCCCCCCGCCGCACAGCCCCCGATTCCCGATGGAAGGAATCTCCGGAAACCCTTCGATCACCCCGGAACCACCTTGGACGTCGCCACCATCGACACCACCCGGATGGCGATCCCTAATCTCGATTCGCCCTTCGTCGCCCGCGGCTACTTAGATCTGTTACAGCGGAGGCTCCTCCCCCAGCCTCGGTCTCCTCCTCCACCGTCGCCGCCGCCGCATCGGATTGTGGTGGACTGCGGAAGAAACGATTCGCTCAATGGGTTCGGACCCTTTCAGTTTAGGCCAAGCTCAGCCCTTCCTCGAGGGGGACCTGGACGCCTTGCAGGTGGCTACAATGGCGGTGGAAGAGTTCTTGTTAAGGACGATTATGGTGAGGTTAGTGGTTGTTTTCCTCTCTTTAGCAAGATGGCTCACCTCGGGGAAGAACTCGATAGGGAAAGAGAAGTTTTTGGAGCTGGTAACGGAAGGGAATCTGTTCCCCCGCGCAAGAAATCTGATAACTGGAATTTGTTCTCCCCCTCGAGGAGGAAACTTGATGGGCGTAATCAGGTTCCGGTATCTCCATTCTTTAACTCTGCTCACTTGATAGATAGGAGTAGAGGAACAAGAATTCGAAGCACAGGAATCTTGGAGAATCGAGGTCGAATGAGACCTCCAAGTAATTGGGATTCGCCATTGCCTCTTTCCTACTTACCACCAAGTGGGGTTGAACATTTACCATCTCGTAGAGGATTCGAACGACAATTCCCAATTGATCCATGGCGAGCAAGCACTTCTGGTCAGCATTTTTTGGGAGGATAAAACTTCCCTGAGGCATTTGCTTTAATTCGAATAGTTTAGCTAAATACTTAAAGTATCAAATCTGTTTTCCTCCTCAGGCACTGGACCTTGTGATGCTGTCGGTGACGGCAAGGCTTCTTCAGTTAGAACATCTAGTGTAAGATCATGTTGTCTTTACCTTACTGCCTTAAATTTTATTGGTGGTAATAACTATATAACTTAATAGTGAATATATTTTCTGTATTGGAACTTCTGCATATCTACTTGATATAGAATCAAAGGAAGAAAATTGAAAAATAGTGGAGGAAGAAGATAAGTAGGAACATTAGGTTTAGGTGTGAAGGAGAATGAGAATCATGAATCCCTAACTTAGATCATTCAACTAGAGCTCTTTCTTACCTCAAGAAAGTTAAGAAAACCAATGGTATAAAAAACCTCAAACTGGCTCTGCATATACAATAGTGACACTCAGGAATCTGACACTTGAAAGAATTTCAAGTTTGATATATAAATATAAAATAGCAATATTCATTATCTGAAAAAGCAAAAGAACAATCCAAATATCTGTCTCAAATTCACTCAGTTTAAACAGAGTGTGATTTCACTCGATTCATCCAGTCTCTAGATTAAATTGCTGCTCCCTCTTAATTTGGGCAATGTTGTTTTTTCTTATTTTCTATTTATTTTTATGGATTTGGATAGGATCATAATTGAAATAAAGACCAAAGGTAGCTTTCAATATAGGACATGGATATATCTACACACTGATATGCCACTTTGCAAGACAGTAAAGATTTGATAAACATTGACATAAAAAGATACAGTAATTTAGCAATTTTATCATATAATACTCCCAGGCCAAAAATGTCAGAGATTTTGTTGTCTATATGTATGTGCTCATAAAGGTTGTCAAAAGGTAAAATCAACATTTTGTTGTCATGTATATTTATGTGCTCATAAAGGTTGTCAGTGCATTTATTGAGTTCATTTCGAGAATCGTCCAATGCATTGAAACCATAACTGAAAGCTGTATTCCACCTCATTGACATAATTATGTGCCTGTATCCATCCTCCCCTTCATTGCAAATACAAAGGATCAAAGGTCCACAATTCAGATGGGTATGAATGGCTAAATTTCAGTCCTCTCACCTAGAAGCACATGAGAATATTCTCAAGAAGCACATGAGAATAGCATGTCAGCACCTCACAATGTTTTTACATAAACTGAGTTAGATCGAGCATACATGCACAGGGCGGGTGAGAGATAAAATAGGTTACTTAGTGCATTTATTGAGTTCATATCGTTCGTATCTTAAGATTGGATCGTCCAATGCATTGAAACCATAACTGAAAGCTGTATTCCACCTCATTGACATAATTATGTGCCTACCTTATATCCTCCCCTTCTTTAGCAAATAAGAAATCAAGGAACACGTTGATTATAATCGGGCACTAGCAGCATAATAGCCCACAATTCGGATGGGTATGAATGGCTATATTTTAGATTTTTCATGTGTTAATCTACAAGATTGATCTGCCAATCACCTAGTGATATTCTGGCATACTGAACCTTATTCTGATTTGCAATATTTATTGTCGACTTTCAACCAGAATGCATATTGATTCCTTTATCTTCCATTTCTCTTTATTTAATCTGAAATTCCAAAAATATATGACATGAAACCTACTGTTTCTCTCTCACTGGCAGGCTTTTCAGGTCTTGCATCAGAAAACTGCAGCAAACCATCTTGACACTACTGTCTGCGCCAATGATCCAGAAAAACCTGCTTCACTGTGGAGCACGAGGAAATTTAAGAGAACTGCTAGTTTTGATGATTCTCTTCCTCTAAAGTTTAGGAAGTTGGGTGGTGATGATTAAGATCCAAATTTCTAAACTCAATGATTGGGACCAATTGATCAACTGAGGGTTAATTGTATGGAAGTCAACCTTCAAGTATGGTCAGCATTCTGAGCTACCAAAAGAATTCAAGACTTGATCTTCCATACATCGTAAGGTCCGTGAATCTTCCCATTTGCATTAGTAGTACTACAACTATAAATGTGGGGTCGAGCTACAAATGGGTTCAATAAAGTTTTATGGTCTTAATTTGTATCTACAACCTTCCCATGTTTGATATAAATATCGTTTTGCATGAACAGTGAAGCTATAAGTGAGCAAAACCGAAGTGAGTTCATCTGTGTTTGTATTTGTTTTAGTAAAGGAGCTCGAGTTAAGCTCAATATTAATTGATCTCCAATTTTTATGTTCAAATCTCTTTTGTATGCTTCTGTTAATGATATTGCTCACACAGGAATTTCTTTAGATTATTGAGAATATTCTGAAAACAGAAGATCATTACCTCTAACATTAGATTATACAGCAGCAAAGTAGGTGAGAATAAACTCACAATTTATCACAAGCTAGTTCAATTATAAGCCTGGTTGCAAGATCCTCCTACCAAAATTTACACCAAACAACTTAATTCTATAATCACCTTGTTTGCATCAAAGCGAATTGTTTAGGCATCAAATCAAATAATTTGAGTATCCTCATTCCCCAAAATATATATTTTTATTACTTAGCTCATACAATTGATTAATCTTATACAATTGATTAATCTTATGGAAGTTTTTCATCGGCCGTTCGGGAAGCATTCATGAAAGTTCATTGTTTAAGAGTCTAATTTGTTATGTCTGAATGACCAAACCACTGTATCATTGCCGGAGTCTCATCCAAAATATGATGTAATATGAGTTCTCAGAAGTCTCATCCAACACTACTCTTTCACATATTTTCTTCATGCACCAAACATTGCTCGAAATTAAATATACATTAATATATAATTTTCTGACATCAAATTCAAACTTAATAAGATGATTGTGTTGTCGTTCAAACCATATATATTACACACTCTTCACGTATCAACTAGTCAGGTACATATGCATCACAATGTCAAAAATAACCTTTATTTATTAATTATTCGCCCCACCAAACAAACACCAGAGTAAAAAAAAATCATCAAATATATTTAGAGTTTTGTGTTAAATTTATAATATGCATGCATGCATGCACACATCATGATTACGTCAAAATTTCCATTGCCCTTCGCCTTATTTAAGCTCCTATGCTCCAACGACAATTAATCACTTCTTCTCGCTAAATTTAATCTTAATTGAGGTATTTAATTAGAGTTTATATTAATTAAAATCTACGCAATGCCGGTGCCGGAGCAAACTTTCCCGGCGTCCACTCCGTCGAGGGTTCGAGTGGTGAGCTCCACCCTCGTGAAGCCCCTCTACGACGCTGGCGCAGGCGATCCACCGCCCGCCACCGGCCTCCGCGTCCGCCTCAGCCAGTTCGACAAGATCACCTACGACACCCACATCGCCGTCATCTATGGATTCTCCCCTCCGGTGGCCGTCTCCACTGCCGACATCGCCGTCGGGCTCGCCCGCGCCCTCGCGCACTACCGCGACTGGGCCGGCCGCCTCGCCTTCGACGTTGTTGAGGACGAGCCGTTCGTCCTCCTCAACGACGGCGGCGCTCGATTCGTGGAGGCGTCTTCGGACGCCGCCTTCGACCGGGCGGCGCTGACGAAGCCTTCGCCGGCGCTGCTAGCCCTGCACCCGCCGATCCACCCAGTGGGTCCCGAGCTGGTGCAGGTCCAGCTCACGAGGTTCGCGTGCGGAACCCTCACGGTGGGGTTCACGGCCCACCACCTAGTCGCCGACGGCCACGCGGCGAGCAACTTCCTCGTCGCGTGGGGCCGCGCCACGCGCGGACTCCCGATCGATCACCCTCGCGTTATTTACAACAGGGCCGCGCTCTTCCCGCCGCGGCGGCCGCCGCGCGTCGAGTTCGAGCACCGCGGCGCGGAGTTCGCCGCGAGGAAGATGTTCGGCGCCGCCAAGGAGGACCCCCGCAAGGACTCCGTGGTGGTGCACCGCACCCATTTCGGGAAGCAATTCCTCGCCGGACTCAAGTCCAAGGCGTCCGCCACCGCCAGCGGCGGCGAGCCCAGGCGGCCGTTCACCACGTTCGAGTGCCTGGTGGCCCACCTGTGGCGCGTAACTACGCGAGCACGCGGCCTCGACCCGCGCACCACCACTGAGGTACGTAATCTTCAAATTATTAATTAATAATATACTAAAAACATATTTATTAAAAATATTAATTTTTAAATATTTGGAAATAAATTTTTGAAACTTAAGGGGATATTTCAAAAAAAAAATTCTATCCTGCGCTCCTTACCCCGCGCTACTCGTCCGCGACAACCTGACCCCTCGCTGCTGCCGTCCAACCACCACCGGCCGCCGCGTCACACCCAATGAATGTGCAATTCGCTGGTTTCCGCACCGGATTCCGATCGGATAGTGATCGAAATCCGACGAATTCGACCGCGATTTGGTCGGAAAATCGGCTGCCAGTGCTGAGTGGCCGATTCCGGCCAAATCGCGGCTGAATCCGACCAAATTCCGGCCGAGGAAGGACCGTCGGAAGACGTCTCTGACCGGAATTTGGCCGGAAACCGACCACGATTTGGCCAGAATCGGCTGCCAGTGTCGATGGCCAATTCTGGCCGAATTCGTCGGATTCCGACCGGAATCCGGCGTCGGGCTGTGCGTCGGCAAGTTGCATGTCCATCAGGTGTGATGCGGTGGTCAGACAGCGATGCTCAGCGGCTGGAACAGGACTGGATCGGATGGAGCGCACAGGAGTATAGCAAAATTCATTTCAAAAATATGGGAAACTTAGAAGAGGCGAAATGCAAATTTCTAATCTAAATAATAAACGAGTTGCTGCGTCCAGGTGCGGATCTCGGTGGACGGCCGCGCCCGCCTCCGGCCGCGCGTCCCCGACGAGTACTTCGGCAACCTCGTCCTGTGGGCCCTCCCCCGCGCTCCAGCCAGTGATGTGTCCCATCGCCCTCTGGGCCACGCCGCCACCGTCGTGCGCGACGCCATCGCCCGCGTCGCCGACGACCGCTACTTCCGCTCCTTCATCGACTTCGCCAGCTCGCCGGCGGTGCGGGCGGAGGGCCTGGAGACGACCGCCGATGCCGTAGAGTGTGTCATGAGCCCCCACCTCGAGGTCCACAGCTGGCTCCGCTTCCCCTTCCACGACGTCGACTTCGGCGCCGGCCACCCCTTCTGCTTCATGCCGACCTACTCGCCGGCGGAGGGAATGATAGTGCTTCTTCCGTCTGTCGCCGGAGACTCCGCCGCCGGCATCGACGTCTACGTGGCCCTCTTCGACCACAACTTGCCCGCCTTCAACCAGCTCTGTTATCAACTCGACTAATTAATTAAATCAACAGAAGTAATTAATTAAAATTCCTATCCTTCTTTTAATTTCCATTAACTAAAATTCATTTATAAATTCATTTTTGTTTACACGATGCAGGAATTGGCAGCCACGTGGAGAAACCAAGAAAGCTACATAAAGAAATTAAATATTTATAATTTTGCATGTGGAGAAAAAAAAATTAAATCAGAAGGATAATGTGTTTTCTCTGATATTGTAAAAATTATTTCATATAAAAGACAAACTGTTCCATGCATGGAAATGCATGGATGGAGTAGCTACCAACTCACGTGTATGTATATATATATATATGTTGTTGTTAATTTATAAAAAAAATTAATGATCATGTCTTCTTTTTCAATTTAATTTGCTGATTTAAACTAACATGATTGATAATTATAATTAAACAAGATATGGAATGGAGATATATATATACACACACCAACTCTTAATTATGATAATCCATAAGATGGATTGATTAACTTATCAATTAAACCAAATCTTTGCTAGTCAAAACAGGCTACCTATAAAATTAAACTTGTTCAACTAATTAATTAACTTAATTTCCTACCATCTTCTATGGATTAGCTATGAATCATAGAGTGACGAGATATATATGTTATATGTAGTGGCCATTTATGTGTGTGTCATGAATTAATTAGTATGGTGGATGAGGATTGTGATATATATATCAGATGTCGGCCAATGATGAATAAGTAAGGTATTCAATTAAGTAATTAATTAGTTTTATTTAGGGTTGTAAATAAGTTATGTCAAATTAAATTTTGTGTTTTTTAAGCTTGATTTTATTTTTTTTATCAACTTGTAGGGTTGTAAATAAGTTAAGTCAAATTAAATTTTGTGTTTTTAAGCTTGATTTTATTTTTTTATCAACTTAATTATCTGAATTTGATTTTAATTTGAATTTATTTGATTGTTAAAATTTTTATACTTTTAAAAGTATTTAATTGGTTAGTATAGTAGTTTGATATTATAAAATTATTTATTCGTTTTGAAAGCTTTTTTGTTTGATGAAGATGATTCACAATTAGTGATAGAGTCAGGGATATTATAACGCAGGATTAAAACTATTTTAATGAAAAATAACAAAAAAAATCCAAATTTATACTGCAATAATCTTTACTCAGCAGTCAAAGTCAAAGCAATCTCAGGTGAGCTTATAACTGGCTCCATCTTTGTTCACAATCTTTATTGATCAATATTAACGAGCATAATATGTTGTTCTAAATTATTTATCTAATTTGCATATTGAATGAATATAAGTTTTTTACTCTTAGTATGGTGCAGCAATAAGACACTCAATACATACTCAAGCATTCATGATCCAAATCCCAGCTAGGAGTACACTATAAGATATTTTTCTCCAATTGAATGAAAAATCTAAAATATTGACTATTAAATAAGGAGTCACTTATGCTTTTGGATTTATTATTTGATGGACAAATTAAAGGGAAAGACTAATTGCCTCAGAGATTAGTTGAGCCCAATAACTAAATTAATTATCAAAAAAGAATATAAATAAATTTTTACTAAATAAATACAAAACTTTCTCACAAAAATTTAATTCACTTGCAATATTCCTATTTATTTATTATACATTAAAGATAATTAAAAATATTTTATTTTTCTACTATAAAATATTATTTTCTTTGTTTACTAGAGAGGAAGATGAGAAGGACATACAAGATGCTAATTTTTTTCTTCCATTGTCCCTTTCATCTTTTTCAAAGAGAATATTAACAAATAAATTGTCCTTTGAGATTTCCTTTTCCTACCGAAAAAATTAAATAAATATTACTGTCTACATTGATTTTCATTAACAATTAATAAACTGTGATCCTAAAAAAAAGAAAGTAGATTTGTTAGAATTTCTATTGCTATGCTGTTTTTCTATATGAGTGAGCTTAATTAATTAATTAAAAGAATATTGATTAAGCAAGTGTTAACTGAACAGGCTCCATGTTAATTAATTAATTAACAGATAAATCTTTTTGGGTAATTAATTTAAGTGACCAAGTGTTGACCTGTGTGTGTATAATTAAGCTAAGTAGTGGCATTATAAATTTAATATTATCATCATTTTATAAAGTCCAAATCATTAGGTGAAATAGAACCAAATGAGTAGGTTTTAAGTAAACAAAATTCTAAACCTAGATGATTAGCTAGCTTAAACCCTTTATTGACCGAAATCAGTGGCGTTTCTAAACAAAATAGATGACTACTCCCGATAAGAAAAATCTTCATGAGAAGAAAATATTGGAATACAATCAAAATCTAAAGATCCTGAGTTATAAGATGAAGATATCTATATTGGTACGAGGCCTTTTGGGTAAAGTTCAAAAATAAAACTATAAGGGCGTGAGCCTAAAGTGAACAATATATATATCATACCGTTTTAGAAATATATATGAATTTCATCGGATCTAACAGTGATATTTATGTGCAGTGGTACCATGTGGGGACTCTCATAAAGGAATGATTGGGGAGCTCTTAGTAAGGGATCTATTGGGACCGTTAAGGGTATGAGTCCGTTAGAATCTGGATCAATAAGGGGTCTGTTGGGACCGTTAAAGGGTTCTCAGTAGTCTTTTGTTTGAGGGGTAGATTGTTGGAATACAATCAAAGCCAAAAACAAAACCATGAGAGCGTGAGCCCAAAGTGAACAATATCATACCGTTTTAGAGATATATATAGATTCTATCGGATCTAATAGAAAACTCTTTTCTTTTACCGCTTTAAAGCGTTCTATCAATGAAAAATTTACAACACCATATGTGTAAGATCATCTTTAAAGAATTGAACAGTTGAACTACAATAACTGTGAAGTCTGAATCGACTTTGACACATGGATTAGTAGGTGGTGTGGTGCAATGAATTCAGCCGGGAAACTTGACTATTGAAGAAAACTATGGAGTCGGTTCATCGCAATGCTTTATTTTGTCAAAGATATAGAAATTAAAGAGATCAACATCAACAAGAAGAGGAAGAGGAAGAGGAAGACGAAGACGAAGAGTGTGCTGGACAAGATTACAACGTAACTTAGTGGTGGTTGGCCAGTCATTAATTTCTATATGAATTAGCTTAGAGAATCAAAGAACCTTCTTTAGGTCTCTTTGCTCGCGGAAAGGGTGGTTTTGCGGTCAATTACAATAGATGGATCAACCAAGTTTAATGTTGACGTAGCAGAAGCTATTGAATTCGTTGATTTGCGGATGAATACCGAAATAATTTTTCTAAAACCTGATGATTCAATGAAAGAATACAAGAGTTAGGCAAAGCAAACTTGACGGTGGAAATATTATTAATCAAAATAATTACCTCTTCTGCAAAACCCAAATTTAAAATGAAAGAAATATATAAATCTCTACACGTGCTACGATATAACACGAAAAGCATCTCATTTGGATACTCAAATTAAAAGTTAGTCTTTGGAAATTGCTTTGTTGTTTTCATATCAAATACTAATAAGCCTAGTTTGGTTCACATTTGAAATTACTCGAGTTTGGTTGAATAGATTCGATTCGGTTGAGTCGTGAGTGTGTATAGTTTGGTTGTGGTGGATTAGTTGACACCTTGTGGAACGAAAGAGGGTTGGTGCAATTGTGTGGGCTGATGTGGCTTGGTTGAGCATGTTTGTGATGAATCGGGTGGGATCCAAAGAGGCTAGTGGAGCTAGTGTCGGTTGAGTAGTAGTTCAAATTAAGGGGGGTCGATCGAAGATGTTGCAGGTGGAGAAAATTTCATCATCATTGTTACGGGCGTAAGATACGGAGGCGGATTCGATCGCGAAGGAGGCCCGAACCGAGTCAACCATCCGGAAGTAGTCGACCAGGGCACTACAGCCCGAATCCGAATCCCTGGGTAACCACCCGAATGGGTCCCACCCGAGTCCGATAGGCCGGTTTGAAAGTAGAAGATTCGGATAATCCCGCCGAGCCGACTCCCGGCCAGCTCGACTGATCAGTATACCCGACTCGTCCCATGGAATCGGGGCAGAATAAGACTCTCCTTCACTGACCACTCCCCTTCTTGTACTATAGTCAGATATCTGACACCCCCTCACTAGGTATGGTAATGCGCCGCCTAACGTACGCCCCCTACAAGCGGCGTACAAACAGCATTAAAGACGCCACTCCCTGCCGGTACGGAGTGTACTCTAGGGGTAAACTCCACCTTACCTCGGCCGTGGTACGAACCTCTATCTCAGTATATAAGGAGCGCCCCCTCTCAGGGGCCAGGTATGCTCTTCTGATTCTGAGCCATCTTTCCTTCATCATTTTTCTCCAGATCGTTGACTTAGGCATCGGAGTGGTCGCGCCGGTCACACCGGCCTTCCTCCTCACGGTGTTTGTGCTCGCAGGTCCCCGGCGATCTTAGGTGTCTTCTCTTCGTCTTCACCCCGGAGTGTTGCTGAGGAGAGGTTGCTCATCCAGAAGCGATTCTTGACGGGAACAATCATCATCATCATCATCATCATCACCATCACCATCACCATCACTATCACCATCACCATGTTTGTAACATGTTCCCTCGTTTGATGACTTCGAATTATCTTCAATAAGCTATGTAGTAAATGCACATCCAATAAGCTAGTTTACACATTTTTTTGTGATGATCCAAGTGTCTAGATTGCACCCGACTAATTCGGAAGATAGACAGTCTTCTGCTCTCATTCGCCTTCCGATTAAATTAGGAGCATAACTTATGCGCACTTAAAAGGTCAATCTCAATATTTGTTCCTATTAAAATTCAAACTCCAGTCTTCTTACTTGTCCCCTAAGTGTTTTATCAGTATTAAAAATATATCTAAGGATTTTCTAAGAAAATTATCTTCCAAACCCCTAAATTTTACTGCTAAAGATAAACTTAAAGCCCTTTGCATGTGGCTAAAGGTGAAGATGTTTAGTTCAGACGTCCCTCAATATCGATCCCATAACAATTTGAAGAGAGTAAATCATAATGATCGAGCGACCTTTTCAAATGGAAGGGATTGTATTCCCCAAGGAATTGTTCCTTTGGGGATTCGATCTCTCATAATCTACCACTGAATACTAACTTGGTTATGATTTAAAGCTCTTTGCATATATATCACACATATTGCTCTTAAAAGCCCATAACATTGGGCGCCCAATCATGAATGACTAAAAGCCCAAATGGTTCAACATCATCATCCATTCTTGAAGGAACTTTTATATATTTAAGCCAAGGGATCTCTCAATAGTTAAGATTCCTATACCCTTTTAAAATATATTTAAAAGCCTTCTTAAAATTAATTAAGCATGCTTAACAAAACCCTCCTACTTAATTAATACACTTTTATTGAAGTTGGAGTCAAATCTTAACCTTCAATTATCAAAAAAGGACAGAAGAAAGAACGTGAAGAAGTAGCATTGGCATTGCCCGACACTCAATCTTGAGCTTTACTCCTCTGCAAATGTCGGCCTCAAAATATTATTTATGAACAGAAAATCTTTCCTAGATCCACCAAATCTAACTGCCAAGTATCTAAAAAGATTATGACATCTTCTTCTTTCATTCTTCTCATCTAAACTTGTAAGCGTTTGAGAAAAAACTAGGGTAAGATTTCTTGGTTATCTTATTTTTCCATGTTTATATATCTTAGATTCTGTTTGGGATTAATAGATTTTCTTTACCTGGTATAGTAATTTGATTCTAACAAAATCTAAGTACTTAATTAGTAAAAGAGTTTACAAAATCTAAGTACTTAATTTTATTGTTTTGCTATTTCCAGGGCTCTCCTCTGTCGCCGGCGCCGGCGCCGGAGCCGCTTGTTTCTTCCTATCTCGGTCGTGGAGCTCTCCTTCGAAGCTGAACCATGCCGTGGCCGTCGTCTCCTGCTCCGCCGCCTCCCTTTGCTGCCTGAATTTGGCGTAGATGTCTCCTTTGTAGAATTCCTTCGTCCTCCACACCAGCACCAGCGACACCGCGGCGCCGACCACCGTGACCGCCGTGATTATGAGAAACGACATCCTGAAGCACTCCACGCCGATGCAGGTCAGGTCCCTGTCATCGCCGGAGCCGCCGAAAGCCTTTCTCTGCTTCCTCGCCTCCACGTCGTACAAGTGCCCTGCCACCCTCACGTTGAGGAGGTAGGACCCCAGCGGGCTGGCGGCGCCGCCGAGGTTGTACAGCGTCGAGTAGTACTTGAGCCCGAAGAGCTCGGATATGATCGCGAAGATCAACGGCCACTGCGCGCCGAAGCAGAAACCGATCACGACGGAGGCGAAATAGAGGGAGTTGGGAACGCCGAATGCGATGAGGAGGTGGCCGACGCAGGAGAGGAGGTGCACCGCCGTCAGCATCAGTGGCCGTGGAAACTTGAACTTGCTGAGAAGAATCTCCGACGCGAAGCCGGTGGTAACTCTGCCGGCGTAGTTCCAGATGCTGACGAGGGTAACGAACGTGCCGATGCTCCGCTTGGGGTACCCCAACGACTCCCCGATCTGCGCCAAGTTGTCGATCGCCGTCAGAGTCCCGCCGACGCCGCAGATGATGGCGACGAACAGCACCAGCATGTCGAGGCTCACCAGCGCTTGCAGAATCGAATAGTCCTCGCCGCGCGCAGGCGGCCGGAACATCTCCCTCGCGCACCGCACCACCGCTTGCAGAATCGAATAGTCCTCGCCGCGCGCACGGAACATCTCCCTCGCGCACCGCACCACCGCCTGCTCTTTCTCCTTTTCACTTCCCTCGGTGATGACAATCGGAGCCGTCGGCGATGGTGCTTTCTCGACGGTTATGCTGATCGGGGCTGGGTTTCCGAGGTCTTGTTTTCTCCGGTGGAAGGTATTGAGTTCTTCCTTGACGACGACGGCGAGGGGGAGAAGGAGGAGGAGGACTACGACTGTGGCGCTGATGTCGTATTCAGGGCGAGAGAAGTTGCCGGCGGTTTTCTCTACGACGATGGCAACGAGGAGGTAGGCGGCGAGGGCAAGGGAGATGTAAAGGAAGTAGAAGAAGGCGCGGGGAGTCTTCCCCCACGGCGAGGAAGCTTCGACGCTCATGATGCGAATGGTGTGGACGAAGACGATGGAAACGGCGGCGGGGAGCCAGGCGATGAGGAGGACAAGCGACTTGGAATCGTCGAAGTAGATGGCGTAGTAGAGCTGCGTGATGATGGCGCCGCTAAGGCCGACGAATCCCTTGAGCAGGCCGATGACGATGCCGCGGTTCGCCGGGAAATTCTTGACGCAGGTGACGAGGGCGCCGGTGTTGGCGAACGTTTGGGAGTTGGCGCCGACACAGATATAGAGGCACATGAGCCAGACGCGGGGTGGCGCGGTGCGGCCAGTGATGGCGAGGTAGATCATGAGGTAGCCGAAGAGGTTCATGGCGGCGCCGAGGGAGAGTACGACCCACGGCGGCGTGACCTCATTGATGAGGCCGGAGAGGATTCCGACGTTGGCGCCGAGGTCCTTGAAGAAGGAGATGGTGTTGAGGGTGGACTGGTTGTAGCCCAAGGAAGTCTTGATGTCCTTGGAGTAGATGGAGAAGATGTAGGTGGCGCCGGCGGCCGCCATGATCAGGAACGAAGAGAAGAACATGAACCACCGCCCGCGCACCACCTGAACAGCTAATCGGAAGTGGTCGAGCTTCATGCTGTCTCCAGAAACCGCGGCGGCGCCGCCGCCGGAAAAATCCATCTCTCACCTAGACTCAGTGGCGCTTGCTCTGTTTTATGCTCTGTTTTGGAGGAGAGAAAGCTTTAATGCCTTAAATTTTTTTAATATTAAATTTTAGTTTAATTTAATTATTTGGAGCAAAATAGAAGAATAAAAAGATAAAATTATTCGATTTTATTTATTTAGAACGAACTGTAAAAGAAATAATAAATTAATTCAATACACAAGCTTTACCACATAAAAAAACATCTTATTTATTTTAAAAATAATCCTTTGGTCCAAATTAATTATTTTTTTAAAAAAATATAATTTTAGATGCAAACAAAATTGAATAATGCCATAGGATTCCTCAATTTCTGGATAATTTGTCTACTCCATGAAGACGTGTTATAAATTCCATCTATAAATTAAAATGTCAAAATTTGTTTTTTTCCCTGATGAACAAATCAATGAGGAGATGTGATATTATATTGTGTGAATCATGTTTCATGAGTGTGACTTCACAAGTAACCAAACAAAAAACAGGTTGGCAATCTTGCATATCAATCTATACCACCAAAAAATTACAATTGTAAATTTTCTTTCGATCGATCTAACTGGTTCGATCGCACAAATACTTACGGTTGAACCGGAGTTAGTTATACATTGAAGAATCAAATTTAGACATGCCATCTATAATGAATCAAGGTGAACGTATACATGTGTGTTTGTGCCATTTGTATCATTCTTTGAGTAATCTGTGAAAGATGAAATCTTGGCGAGCTAATACAAGATTAACAATAACACATAATAATTATCATTTAAAATTAAATCCACAGAATGGTTGTCTGAAACATCATAAACAAATTCAGAACAATGATTATTCATAAAAGAATTTAGAGAACTTACTGTGTGGGACAAAAGGGGTATAGGCTAAATGTATATATTAGTTTGCTTATATTAACCTATCTAAACATAGAATGATTAATCAGGTTCTAAACATAGCTGAGTTGGTTACGACGAAGCAGAGTTATAGAAAAGACTAATCAGTAAAATCTGAGTGAAAATCAGATAAATATAGTAATCAATAAGCGAGACATAAATGTTGTTCTTTCTCCTTCATACTAAAGCCCGCCCACCTACTATTAGAATACAATTAAAATTTCATATTAGAAATATATAAAAAAGATCTTGAGATTATAAGATAGAAGATATCTTATTAATATGAGATTTTTTAAATATAACCTATAAAATTAAAACAGCTATGGTTTAGGCTAAATTTGCCCATATTCCATACAAAAAAAAAAAAGAGCTAACTTTAGCATGGTGAAGTAGAACGCCTAGAACAAGTAGAATTGAGATTCCATGAATGAATATTCAAGAGAAGAGAACAAAGCATCGAAGTAATACGAATCAACCGCAATGCGTATTATCAAAGCAAGACGACCGAATCCTTAATCGATTTCGATCCGCAGGAACAAAAAGAGAGCAAAAGATTCCTCTTTTCTGAAAGGGGGAAAAAATCGGCGACGGAAAAGGAATAGTCACCCGACGGTGAAGGGGTTGGAGGAGCCCTTGACGGGGAAATCCACCAATCTGGAGGCGGCGGACGCGGTCGCGGGCAAGGAGATGGTCGAGGTGGACGCCACTCCGAGGAATCGACCTCTGCAGCATCAGGCTGGCTGGGAACGCGGCGGCCGCAGCGAGGAGGAGGATCACCGGCGGTATCCGCGTCCCCCGCATGCCGACGACCATCCCCTCTCCTCGCGCCCTGGTCTTTTCCTATATACTAAATAAATATACATCTTTTTAGAAAAAAAATAGTTTCCAAATCGGGAAGGAAAGCTGACGTGGCTTGTAGACAAAGATATTGTCGGACGACGTGGAGACACATGATTAGGCACAAGATTTGACGGATTTTGTACCATATCTTTTTCACTACTGTTTTCTTAAAAAACAAAAACAAAAGGGTGAAATTTGGTTGTTATGAAGAAGAAAGATTTGAACAAAACAGTTTCGAAGATTGAGCGAAGACAAGATTTTGATTGGTTTATTCTAAAATAATCCGTGTTTCTAAAAATATCCCAAGTAATGAATTATGAATGTGATGCACTTGATTTTTGTCTCTCCATTGAACATCACATTACCTTCAACTTGTAGAATGTTTATGCATAGATGAATTGACATCGTTTTGCAATTTATGCTTCACTAAGACTTACCCTCTTTGATGTTTCTGGTCGCAGATATACTCTACGAATCTTGGTCGCCGGCATCATCAGCTTCTTATCCCCAAAGCATCCATCACCAAATCCCACTTCCCACAAGAACAAAAAACTAGGGTTTCCATGGTTTCCAACAAACAAAGTTGGTGGAGGTGGAAAAGCTAAGTGGAATCCTCTCATCTACTTTTTGATACACTTCCAACTAGTTTCTATGAAGTGATGATGCAATCAACCATGACCTTATTCAACAAGCCCCTAACATTCATTATGACTAATCGGTACGAGCAAAAGTTTTCTAATACTATGTCGAATTGAAGTAGAACATGTTCGATCGCAGTCTGATTAGTCACTTAGCATCCGTTCCACTCGTCGATGTGGGATCCATTGCCATAGAACATCTAGCTTAGACATTGGAAGAGGTTCATGGAGGCATGGCCTTTATCTTTGCTCTATCACACTTCTGGTGGACAACATGAGTGGAATGACCGAAATTGCAAACAAAGTGGAAACTCTTACCTAAATAAAGTGGAATGCAGAACCACAAAACTCCACTGCCTGACTTGTTCTCCATTGTCGACTTCACACAAGTTTTGCTTTCATGACATCAGTTATACTTCCCAGTTCTGGACCATTATACATTGACACTCTCGCAAGGAGGAAGGTGCTGGAACTTGGAGCAGCTCAGGTTCCAACCCTCAATCGGCGGTGTGATGGCCCAAAGAGGAAGGCGATATGGAAAATGTTCAAAGGAGGCAAATGTGAATGATGAAACCTTTTGAAATTTTTACGTCTGGGGAGACTGAGTAAGCAATTGGGCATGGTCGTGCTCGCCTTCGTAGGTGACGATGAGCATCGAAGGATCTTCCAAGCACCTTTCAACATGTTTCCTTGCAGGGCAGCAGCCCCGCGTGCCACTGCATTTGTAGTATCCCCTGCAAATGCAAATTTCTGCTTTTTTAAGACAAAATTCAGTTGCAAAATTATACAAACAAAGAATTAGCAGTTCTACACAATACAACATAGACATTTAAGTTAAAAGAAACTTTAAGCGAAAGTTCTTAAAGTTTGATGGAACAAAACACTCCAATTGCCAATTGTGCTTATAACCTTCTTGGTTTGTAATGAGTGTAGTAGCTCGGAGAAGAAAACAAGTAGATGAATGGAGATTGATGTGTGATAGAATACCTAGGATGGGGGGAACCCTTGATTGGCTTTTGCCCATACTTCCTCCAAGAATACTCGTCGGGAGGGATATCAGTTAGCTTATTACTGACAGCAGGAACCTTAATGGATCTCTTAACTCTTAGCTTCCTAAAGACAACACATTTAACAAGTGTTAAGTCGAATGGCTTCAACTGCAATTTCAATTCTGAATGATAATAACATCCATAACTTTACCTTCTCTTTGAGCTATGATACCCACCGCTTGTGGCACATTTGCCATTTCCATCTTCCCCTCTACATACACACCTCTGCTTGGGAGGATGGTGGGGGTTCACTGAGTTAGATAATGCTGGTCCACCAATCAGATGGAATGATTTGCCACCCAAGCTAGCCACACTATCCATGCTTAGCGACGACAAGAAGGATGTCGTTGTTGAGGACGGTGCATGACTAGAACCCTCAAACTTGAGGTTAATGACACTATTACTCCTTTGAAACATGTTCGCCTGAAGCTTCATCTTCTGGTGAAGCTGAAACCTTGGATCATTTTGTGGCTGGCGTTGAGGAAACTGGTGCAAACTCAACAGTAAGGCCTGTTGTTCTTGGTTCTCGAAGAAGCGCCTTTGTGATATTCGGGACATGTACATGGCACTTGAATCCAAGAGCTGTATTTTTCCCTCTAAAATGTTTCTTTGGAGGAGCTGTGTCGGGTTAGAACCGTGCTCCATCTTGGGCAACAATTGATGGTCCAAGAGGAGCTTATGATTGGAGGTGGATATAACTTTGTCGGCAACCCTAACTCTGCCATGGCCAGAACTCCTATCTAGCAAAGAAACTACCTTTCTGAAACCTGCAATGGCATCCCCTGTCTCAGACAACAAATTTCCAGACTGGGCTTGATCTTGAGGCCGGAAGATGAGGCTCAGGACTCTGTGGCAACTCTCCACAGCAGCTATATTAGCTTTCTCCACCTCCTCCATCTCAAAACCACAGCTCTAAATCAACCCTAAAAATCCCATTTTTAGGGCATCAGTGGATTAAGAGAAGTCCCAAACTGCAAATACTAAGGACGTTCTAAGAATCTAGCCGCCATACCAAAATAATAGATATTAAAAGATTGAGACGCAACAAATACATGATTGAGTAAGATGATAAGAGATCAAAACGAAGAACAAACAATCTCCACCAAATTGTTCTAAGTTCTAACAAAAGACGCTGTAGAAACCCAAACTAAACCGACTTCGGCATATTAAAAAAAATCATCAAGATCATATTTTGTAACGAAGTTGGACTGTAAGCATCAGAAATCAGACTCCTTGAGCTACGTTGCACGCAGTATAAGATTAAGCTCAAAAAATGCTAAGAGAGGCATCAATTCGAGCGCTGCGAGGAAGCAGGAAGATAAGAGATAGAACGAGAGAACTGACCGTGGGTTAAGATGCTGAAGAACCCTAGAGTTCGCTGCTGCTGGTCGCCTTCCTATGGCGTCGGTGAGGCTGGGAGTTGCGAAGGAAGCACTAACGGAGGAAGAGGAGAGGTTCGCTTCCTCTTCATTACCTTAATACGGGAGACGACAAGGACGGCATTGTTATATTTACTTATAATAGGGGTTTATTTTAAATTTTACCATCTTTTCATTTTTGCCCCTTGGTTCCACTAAATTTCCTGGATGACCCCTAATAATAGATGGTAGGGTGGAAAATAATTAACGAATTAATTAATTAAAAGGAAAAAATTGATAAAATGAACTTTTTTCTAATTAATTAAGTTAAAAATATGTACAAAGTTGCACTAATTATTCAATATATATATATATATATATACAGATATGATATACTGCGCAACTGTTTTGCGCGAGCCGTCCGCGACATCTGACGTGGCGAGAAGTTTCACTGTGCATCTCCGTCGACAGCGTGGCGCTAGCAATAAACAAACTTTCATCCCGCGTTTTCCAAAATCCCAAAATCCAAAATCGCGCGGCTGAATCTTCATTTGCTCCACGGCGTCGGGCGAAAATCGCTATTGGATCCCTAGCTTCCCTAGCCGGTACCAGACGCCACGAGAAGACGCCGCCGCCACACAATCTCGGCGAGCCGTCGGCGTCCATTTGGGGCGAGAAGGCGCCGCCCCCCTGGATTCGTCAACAGACTCATCTTCGAAGGTCCCTACCTTCCCTAGCCCGTACTAGACGCTGCGCCGCCGCCACACAATCTCTGGGAGCCGTCGGCGTCCATTCCCCGCGAGAAAAAGGCGCCCCCCGTGCCTTCGTCGGCCGACTCTTCTTCGTAGTTCCATTCTCTTGTTCTATTTATGTTTGGACAGAAATACTTCTGTTCCAATCTTATGTTCCATGTCTTCCTTCTTCGATTTCTTTCAATTTCTGGTAAATAATGTCAATTGTCAATTTTTCTTTAAAAGGTAAACCGGCTGGCTGGGAAACGGTACTCAAAAGCAGACTATCAACCTCCACTCGCCCTCCCTTATTCAAATGGTGGAAGCCCTCATCTGAGTTCGGCATTCCATTGGTCATACAGGAGAAGCTCAACATTATCCACACTACGCTGTATGCTTTCTTGATTCTCTATATTATCTTATCATTCTTTATAATTTTTTGCTATGGTTGATGTAGGCTGGTGCACTTTTATGGCTTAATTATTACCTTAAATTAGCAGATAAGATTAATAAAATGCATAAAACAGCAAGATTTAGAGAATTTGAAATGCATAATAAAATTAGTATGTTCTGTTTGTATAGAAAATAGAGTGAAAATAATTTAAATGTTTTGTCATCTTATCTTGTTTATGTATATTTGACTTAAATTATTATTATTACTATATGGTAATATGCAGAGGGTCAGTTAATCTGAATCTGACATTTCCCAACAATGGAAGGAAATCAGGGTAATGATGATCTATATACTCCTGAAGTAGCAGATGATCGAAAGCCAAAATTTGGGATGGAATTCACATCAATAGAGGAGGCATTTGCTTTTTACAACCAATATGCAAGAGAAGCCGGATTTAGTGCAAGGATGAATAATAGCAAGAAAGATAAGGTGACTAATGAAGTAGTTTGGAAAGCATTTGTATGCTATAAACAAGGACATACTGATGATCAACGGAATAAACAGACAAAAGGTGAAGGTGATCAACAAAGAAAGGAAAGACAACGTGGCGAAGTTAGAACTGAAAACATCTATTAAATCTTTTATCTGAATCAGTCTCATATTCATAGAAAAACCCAGGATTCTTCTCTTTTTCACTTGCAAATAGCTCAATTAGTGTTTCGGCATCAATACCTTTTTCTGCTTCTCTTAGCTCCTGCTCATAGTTTCTAATATCTCTTTCTGTGCAACCAACTAACTCAGGCCCTCCATACTCTATCTCCAATATTCGCATTTGTTGACAAGTTGGCACATTGGCCTCTGAAAACTGTTGTGTCAATTTCTTTTTTGCTGCTGAAACACTACGATGTGAGCGTAATAAATGGACCTTTGAGGGAGTTGAGAGTGGATGATTATGACTTTCCACAAACTTAGCGACCCTCCAATTACATCCAGTTTGGTTCTTTACAATTGAAATCATTGACTTACATCCAGTTCTAACTTCGCCACGTTGTCTTTCCTTTCTTTGTTGATCACCTTCACCTTTTGTCTGTTTATTCCGTTGATCATCAGTATGTCCTTGTTTATAGCATACAAATGCTTTCCAAACTACTTCATTAGTCACCTTATCTTTCTTGCTATTATTCATCCTTGCACTAAATCCGGCTTCTCTTGCATATTGGTTGTAAAAAGCAAATGCCTCCTCTATTGATGTGAATTCCATCCCAAATTTTGGCTTTCGATCATCTGCTACTTCAGGAGTATATAGATCATCATTACCCTGATTTCCTTCCATTGTTGGGAAATGTCAGATTCAGATTAACTGACCCTCTGCATATTACCATATAGTAATAATAATATTTTAAGTCAAATATACATAAACAAGATAAGATGACAAAACATTTAAATTATTTTCACTCTATTTTCTATAGAAACAGAACATACTAATTTTATTATGCATTTCAAATTCTCTAAATCTTGCTGTTTTATGCATTTTATTAATCTTATCTGCTAATTTAAGGTAATAATTAAGCCATAAAAGTGCACCATGCCTACATCAACCATAGCAAAAAATTATAAAGAATGATAAGATGCCGGTTTACCTTTTAAAGAAAAATTGACAATTGACATTATTTACCAGAAATTGAAAGAAATCGAAGAAGGAACACATGGAACATAAGATTGGAACAGAAGTATTTCTGTCCAAACATAAATAGAACAAGAGAATGGAACTACGAAGAAGAGTCGGCCGACGAAGGCACGGGGGGCGCCTTTTTCTCGCGGGGAATGGACGCCGACGGCTCCCAGAGATTGTGTGGCGGCGGCGCAGCGTCTAGTACGGGCTAGGGAAGGTAGGGACCTTCGAAGATGAGTCTGTTGACGAATCCAGGGGGCGGCGCCTTCTCGCCCCAAATGGACGCCGACGGCTCGCCGAGATTGTGTGGCGGCGGCGTCTTCTCGTGGCGTCTGGTACCGGCTAGGGAAGCTAGGGATCCAATAGCGATTTTCGCCCGACGCCGTGGAGCAAATGAAGATTCAGCCGCGCGATTTTGGATTTTGGGATTTTGGAAAACGCGGGATGAAAGTTTGTTTATTGCTAGCGCCACGCTGTCGACGGAGATGCACAGTGAAACTTCTCGCCACGTCAGATGTCGCGGACGGCTCGCGCAAATGAGTTGCGCAGTATATCATATCTGTATATATATATATATATATTTTTAACTTAATTAATTACTGCTTCCTCGCGGCGCTCGAATTGATGCCTCTCTTAGCATTTTTTGAGTTTAATCTTATACTTCGTGCAACGTAGCTCAAGGAGTCTGATTTCTGATGCTTACAGTCCAACTTCGTTACAAAATATGATCTTGATGATTTTTTTTAATATGCCGAAGTCGGTTTAGTTTGGGTTTCTACAGCGTCTTTTGTTAGAACAATTTGGTGGAGATTGTTTGTTCTTTCGTTTTGATCTCTTATCATCTTACTCAATCATGTATTTGTTGCGTCTCAATCTTTTAATATCTATTATTTTGGTATGGCGGCTAGATTCTTAGAACGTCCTTAGTATTTGCAGTTTGGGACTTCTCTTAATCCACTGATGCCCTAAAAATGGGATTTTTAGGGTTGATTTAGAGCTGTGGTTTTGAGATGGAGGAGGTGGAGAAAGCTAATATAACTGCTGTGGAGAGTTGCCACAGAGTACTGAGCCTCATCTTCCAGCCTCAAGATCAAGCCCAGTCTGGAAATTTGTTGTCTGAGACAGGGGATGCCATTGCAGGTTTCAGAAAGGTAGTTTCTTTGCTAGATAGGAGTTCTGGCCATGGCAGAGTTAGGGTTGCTGACAAAGTTATATCCACCTCCAATCATAAGCTCCTCTCGGACCATCAATTGTTGCCCAAGATGGAGCACGGTTCTAACCCGACACAGCTCCTCCAAAGAAACATTTTAGAGGGAAAAATACAGCTCTTGGATTCAAGTGCCATGTACATGTCCCGAATATCACAAAGGCGCTTCTTCGAGAACCAAGAACAACAGGCCTTACCGTTGAGTTTGCACCAGTTTCCTCAACGCCAGCCACAAAATGATCCAAGGTTTCAGCTTCACCAGAAGATGAAGCTTCAGGCGAACATGTTTCAAAGGAGTAATAGTGTCATTAACCTCAAGTTTGAGGGTTCTAGTCATGCACCGTCCTCAACAACGACATCCTTCTTGTCGTCGCTAAGCATGGATCATAGTGTGGCTAGCTTGGGTGGCAAATCATTCCATCTGATTGGTGGACCAGCATTATCTGACTCAGTGAACCCCCACCATCCTCCCAAGCAGAGGTGTATATGTAGAGGGGAAGATGGAAATGGCAAATGTGCCACAAGCGACCGGTATCATAGCTCAAAGAGAAGGTAAAGTTATGGATGTTATTATCATTCAGAATTGAACTTGCAGTTGAAGCCATTCGACTTAACACTTGTTAAATGTGTTATCTTTAGGAAGCTAAGAGTTAAGAGATCCATTAAGGTTCCTGCTGTCAGTAATAAGCTAACTGATATCCCTCCCGACGAGTATTCTTGGAGGAAGTACGGGCAAAAGCCAATCAAGGGTTCCCCCCATCCTAGGTATTCTATCACACATCAATCTCCATTCATCTACTTGTTTTCTTCTCCGAGCTACTACACTCATTACAAACCAAGAAGGTTATAAGCACAATTGGCAATTGGAGCGTTTTGTTCCATCAAACTTTAAGAACTTTCGCTTAAAGTGTTCTAGTTGTGTAGAACTGCTAATTCTTTGTTTGTATAATTTTGCAACTGAATTTTGTCTTAAAAAAGCAGAAATTTGCACTTGCAGGGGATACTACAAATGCAGTGGCACGCGGGGCTGCTGCCCTGCAAGGAAACATGTTGAAAGGTGCTTGGAAGATCCTTCGATGCTCATCGTCACCTACGAAGGCGAGCACGACCATGCCCAATTGCTTACTCAGTCTCCCCAGACGTAAAAATTTCAAAAGGTTTCATCATTCACATTTGCCTCCTTTGAACATTTTCCATTTCGCCTTCCTCTTTGGGCCATCACACCGCCGATTGAGGGTTGGAACATGAGCTGCTCCAAGTTGCAGCATCTTCCTCCTCGCGTGCGTGCCAATGTATAAATGTGAAACAATGGTCCAGAACTGGGAAGTATAACTGATGTCACGAAAGCAAAACTTGTGTGAAGTCGACAATGGAGAACAAGTCAGGCAGTGGAGTTTTGTGGTTCTGCATTCCACTTTATTTAGGTAAGAGTTTCCACTTTGTTTTCAATTTCGGTCATTCCACTCATGTTGTCCACCAGAAGTGTGATAGAGCAAAGATAAAGGCCATGCCTCCATGAACCTCTTCCAATGTCTAAGCTAGATGTTCTATGGCAATGGATCCCACATCGACGAGTGGAACGGATGCTGAGTGACTAATCAGACTGCGATCGAGCATGTTCTACTTCAATTCGACATAGTATTAGAAAACTTTTGCTCGTACCGATTAGTCATAATGAATGTTAGGGGCTTGTTGAATAAGGCCATGGTTGATTGCATCATCACTTCATAGAAACTAGTTGGAAGTGTATCAAAAAAGTAGATGAGAGGATTCCACTTAGCTTTTCCACCTCCACCAACTTTGTTTGTTGGAAACCATGGAAACCCTAGTTTTTTGTTCTTGTGGGAAGTGGGATTTGGTGATGGATGCTTTGGGGATAAGAAGCTATGCAAATAGAGCTTACGTCATTGCCCGCAACCAAGATTCGTAGAGTATATCTGCGACCAGAAACATCAAAGAGGGTAAGTCTTAGTGAAGCATAAATTGCAAAACGATGTCAATTCATTTATGCATAAACATTCTACAAGTTAAGGTAATGTGATGTTCAATGGAGAGACAAAAATCAAGTGCATCACATTCATAATTCATTACTTGGGATATTTTTAGAAACGCGGATTATTTTAGAATAAACCAATCAAAATCTTGTCTTCGCTCAATCTTCGAAACTGTTTTGTTCAAATATTTCTTCTTCATAACAACCAAATTTCACCTAAAAAAAAAAAAGAAGAAATCAGTAGTGAAACTGATATGGCACAAAATCCGTCAAATCTTGTGCCTAATCATGTGTCTCCACGTCGTCCGACAATATCTGTGTCTACAAGCCACGTCAGCTTTCCTTCCCGATTTGGAAACTATTTGTCTGAAAGATGTATGTATATATAGGAAAAGAGTCTAAATAGAGAGGGAGGAAGGGGAAGAAGAAACCAGGACGCGAGGAGCGGGGATGGTCGTCGGCATGCGGGGGACGTGGAAACCGCCGGTGATCCTTCTCCTCGCTGCGGCCGCCGCGTTCCCAGCCAGCCTGATGCTGCAGAGGTCGAATCCTCGGAGAGGCGTCCGCCTCGACCATCTCCTTGCCCGCGACCGCGTCCGCCGCCTCCTGATTGGTGGATTTCCCCGTCGAGGGCTCCTCCAACCCCTTCACCGTCAGGTGACTATTCCTTTTCCGTCGCCGATTTTTTCCCCCTTTCAGAAAAGAGGAATCTTTTGCTCTCTTTTTTGTTCCCGCGGATCGAAATTGATCAAGGATTCGGTCTGTCTTGCTTTGATAATACGCATTGCGGTTGGTTCATATTACTTCGATGCTTTGTTCTCTTCTCTTCTCTTGAATATTCATTCGTGGGATCTCAATTCTTCTTGTTCTAGGCGTTCTACTTCACCATGCTAAAGTTAGCTTTTTTTTGTATGGAACAATTTAGCTTATCGTCTAGTTTAATATGGGCATTTAATTTCAGGCTTTATTATACTATGGAATCTATATATATTTTCATAACTATATGATATTGTCCATTTTAAACCTAAGTGTTTATGATTTTTTTTGGACTATATCTAAAAAGTCTCATACCAATAAAATATCTTCTATCGTATAATTTCAAGATCTTTTTTATGTATTTTTAATGTGAAATTTTGATTGTATCTCAAAAGTAAAATATCTCTGGCTACCGATCATAGGTGGGCTCTAGTATGAAGGAGAAAAAACAGCATTTATGTGTTGCTTATCGATTACTAGATTTATCTTATTTTCACTGAGGTTTCCCTCATTAGTCATTCTATGCCTAGATGGGTTGATATAAGCAAACTAATGCATACATTTAGCCTATACCCCTCTTGTCCCACACAATAAGTTCTCTAAATTCTTTTATAAATAATCATTGTTCTGATTTTGTTTATGATGTTTCAGACAACCATTCTATGGATTTAATTTTTTAATGATATTCATAATCATTGTTCTGAATTTGTTTATGATGTTTCAGACAACCATTCTATGGATTTAATTTTTTTTAATGATAATTATTATTTGTTATTGTTAATCTTGTATTAGCTCATCAAAATGAAGATTTAATCTTTCACATATTACTCAAACAATGATACAAATGGCACAAATACACATATATATGTGACTGTATAAGATTACTGGGATGACGAATTTCATTTTTTTACTAAAGTGTTAACCTTGATTCATTATAGATGGCATTGGCCTCTAAATTTGATTCTTCAATGTATAACTAACTTCGGTTCAACCGTAAGTATTTGTGCAATCCAACTAGTTAGATCGGTGAAAAGAAAATTTAAAATTGTAGTTTTTTTGTGGTAGAGATTGATTTGTAAGATTGCCAACCTGTTTTTTGTTTGGTTACTTGTGAAGTCACACTCATGAAACATGATTCACACAATATAATATCACATCTCCTCATTGATTTGTTCATCAGGGAAAAAAACAAATTTTGACATTTTAATTTAATTTTTTGAGAAAAAAAACAACTTTTAGATGGAATTTATAACGTCTTCATGGAGTAGACAAATTATCCAGAAATTGAGGAATCCTATGGCATTATTCAATTTTGTTTGCATCTAAAATTATATATTTTTTAAAAAATAATTAATTTGGACCAAAGGATTATTTTTAAAATAAATAAGATGTTTTTTTTATGTGGTAAAGCTTGTGTATTGAATTAATTTATTATTTCTTTTACAGTTCGTTCTAAATAAATAAAATCGAATAATTTTATCTTTTTATTCTTCTATTTTGCTCCAAATAATTAAATTAAACTAAAATTTAATATTAAAAAAATTTAAGGCATTAAAGCTTTCTCTCCTCCAAAACAGAGCATAAAACAGAGCAAGAGCCACTGAGTCTAGGTGAGAGATGGATTTTTCCGGCGGCGGCGCCGCCGCGGTTTCTGGAGACGGCATGAAGCTCGACCACTTCCGATTAGCTGTTCAGGTGGTGCGCGGGCGGTGGTTCATGTTCTTCTCTTCGTTCCTGATCATGGCGGCCGCCGGCGCCACCTACATCTTCTCCATCTACTCCAAGGACATCAAGACTTCCTTGGGCTACGACCAGTCCACCCTCAACACCATCTCCTTCTTCAAGGACCTCGGCGCCAACGTCGGAATCCTCTCCGGCCTCATCAATGAGGTCACGCCGCCGTGGGTCGTACTCTCCCTCGGCGCCGCCATGAACCTCTTCGGCTACCTCATGATCTACCTCGCCATCACTGGCCGCACCGCGCCACCCCGCGTCTGGCTCATGTGCCTCTATATCTGTGTCGGCGCCAACTCCCAAACGTTCGCCAACACCGGCGCCCTCGTCACCTGCGTCAAGAATTTCCCGGCGAACCGCGGCATCGTCATCGGCCTGCTCAAGGGATTCGTCGGCCTTAGCGGCGCCATCATCACGCAGCTCTACTACGCCATCTACTTCGACGATTCCAAGTCGCTGGTCCTCCTCATCGCCTGGCTCCCCGCCGCCGTTTCCATCGTCTTCGTCCACACCATTCGCATCATGAGCGTCGAAGCTTCCTCGCCGTCGGGGAAGACTCCCCGCGCCTTCTTCTACTTCCTTTACATCTCCCTTGCCCTCGCCGCCTACCTCCTCGTTGCCATCGTCGTAGAGAAAACCGCCGGCAACTTCTCTCGCCCTGAATACGACATCAGCGCCACAGTCGTAGTCCTCCTCCTCCTTCTCCCCCTCGCCGTCGTCGTCAAGGAAGAACTCAATACCTTCCACCGGAGAAAACAAGACCTCGGAAACCCAGCCCCGATCAGCATAACCGTCAAGAAAGCACCATCGCCGACGGCTCCGATTGTCATCACCGAGGGAAGTGAGGAAAGAGCAGGCGGTGGTGCGGTGCGCGAGGAGATGTTCCGGCCGCCTGCGCGCGGCGAGAGCGATTCTGCAAGCGGTGGTGCGGTGCGCGAGGGAGATGTTCCGGCCGCCTGCGCGCGGCGAGGACTATTCGATTCTGCAAGCGCTGGTGAGCCTCGACATGCTGGTGCTGTTCGTCGCCATCATCTGCGGCGTCGGCGGGACTCTGACGGCGATCGACAACTTGGCGCAGATCGGGGAGTCGTTGGGGTACCCCAAGCGGAGCGTCGGCACGTTCGTTACCCTCGTCAGCATCTGGAACTACGCCGGCAGAGTTACCACCGGCTTCGCGTCGGAGATTCTTCTCAGCAAGTTCAAGTTTCCACGGCCACTGATGCTGACGGCGGTGCACCTCCTCTCCTGCGTCGGCCACCTCCTCATCGCATTCGGCGTTCCCAACTCCCTCTATTTCGCCTCCGTCGTGATCGGTTTCTGCTTCGGCGCGCAGTGGCCGTTGATCTTCGCGATCATATCCGAGCTCTTCGGGCTCAAGTACTACTCGACGCTGTACAACCTCGGCGGCGCCGCCAGCCCGCTGGGGTCCTACCTCCTCAACGTGAGGGTGGCAGGGCACTTGTACGACGTGGAGGCGAGGAAGCAGAGAAAGGCTTTCGGCAGCTCCGGCGATGACAGGGACCTGACCTGCATCGGCGTGGAGTGCTTCAGGATGTCGTTTCTCATAATCACGGCGGTGACGGTGGTCGGCGCCGCGGTGTCGCTGGTGCTGGTGTGGAGGACGAAGGAATTCTACAAAGGAGACATCTACGCCAAATTCAGGCAGCAAAGGGAGGCGGCGGAGCAGGAGACGACGGCCACGGCATGGTTCAGCTTCGAAGGAGAGCTCCACGACCGAGATAGGAAGAAACCAGCTGCTCCGGCGCCGGCGCCGGCGACAGAGGAGAGCCCTGGAAATAGCAAAACAATAAAATTAAGTACTTAGATTTTGTAAACTCTTTTACTAATTAAGTACTTAGATTTTGTTAGAATCAAATTACTATACCAGGTAAAGAAAATCTATTAATCCCAAACAGAATCTAAGATATATAAACATGGAAAAATAAGATAAGCAAGAAATCTTACCCTAGTTTTTTCTCAAACACTTACAAGTCTAGATGAGAAGAATGAAAGAAGAAGATGTCATAATCTTTTTAGATACTTGGCAGTTAGATTTGGTGGATCTAGGAAAGATTTTTCTGTTCATAAATAATATTTTGAGGCCGACATTTGCAGAGGAGTAAAGCTCAAGATTGAGTGTCGGGCAATGCCAATGCTACTTCTTCACGTTCTTTCTTCTGTCCTTTTTTGATAATTGAAGGTTAAGATTTGACTCCAACTTCAATAAAAGTGTATTAATTAAGTAGGAGGATTTTGTTAAGCATGCTTAATTAATATTAAGAAGGCTTTTAAATATATTTTAAAAGGGTATAGGAATCTTAACTATTGAGAGATCCCTTGGCTTAAATATATAAAAGTTCCTTCAAGAATGGATGATGATGTTGAACCATTTGGGCTTTTGGGCTTTTAGTCATTCATGATTGGGGGCCCAATGTTATGGGCTTTTAAGAGCAATATGTGTGGTATATATGCAAAGAGCTTTAAACCATAACCGAGTTAGTATTCAGTGGTAGATTATGACAGATCGAATCCCCAAAGGAACAATTCCTTGGGGAATACAATCCCTTCCATTTGAAAAGGTCGCTCGATCACTATGATTTACTCTCTTCAAATCGCTATGGGATCGATATTGAGGGCGTCTGAACTAAACATCTTCACCTTTAGCCACATGCAAAGGGCTTTAAGTTTATCTTTAGCAGTAAAATTTAGGGGTTTAGAAGATAATTGTTTTAGAAAATCCTTAGATATTTTTTTAATACTGATAAAACACTTAGGGGACAAGTAAGAAGACTGGAGTTTGAATTTTAATAGGAACAAATATTAGAGATTGACCTTTTAAGTGCGCATAAGTTATGCTCCTAATTTAATCGGAAGGCGAATCGAGAGCAGAAGACCGTCTATCTTCTAGATTAGTCGGGCGAAATCTAGACACTTGGATCATCACAAAAAAATGTGTAAACTAGCTTATTGGATGTGCATTTGCTACATAGCTTATTGAAGATAATTCGAAGTCATCAAACGAGGGAACATGTTACAAACATGATGATGGTGATAGTGATGGTGATGGTGATGGTGATGATGATGATGATGATGATGATTGTTCCCGTCAAGAATCGCTTCTGGATGAGCAACCTCTCCTCAGCAACACTCCGGGGTGAAGACGAAGAGAAGACACCTAAGATCGCCGGGGACCTGCGAGCACAAACACCGTGAGGAGGAAGGCCGGTGTGACCGGCGCGACCACTCCGATGCCTAAGTCAACGATCTGGAGAAAAATGATGAAGGAAAGATGGCTCAGAATCAGAAGAGCATACCTGGCCCCTGAGAGGGGGCGCTCCTTATATACTGAGATAGAGGTTCGTACCACGGCCGAGGTAAGGTGGAGTTTACCCCTAGAGTACACTCCGTACCGGCAGGGAGTGGCGTCTTTAATGCTGTTTGTACGCCGCTTGTAGGGGGCGTACGTTAGGCGGCGCATTACCATACCTAGTGAGGGGGTGTCAGATATCTGACTATAGTACAAGAAGGGGAGTGGTCAGTGAAGGAGAGTCTTATTCTGCCCCGATTCCATGGGACGAGTCGGGTATACTGATCAGTCGAGCTGGCCGGGAGTCGGCTCGGCGGGATTATCCGAATCTTCTACTTTCAAACCGGCCTATCGGACTCGGGTGGGACCCATTCGGGTGGTTACCCAGGGATTCGGATTCGGGCTGTAGTGCCCTGGTCGACTACTTCCGGATGGTTGACTCGGTTCGGGCCTCCTTCGCGATCGAATCCGCCTCCGTATCTTACGCCCGTAACAATGATGATGAAATTTTCTCCACCTGCAACATCTTCGATCGACCCCCCTTAATTTGAACTACTACTCAACCGACACTAGCTCCACTAGCCTCTTTGGACCCCACCCGATTCATCACAAACATGCTCAACCAAGCCACATCAGCCCACACAATTGCACCAACCCTCTTTCGTTCCACAAGGTGTCAACTAATCCACCACAACACAAACTATACACACTCACGACTCAACCGAATCGAATCTATTCAACCAAACTCGAGTAATTTCAAATGTGAACCAAACTAGGCTTATTAGTATTTGATATGAAAACAACAAAGCAATTTCCAAAGACTAACTTTTAATTTGAGTATCCAAATGAGATGCTTTTCGTGTTATATCGTAGCACGTGTAGAGATTTATATATTTCTTTCATTTTAAATTTGGGTTTTGCAGAAGAGGTAATTATTTTGATTAATAATATTTCCATTGTCAAGTTTGCTTTGCCTAACTCTTGTATTCTTTCATTGAATCATCATATTTTAAAAAATTATTTCGGTATTCATCCGCAAATCAACGAATTCAATAGCTTCTGCTACGTCAACATTAAACTTGGTTGATCCATCTATTGTAATTGACCGCAAAACCACCCTTTCCGCGAGCAAAGAGACCTAAAGAAGGTTCTTTGATTCTCTAAGCTAATTCATATAGAAATTAATGACTGGCCAACCACCACTAAGTTACGTTGTAATCTTGTCCAGCACACTCTTCGTCTTCGTCTTCGTCTTCCTCTTCTTGTTGATGTTGATCTCTTTAATTTCTATATCTTTGACAAAATAAAGCATTGCGATGAACCGACTCCATAGTTTTCTTCAATAGTCAAGTTTCCGGCTGAATTCATTGCACCACACCACCTACTAATCCATGTGTCAAAGTCGATTCAGACTTCACAGTTATTGTAGTTCAACTGTTCAATTCTTTAAAGATGATCTTACACATATGGTGTCGTAAATTTTTCATTGATAGAACGCTTTAAAGCGGTAAAAGAAAAGAGTTTTCTATTAGATCCGATAGAATCCATATATATCTCTAAAACGGTATGATATCGTCCACTTTGAGCTCACGCTCTCATGATTTTGTTTTTGGCTTTGATTGTATTCCAACAATCTACCCCTCAAACAAAAGACTACTGAGAACCCTTAACGGTCCCAACGGACCCCTTATTGATCCAGATTCTAACGGACTCATCCCCTTAACGGTCCCAATAGATCCCTTACTAAGAGCTCCCCAATCATTCCTTTATGAGAGTCCCCACATGGTACCACTGCACATAAATATCACTGTTAGATCCGATGAAATTCATATATATTTCTAAAACGGTAGATATATATATTGTTCACTTTAGGCTCACGCCTTTATGGTTTTATTTTTGAATTTTACCCAAAAGGCCTCGTACCAATATAGATATCTCCATCTTATAACCCAGTATATTTAGATTTTGATTGTATTCCAATATTTTCTTCTCGTGAAGACTTTTCTTATCGGGAGTAGTCATCTATTTTGTTCAGAAACGCCACTGATTTCGGTCAATAAAGGGTTTAAGCTAGCTAATCATCTAGGTTTAGAATTTTGTTTACTTAAAACCTACTCATTTGGTTCTATTTCACCTAATGATTTGGACTTTATAAAATGATGACAATATATTAAATTTATAATGCCACTACTTAGCTTAATTAATTATACACACACAGGTCAACACTTGGTCACTTAAATTAATTACCCAAAAAGATTTATCTGTTAATTAATTAATTAACATGGAGCCTGTTCAGTTAACACTTGCTTAATCAATATTCTTTTAATTAATTAATTAAGCTCACTCATATAGAAAAAAGCATAGCAATATAAAATTCTAACAAATCTACTTTCTTTTTTTTTAGGATCACAGTTTATTAATTGTTAATGAAAATCAATGTAGACAGTAATATTTATTTATTTTTTCGGTAGGAAAAGGAAATCCGAAAGGACAATTTATTTGTTATTTGTATATCCTTGTATGTCCTTCTCATCTTCCTCTCTAGTAAACAAAGAAAATAATATTTTATAGTAGAAAAATAAAATATTTTTTTAATTATCTTTAATGTATAATAAATAAATAGGAATATTGCAAGTGAATTAAATTTTTGTGAGAAAGTTTTGTATTTATTTAGTAAAAATTTATTTATATTCTTTTTTGATAATTAATTTAGTTATTGGGCTCAACTAATCTCTGAGGCAATTAGTCTTTCCCTTTAATTTGTCCATCAAATAATAAATCCAAAAGCATAAGTGACTCCTTATTTAATAGTCAATATTCTAGATTTTTCATTCAATTGGAGAAAAATATCTTATAGTGTACTCCTAGCTGGGATTTGGATCATGAATGCTTGGGTCCCTCGGTCCACCCGACCTACTAGTCTTTCCGACAGTTAATCCGGTGTACCATACTAAGAGTAAAAAACTTATATTCATTCAATATGCAAATTAGATAAATAATTTAGAACAACATATTATGCTCGTTAATATTGATCAATAAAGATTGTGAACAAAGATGGAACCCAATAAGAATACTTTTATTATGCACTCTCACCTGAGATTGCTTTGACTTTGACTGCTGAGTAAAGATTATTGTAGTATAAATTTGGATTTTTTTTGTTATTTTTCATTAAAATATTTTTAATCCTGCGTTGATTATAATCCCTTCTCCATCATAATTAATTGTGAATCATCTCCATCAAACAAAAAAAGCTTTCAAAACGAATAAATAATTTTATAATATCAAACTACTAACCAATTAAATAATTTTAAAAGTATAAAAATTTTAACAATCAAATAAATTCAAATTAAAATCAAATTCAGATAATTAAGTTGATAAAAAAATAAAATCAAGCTTAAAAACACAAAATTTAATTTGACTTAACTTATTTACAACCCTACAAGTTGATAAAAAAAATAAAATCAAGCTTAAAAAACACAAAATTTAATTTGACATAACTTATTTACAACCCTAAATAAAACTAATTAATTACTTAATTGAATACCTTACTTATTCATCATTGGCCGACATCTGATATATATATCACAATCCTCATCCACCATACTAATTAATTCATGACACACACATAAATGACCACTACATATAACATATATATCTCGTCACTCTATGATTCATAGCTAATCCATAGAAGATGGTAGGAAAATAAGTTAATTAATTAGTTGAACAAGTTTAATTTTATAGGTAGCCTGTTTTGACTAGCAAAGATTTGGTTTAATTGATAAGTTAATCAATCCATCTTATGGATTATCATAATTAAGAGTTGGTGTGTGTGTGCATGTGTGTATATATATATATTACTTCAAGAGATATATCTCCATATATTGTTTAACTATAATTATCTATCATGTGAATTTAAATCAGCAAATTAAATTGAAAAAGAAGACACATGATCATTAATTTTTTTATAGAATAACAACAAAATATATATATATAATTACATTGGTCTATTATTAGTTGGTACTACTCCATCCATGCATGGGCATTATCCTACTGATTTTTTTTCTCCATGCAAAAATATAAATATTTAATTTCTTTATGTAACTTCTTGGTTTCTCCACGTGGCTGCCAATTCCTGCATCGCGTAAACAAAAATGAATTTATGAATGAATTTTAGTTAATGGAAATTAAAAGAAGGATAGGAATTTTAATTAATTACTTCTGTTGATTTAATTAATTAGTCGAGTTGATAACAGAGCTGGTTGAAGGCGGGCAAGTTGTGGTCGAAGAGGGCCACGTAGACTTCGATGCCGGCGGCGGAGTCTCCGGCGACAGACGGAAGGAGCACTATCATTCCCTCCGCCGGCGAGTATGTCGGCATGAAGCAGAAGGGGTGGCCGGCGCCGAAGTCGACGTCGTGGAAGGGGAAGCGGAGCCAGCTGTGGACCTCGAGGTGGGGGCTCATGACACACTCTACGGCATCGGCCGTCGTCTCCAGGCCCTCCGCCCGCACCGCCGGCGAGCTGGCGAAGTCGATGAAGGAGCGGAAGTAGCGGTCGTCGGCGACGCGGGCGATGGCGTCGCGCACGACGGTGGCGGCGTGGCCCAGAGGGCGATGGGACACGTCACTGGCTGGAGCGCGGGGGAGGGCCCACAGGACGAGGTTTCCGAAGTACTCGTCGGGGACGCGCGGCCGGAGACGGCCGCGGCCGTCCACCGAGATCCGCACCTGGACGTGAAAAATGTAGTATGAAATTCAAACACACTCTATATAGTAGGTTTCATATTCATATAGTGAGCTCACATCTATGGTTGAATGTATCATGTTGAATTTCATACTACATTTCAGTATCGTTTTTCTTATTTATATTAAAAATTTGCATTTTGCCTTTTTTAAGTTTCCTTATTTTTGAAATATCCCCTAAAGTTTCAAAATTTTATTTCCAAATATATTGATTCATATTTAAAAATTAATATTTTTAATAAATATGTTTTTAGTATATTATTAATTAATAATTTGAAGATTACGTACCTCAGTGGTGGTGCGCGGGTCGAGGCCGCGTGCTCGCGTAGTTACGCGCCACAGGTGGGCCACCAGGCACTCGAACGTGGTGAAGGGCCGCCTGGGCTCGCCGCCGCTGGCGGTGGCGGACGCCTTGGACTTGAGTCCGGCGAGGAATTGCTTCCCGAAATGGGTGCGGTGCACCACCACGCAGTCCTTGCGGGGGTCCTCCTTGGCGGCGCCGAACATCTTCCTCGCGGCGAACTCCGCGCCGCGGTGCTCGAACTCGACGCGCGGCGGCCGCCGCGGCGGGAAGAGCGCCGCCCTGTCGTAAATAACGCGAGGGTGATCGATCGGGAGTCCGCGCGTGGCGCGGCCCCACGCGACGAGGAAGTTGCTCGCCGCGTGGCCGTCGGCGACTAGGTGGTGAGCCGTGAACCCCACCGTGAGGGTTCCGCACGCGAACCTCGTGAGCTGGACCTGCACCAGCTCGGGACCCACTGGGTGGATCGGCGGGTGCAGGGCTAGCAGCGCCGGCGAAGGCTTCGTCAGCGCCGCCCGGTCGAAGGCGGCGTCCGAAGATGCCTCCACGAATCGAGCGCCGCCGTCGTTGAGGAGGACGAACGGCTCGTCCTCAACGACGTCGAAGGCGAGGCGGCCGGCCCAGTCGCGGTAGTGGGCGAGGGCGCGGGCGAGCCCGACGGCGATGTCGGCAGTGGAGACGGCCACCGGAGGGGAGAATCCATAGATGACGGCGATGTGGGTGTCGTAAGTGATCTTGTCGAAATGGCTGAGGCGGACGCGGAGGCCGGTCGCGGGCGGTGGATCGCCTGCGCCAGCGTCGTAGAGGGGCTTCACGAGGGTGGAGCTCACCACTCGAACCCTCGACGGAGTGGACGCCGGGAAAGTTTGCTCCGGCACCGGCATTGCGTGGATTTTAATTAATATAAACCGTAATTAAATACCTCAATTAAGATTAAATTAGGCGAGAGGAAGTGACTAATTGTCGTTGGAGCATAGGAGCTTAAATAAGGCGAAGGGCAATGGAAATTTTGACGTGATCATGATGTGTGCATGCATGCATGCATATTATAAATTTAACACAAAACTCTAAATATATTTGATGATTTTTTTTTACTCTGGTGTTTGTTTGGTGGGGCGAATAATGAATAAATAAAGGTTATTTTTGACATTGTGATGCATATGTACCTGACTAGTTGATACGTGAAGAGTGTGTAATATATATGGTTTGAACGACAACACAATCATCTTATTAAGTTTGAATTTGATGTCAGAAAATTATATATTAATGTATATTTAATTTCGAGAAATGTTTGGTGCATGAAGAAAATATGTGAAAGAGTAGTGTTGGATGAGACTTCTGAGAACTCATATTACATCATATTTTGGATGAGACTCCGGCAATGATACAGTGGTTAGGTCATTCAGACATAACAAATTAGACTCTTAAACAATGATCTTTCATGAATGCTTCCCGATCTACGGCCGATGAAAAACTTCCGTAAGATCAGACCGATTACTCATAAGATTAATCAATTTATGAGTAAGTAATAAAAATATATATTTTGGGGAATGAAGATACTCAAATTATTTGATTTGATGCCTAAACAATTCGCTTTGATGCAAACAAGGTGATTATAGAATTAAGTTGTTTGGTGTAAATTTTGGTAGGAGGATCTTGCAACCAGGCTTATAATTGAACTAGCTTGTGATAAATTGTGAGTTTATTCTCACCTACTTTGCTGCTGTATAATCTAATGTTAGAGGTAATGATCTTCTGTTTTCAGAATATTCTCAATAATCTAAAGAAATTCCTGTGTGAGCAATATCATTAACAGAAGCATACAAAAGAGATTGGAACATAAAAATTGGAGATCAATTAATATTGAGCTTAACTCGAGCTCCTTTACTAAAACAAATACAAACACAGATGAACTCACTTCGGTTTTGCTCACTTATAGCTTCACTGTTCATCCAAAACGATATTTATATCAAACATGGGAAGGTTGTAGATACAAATTAAGACCATAAAACTTTATTGAACCCATTTGTAGCTCGACCCCACATTTATAGTTGTAGTACTACTAATGCAAATGGGAAGATTCACGGACCTTACGATGTATGGAAGAACAAGTCTTGAATTCTTTTGGTAGCTCAGAATGCTGACCATACTTGAAGGTTGACTTCCAGACAATTAACCCTCAGTAGATCAATTGGTCCCAATCAGTGAGTTTAGAAAGTTGGATCTTAATCATCACCACCCAACTTCCTAAACTTTAGAGGAAGAGAATCATCAAAACTTGCAGTTCTCTTAAATCTCCTTGTGTTCCACAGTGAAGCAGGCTTTTCTGGATCATTGGCGCAGACAGTAGTGTCAAGATGGTTTGATGCAGTTTTCTGATGCAAGACCTGAAAATCCTGCCAGTGAGAGAGAAACAGTAGGTTTCATGTCATATAATTTTGGAATTTCAGATTAAAAAAGGAGAAATGGAAAGGAATCAATATGCATTCTGGTTGGAAGTAGACAATAAATAGTGCAACTGGAAATCAATCAGAATAAGGTTCAGTATGCCAGAATATCACTTGGAGATTGGCAGATCAATCTTGTAGATTAACACATAAAAAATCTAAAATGACCATTCATACCCATCCGAATTGTGGACTATTATGCTGCTGATGCCCGATTATAATCAATGTGTTCCTTGATTTCTTATTTGCTAAAGAAGGGGAGGATATAAGGTAGGCACATAATTATGTCAATGAGGTGGAATACAGCTTTCAGTTATGGTTTCAATGCATTGGACGATCCAATCTTAAGATATGAACGATATGAACTCAATAAATGCACTAAGTAACCTATTTTATCTCTCACCCGCCCTGTGCATGTATGCTCGATCTAACCTCAGTTTATGTAAAAACATTGTGAGGTGCTGACATGCTGAGAATATTCTCATGTGCTTCTTGAGAGGACTGGAATTTTCTTAAACCTTTGATCCTTTGACAATGAAATATACAGATGTACATTCCAAGTATTTCTCCAATGACAACCTTTATGAGCACATAAATATAGACAACAAAATGTTGATTGCTAATTACTGTATCTTTCTTATGTCAATGTTTATCAAACTGTTACTGTCTTGCAAAGTGGCATATCAGTGTGTAGATATCTTGAAAGCTACCTTTGGTCTTTATTTCAACTATGATCCAATCCAAATCCATAAAAATAAGTAGAAAATAAGAAAAACAACATTGCCCAAATTAAGAGGGAGCGGCAATTTAATCTAGAGACTGGATGAATCCAGTGAAATCACACTCTATTTAAACTGAGTGAATTTGAGACAGATATTTGGATTGTTCTTTTGCTTTTTCAGATAATGCATATTGCTATTTTATATTTATATATCAAACTTGAAACTCTTTCAAGTGTCAGATTTCCAGAGTGTCACTATTGTATATGCAGAGCCAGTTTGAGGTTTTTTATACCATTGGTTTTCTTAACTTACTTGAGGTAAGAAAGAGCTCTAGTTGAATGATCTAAGTTAGAGATTCATGATTCTCATTCTCCTTCACACCTAAACCTAATGTTCCTACTTATCTTCTTCCTCCAGTATTTTTCAATTTTCTTCCTTTGATTCTATATCAAGTAGATATGCAGAAGTTTAATCCCTCTGACCTACTAATTAGGCCTAAGAGCATGTGATGGTGGGTTCTAATCAGAGATCGATAGTTGACATATCCAAAAAATGGTATAGACCATGAACTAAATACAGAAAATCTATTCACTATTAAGTTATATAGTTATCACCACCAATAAAATTTAAGGCAGTAAGGTAAAGACAACATGATCTTACACAAGATGTTCTAACTGAAGAAGCCTTGCCATCACCGACAGCATCACAAGGTCCAGTGCCTGAGGAGGAAAACAGATTTGACACTTTAAGTATTTAGCTAAACTATTCGAATTAAAGCAAATGCCTCAGGGAGGTTTTATCCTCCCAAAAAATGCTGACCAGAAGTGCTTGCTCGCCATGGATCAATTGGGAATTGTCGTTTGAATCCTCTACAAGATGGTAAATGTTCAACCCCACTTGGTGGTAAGTAGGAAAGAGGCAATGGCGAATCCCAATTACTTGGAGGTCTCATTCGACCTCGATTCTCCAAGATTCCTGTGCTTCCAATTCTTGTTCCTCTACTCCTATCTATCAAGTGAGCAGAGTTAAAGAATGGAGATACCGTAACCTGATTACGCCCATCAAGTTTCCTCCTTGAGGGGGAGAACAAATTCCAGTTATCAGATTTCTTGCACGGGGGAACAGATTCCCTTCCGTTACCAGATCCAAAAACTTCTCTTTCCCTATCGAATTCTTCCCCGAGGTGAGCCATCTTGCTAAAGAGAGGAAAACAACCACTAACCTCACCATAATCGTCCTTAACGAGAACTCTTCCACCGCCATTGTAGCCACCTGCAAGGCGTCCAGGTCCCCCTCGAGGAAGGGCTGAGCTTGGCCTAAACTGAAAGGGTCCGAACCCATTGAGCGAATCGTTTCCTCCGCAGTCCACCACAATCCAATGCGGCGGCGGCGACGGTGGAGGAGGAGACCGAGGCTGGGGGACGAGCCTCCGCTGTAACAGATCTAAGTAGCCGCGGGCGACGAAGGGCGAATCGAGATTAGGGATCGCCATCCGGGTGGTGTCGATGGTGGCGACGTCCAAGGTGGTTCCGGGGTGATCGAAGGGTTTCCGGAGATTCCTTCCATCGGGAATCGGGGGCTGTGCGGCGGGGGGAAGAGGGAGAAGCTTGAGATTGAGGCGGGAGACCCAGGAGGACGTACGTAGGGTTGGAACTCGCCCGTGTGGCAGCAAGAAGGAGCCTCGGCGACCTTCGCCGTTGACGTGGGCGGCGGAGCTCTGGCTGGCCACGGAGCTCTTCGAAGAAGAGTGGACTGGGCGAGTGGCCATAAACACGAATGGATAAGACGAAGAAAATGGAAAGGACGAAGGTATTTAATAGGGAGTTTATTTTACTTTAAACATTATAAAATTATAAAATATCTAAAATAATAAATATATATATATATATATATATAATTAAAAATTGATCATAGTTAAAGGTAAATTTATCAAAAAAAATTATTTATGAATTTTCTTTGTGACATTAAAAAATTAAATTTGTGTTAAGTTTATTTATAACTCGACTCGAATTGCTTGATGGGCTGGGCTTCCTTAATTATTATGGGCTTTGGAGCTATTACATATTTAATTTAGCCCGGTCCAATAGACTGGCTCACCAAACCGGGTCTTGTGCCGGACCGGTTAACCTGGCCATTTTAATGGTCACTGCTTTTACTCATCGTCTGTTTCCGGAGCTGCAGGTTTCGCCGTCGTCTCTGCGAACAAACCCTAGCTCTCTCCGCTTCTCAGCCTCCGCTCGCCGAGATGTCGACTTTCGTCCCTACGTCGGAGGAGGATCCGGTGCTCGCCGTGGTTCGATTCACTTCCGAGCTTTCCTGGGCCGACGCAGGGCCTGAGGTATGAAAGGAAATTGACCCTTCGATGTCTGTTTGCCTGCTTTTGGTTTTGTTTTTTTTTTGATAATGTGTTCTTCTGATCTGATTTGTTTCCGGCCTATGTTTGAGGTAGTGTATGAGGTTGTTGGTACTTTTACACATAGCCTACTTGATTCTATTACAGATTTGCGTTTTTTCGTTAAAGAGAAGAATCGAATTTGTACAAGAAGAGTTTTTGTTTGTGATTGTTGATGTTTTTGCACTTATGAACCCTAAAGGAAGGCTATTTTGTTAGCATATATGATTTGTGTACGTGGAAGTAATGCACGTTCAGTTCCTTGCGTCCTTGTTGTATTTTTATTTCGTTTTGATTAGTTTCAGATATCTTATTTGAGTTGTTGAGAGACAAAGTGACAAGTTGCTTGGGGAAGTTATGTCTGAAACTTGTTTCATGGGTTCCTTGCTAGGTTGCGGACACTCAGGTGAGTGGGTTATGCACGGAAGCGGAAGAGTTCATGCTTAGAGGCAGATGGCTGGACTTGGCTTCTCTCATCCTAACGACGGTTGACTTGATAACATCTCGTGTATCTGAGAAAGGTATTACTTTTGAACAAAACTTTAAGCATTCCAATGTGATTAAATGTCTGACTTTTTTTCTTCCAATACAAAGATCCTCCACTAGTCTTGTTTTATGAACCTTTTATTTTAGTCACCTTAATCTTGTATCTTCTGCAAGGGGGAAAAAAGAATGGCAGAATGACCTACAATCCTCGCCAATGAATAACCTTAGAGACGTCTTCTTGTTCCCTTTTCCTTGCAAGATAGAATTAACCTTGTGTGTAGGAATTCAAGTGCTTGGGTATTGTTTCTAAGATTTTAGATCAAGGACTTTCACGACAAAGCATTTTGTTTCTGTCAGGAAAGATCATAGTGCTTCTTATACGCAACACATAAGCCTCTGAAAGTTCAAGGTATTCATTCTTTATTTGACCAAACTAGAATAGGGAACCACGTTTTCACTTTCCAGATGTAGGAATTAGTAGACTTTTCAACATGTAAAAGCCCAAAAAACCTCTGATTATTGCTAATGATAGCTTAAGCATGATGAAAGGACATAGTATAGGTATTCCTGTGATGAAAAATGGTGAAAAGGATTAGTTTCCATGTTGTTTTATGAGAATTGGGAAAATCTTGATATCGAAGAGTAAAAACAAGCTATATGTTACAATTTGAAATTTGTGTATAGCTATGTGCCTATGTCATAATTATTCAATCAACAATTGATCATGATTCCAGAAATTTGCAAAATTCAAAGTAATATTCTACCTCATAATTTTTTTAAATTTGTAATTTTTTCCCTTACTGTTCATCCAATAATATTCACATTGATGTCTTTATTTACTAGACTAGTACCTTCTTGAATAAATTTTTATATTTAAAAAAACTTGTACTGAGAAATTGGCAATCATGTTCTTAAGACAATTATTTTCTTCTTTGTGAACTAGTATTTAAATGTTGGCAATTAGGAAACTACATCTATCAAAAATTAGTGCAGATGAGAATATTAAAATGGATATATGAGGGTATATGAAAAGGTAAAATTAAAAAAATATATTCAATAGCAATTAAGAGAAGCAAAAAAAAATGAAATTTAGAGAAAATAAGTGAAGATGTAATGGACATGGAAGATGTAAAGGACATGTTCCAATACTTATATATCTAGACATTAGACAAAGTGAATTTGTTGGACTTGGAGATGTAAGAGGTAGAGGAGGACCCAAAAAATTATAGTTGATGGAATTAATAGTGATTTACGAGATTTGAGTATTGTGATATAAGATCAATGTAACCTATCCCAAGTAAATGGAACTAAAAACATGGTTTTGTTGATGTTGATGTTTGAACAACTGGTGTTTGGTTTCCATGGCTCATACAAAGAAATGCTTCAAAGGGCATTTATTACTCAGTTATTAATTCTTGTGATGTATAGAAATAATTTTATCAACAGTTTTTTAGTATCAAGAAAAAAAGTATGTATGAATTGTTACCATTTTGTATGTATCTACTATTTAGCATAATCAATTGATTTTCATTGTTATAAACTTGCAACCTTCTCGAAATTCAAATTATTATGATAATAACACAATTATTATTAATATTTTTTTGTAAAGCTATCCTATAATTCCTTTGGTTATACAAATGAAAACATTTTATGCTCTATAACATTAGCTAAAAGTTAAGATATATCATTACATCTGACTATTTACCAATTTAGTTATTCATTGTAGCAATATCTACCTCACAATAGCTAACTCAACCATGCCCCGGGGGCACAATTTAGTGCAATGCTTCCTTGGTTGATTGAGAAATTTTAACTTCTTGTTTTTGCTCAAAACACAAATTCCTGCTTGTTTGTATATTGCAGATCTTGAGTGTATCTTCACTGTTATTTGCAATCTGGTAACAAGAGCCAATACCCCTGATGAAGCATTGGAGATGGCACAGTTGATATCTGCAAAAGTTGTCCAACAACCAACTGATAGACCAGCTTTGAGATTAAAGATGTGAGGTTTTCATTTCTTTCTCCTTGGGTTTTATTATTCTCTGTTACTAACAAATGCACTTGTTTGAACCAGTTTGTTCAATCTCTACAATCTGCTAGAAAACCCATACAGCAAGTTCTTTGTTTACACAAAGGCACTTGATTTGGCAGCCAGTGGGAAAGTTACTGAAAACATCATTCCTTCATTTAAAAAGATAGATAGTTTTCTGCAAGAATGGAACATTGGAAGGTTGGACATGAGGCAGCTTTTTCGGTCTATTTCTAATATTTTGAAGGATAACAAAAGGTGCAGAGAAAAAACCTATTATTTTTCTTATACTTGTCTCTTATCCGTATTTCTTAATGTTCTTGTTAATTGCTTGCAGTTTGGCAAAAGATTCTTTTGCCTTCTTGACAAGGTATTTAGCTACTTTTTCTGATTCTGGTGAGGATGCCTCTTCTATGAACGAAGCTAAAGAAGAAGCTGTTCAAGCTGTCATTGATTTTGTTAGATCTCCAGATATAGTGCAGGTATCTCATTTGAGCAATTTTGTGCATCCATTGGAGTTTGTGTACTCAGTTTAATACCTACTAAGGTAAAGACAGGAAGAGAGACAGTCAATAAGCAAGTAATAAATTCATTCTCAACATAACGAACCCCTTTTGCATCATACAGGAGACATTTTAAAAGTGTTTTAGGAAGAAATTATGATGGTCTTTGTTACTATTTTACCAGTTGATGACATCGTTATCTATTATCATTTGTTTATAACCATATTTATGCTAACCAAGTTGCAATAGTATCTAATCTCCTTTGTATCCTAATTTGATATCTGACCAAAATAAATAGAGTAGTCAGTACCCGTTAGAATTTACTCTTCCTAAAACTAAACTTTTAGAATCTGGAACACAATATTTTGTTGGTAGGCATAGGTTTTGGCGGCACAATAGAATTGTTTGCTTTTTAAGTGTTGCTATTTTGTGTTCAAAATTTTGCAATGCTGGTCTTGGAATTGTATTTGTGGCATTTATATTATAGGCATATGGTTTAACTTATATGTGAGCATATATTCCATGTTGCGATATTCTTGCAGTGTGATTTGCTTGATTTGCCCGCCGTAGCACAACTGGAAAAGGATGCCAAATACTCATTGGTTTACCAGCTTTTGAAGATATTCGTCACCCAAAGGCTGGATGCATACTTAGATTTCCATGCTACAAATGCAACATTGTTGAAAAACTACGGTATATGCTGCACATTTTTTCTGCCTGTCCTAGTCTTTCTACAATTCCTTATCTGACATCTGTGGTTCTGCAGGTCTAGTTCATGAAGACTGCATTACAAAAATGAGGTTAATGTCACTGCTAGATCTCAGTTCCAACGAATCTGGAGAGATTCCTTATTCTCTTATTAGAGACACTCTACAGGTAATAAAACGCCGAATCTGACAGGCAAGGTTTACACATTATGCTTGTCACAAGCTATTCTTAATTATTGTGTTTACTACAGATCACGGACGATGAAGTAGAATACTGGGTTGTTAAAGCAATCACCTCCAAGCATCTAAGCTGTAAGATGGATCAGATGAATCAAGTTGTGATCGTCAGGTATGTGAAATCCACTTCCTCCCTAAGTTCGATCGATGTTGCTAGAACTTGTCGGATGAAGCCCTTATACGGCTGTTTAATGTATCTATACGTAAACCCGATATGTTCTTTTCCTGATATGCAGCCGACATACAGTGCGGGTATTTGGTTTGTCAGAGTGGCAAAACATTCATTCGAAGCTTGGTGTTTGGAAGGTAAGAGTCTGTCCTTTCCTGTGTGATCTTGAATTAGTAGAGTCTCAGATATATTACAAGTTACAACATCTTTGTGATTGTTTCTTTAAAATGAAGTGGTTGAGGATTTCTGTTAAATTCAAAAGATTGTATCATTATTAATTTTCGTAAATTATCTTTTTCAGCGCAACATTGCAAATGTGATCAGCACACTTCGAGCAAACAAGATATCTGAAGGAGTACAAGGAGCGCAAGGACTCGCTACTCGTTGAACTTGTGCAAGTTTTTGAAATTTTTCTAGGAAGTTCATGTATTCTTCTTTGTTATGTTTGAGAAAGGATTCACTCTTTAAGGATTTGTTCATCATTCGACTTATTATGGTCAATGATATTATGGAGTTATAAATTTAGAAAAATTTTAAAGATCGAATTAAATGTTGATTTTTAACTCCCTAAGTATGAATTTGATTGGTTGACTTGTCAGTAATGTAAAGTTTATCTGTTTATGATCATTCGACTTACTATGCATGATTTGGACTAAAAATTCGTAAGATAAATAAACTTTTTAGGTTTCTAAACAACTAAAAATTCAGAACATTTAAATTTTTTTCTTTATTTTTCTTTTTTGTCAAGCAATCAATATGAATTCTTCCCTGAGATCAAACTAAAATCTATCTGCCTCTCTTTGCTAATCTCTACCATGGTACCATGAAATCAGATACCTAATCAAAAAATTCTACAAATATTTTGCACACCATAACAACAAACTTGACAAATGACCGTTGAACTTCCATTTGGTAGAGAATCCATAATGAAATTCAACTATTACACATTTATTCAACTTGTACATGAAATGGTTTAGTTTCTATGGCTACAACCTCGCATATTTTTTCAAAGTTTCTTCAGCTTCTTTTGCATGGTCTGGTACGGACATGTTTACTAAGAGGGTGACCCTTGCTGAGGATATCAGGACCCCCTTTTCTGAGCCAGACTTCACGTCCATCTTCCATAGTTGCACCTCCCACACCTTATCCAATTAATAACATCAAACAATTTCAATAACCATGCATTTGCTGACTGTTTGTATATTTTTTCACTTTTTTATGTTTATTTTTCAATTTTTGTTGATAAATGAACATAGTAATCATAAAGAGAGAAAAATGAAAATCATTTGATTAAAAAAGAGGTGGATATAATCAATGGTCAAGGATAAGAGTTGTATATATATATATATATATATATATATATATATATATACAATTTCAAATTGATCGCGGAATTTGATTTAGGGATTTAAGGTTGATCAGATGAACAATAGAATAAAATGATTAAATGTATAGAAAAACACCTAAATATATAAACTTCTTTCTTAAATTCTAAAATAGACCCCGGGTAGGCTAACCCATGCCTCCGCCTTTGAATATAGTCAAGTGGATCAAGGCAATAATAACTCGCAAATAATGAACAATTTTAGAGACTCTATATTTGTCATCATAAAGAATGGACCTGTCTACATTAAAGGGTGGTAGTATATAAAAAAAGGACTCTATAATGAACCTCTCCTCCATGTTAAAGGGTTGTGGTTTAGAAAAATGGAAGACTAATTTAAGCTGTCATGATCTCAATTAACTCTAATTTTTAATGATTGATTTTCTTGTCCCATTAGTCTGCCCACTCTACCCAACCTATAATTACTTCTTGTCTACTTCCATTGGTCCATTAACTCAAACCAGCCTAAACTGTTGCTTGGCTTTATCAGCAATTGAACCACCCACTCCACCTCTAGTGTCATCATCAATCCACCAAGTTTAACTCTCTAAATTGGCCTATTTGGCTTAATCTGCCAGATCGATTGAACTAAATGGATAATTCCATTCTAAATATTGTAATAAAAAAAAGGAATTCCCATTCCATTTCAACTTAAGAAATGGACCCTAAAGATCAATATATAGTTGGATAGCTCAACCTTTTTACTCCGAAAGATGCATCAAAGAATAGATGAATTGCATAAGAGTAAAAACAAAATTAAAAATAAATAAATAATTTCTAAAGACGGTACTTCCTTCTAACTGAACTCCTCGACAAACTTCAGAAGCTCCAGTTTAACCATAACCGTCCAGTTAACCAATAACCTCAGTGCTTAAATAATTTTTAATAATTTTAGAGGATCGATTTCACGGATATCAGGAACCTCAATGATACACTCATTAATTGTGATAATTACCCAAGCATACAGCCCAAACGTCCAACATCCGGTGGGTCCCTTGAGACCACGAGGTACTATTGGCGCGACGAGCGTGGATGACTCATTAATTGTGATAATTACCCAAGCGAGGGGACCGAGTGGCGCAAGGACTCTGTCGCCACCGTAACAGCGTTTGGTGGGAAGTGAAAGAGTGAACTAATGAAGTGTCCCATGGAATCAGATTACCTACATTGTTCTTAGGAAACCGGCGGTACTTTCTCACCCAAAAAACTACCCGCGGGGAGATTGGTTTTTGGCAAGTGTACACTTGGAAGGGAAAGAGTGGAAGACGACGGTACCCACGGTCTCCGGCGATGGTGAACGATAAGGATACGGAGTCGCCGGAAAAGTAGGGCGGATCGGGTAGCGTACCTGGATGGTCTTGCCGAGCTGGAGCGGCGTGGCTTCGACGAAGACGCGGTCGCCGGAGCGGGCGCTGCGGTGGTGGTTGATGCTGAGCTGAATCCCGGCCACCCGGCGGAACCCGGAGGCGACGTGCGCCCCGATGCTGGCCAGCGCCTCGGCCATCATGGCCGATATCCCGCCGTGGAGCACCTTGAAGGGCTGCCATCGATTCCAACCGTCCGTCAGAGGGAGGGCGAGGGGGGAAGAGAGGGGAGGGTAGGAATTAGTACCTGGCAGCAGGAATCGGTGACGGTGAGACGTCCATTGACCTTGGCGGGGGAGATGAGATCGATCTCGAAGCCGATGTTGTGGAGGGCGGCGTCGAGTTGGGCGGTCTTCGACTTGGCCGGCGGCGAGGGGTTGCAGGCCATCTCTTCGTCGGTGGATCCGTCGCGGGGGGAGGATTTTGTGGAGGGGAATCGGAAGGGGGAGGTCGTGGTCAATAAAGCGGATAGGGAGGAAAATGGAAGGTAGGTGCAAGTGGGCGATGAACGTGATACCCATTTTGAAATTTTGAACCGCTCCGCCCGGAGAAGGGTCGGTAGAGATGCCGATCGAACCAGACCGGTTCAAACAAGCTCCCGAATAGACTCGAGTTAGGCCTTCTTTCCGAGTTTAACTCGGGCTCAAATTCGGGCTTATCGGTCGCGACAAGGACACGAGTTAGACGCGCCACACAAACTCAACTGAGTTTGAATACGAGTCGAGTTGCCTGATACTAGACAAGGCAAATGTTTGATTTGAACATGATCGGCAAATGTTAATAGAGCTAACTCGAGTCCCTCTACAATATTAAAGAGCAGCAGAAGAGAATGATGGGAGAGGAGCCCTCAAAAATATGCGTGATGCTTCTACACTACCACACTTCCACCTCATTACTTTCAATGTGAAATGGATCGTAATAAACAGGCCGAAACTTACAAATAAAAACAAAAAACTAGCATCATAATCTTGAGGATTTTGAATCACAATCTTGTCTAGTAAGCATTACACACCGTCTGTCGTCGGAATCCAGCAGTAGGTTCTTGGCCATCTTGCTTAGAGGAAGTAGTCGGGCGTCCTTCGAGTGACATCGGGCTCTCCTCTCCTGGGTGCTGGGTCAAACTGCAAGAAAGATCAGATACTCTCAAGCTATGCAAATTTGATACACTACTTTCAGGTAGGCAAAGGCAAGAAATGATAATACAAGTAGTTGGCTGATATATAACCTTGTAAAAAGTATAAGCATACTATGCTTAGGCAAGAAAGATCATATACCAAAATATGACGACAAATTCACAAGATCAGGTTCATTTGAGGAGAAAATTCAGGTAACAGACCTGAATAAAGGTCTGTCCTTTGCATTCATCAAATTCCATTATTGATGCCATGTTCCCACACCGGTAACAATAATTCGGTGCGCTAAATATGGTAACCACCTTTTGTTCCTGTTATGCAGCCATAAAATTTACACTTGAAACTCATACAGGGAAATGAAACGGAAACAAGTTCATCAGCGCAGAAAATTACATGGCCCCAGTTATATCCCTCCATGACCAATTGATGAGCTCTGGCTATTAACTTGAGATTGTTGGTATGGTTGAATTGCTCAGATATGTCCTGGAAGATTCAACATGAGGCGGTAAAGAGAATTCGATCCACACAGCAAAACAGAGAAAATTAAACAAGCGCGGAGAACATACTTGGCCGAAAGTGTAGCCAGCGCCACGTGGAGAAATACCCCAACCACATCTGTCATCAGGATCAGACCACAAAAGATCACACATGGGCCCCTCATGAGGAACTTCTTGAACACGATCAAAGCTCCGAATGCTATCAAGAGTTTCAACATTAGGAGATAATCCACCGTGCAGACAAAAAATTTCAGATTCAACCTGGAAAAACAATATTGGGTAGTTTAAAAATAGGTAATTCGATTCACTACTGCAAAAGGAATTGTTGGAAGAAGAACACAAATCATCTAATAACTGGTCAAGACATCACCAATCAACTAAAAAGGGAAAACAAAATCATTTTTACTATACAGTATAAAACAGAATACTACAAACGGCTAAATATAAGGTGTGTATTGAAATGGTACGAATTGTGAAATCAAGTAGTTTACCATGAATCAGTTGTTAAAAGAGGCAGATAAAGAAAAGCAGATATTCCTTGACATAATATCCAGAGTAGCTCTCAGAAATGAAAACCGTAAATGTCTATCCACCTAATTGCTAGTGTGGACGACGGATGTTTAGAAATAATTGAATATAAAAAATAAAGATGAGATGATTGAAATATTTAACCTCTATGAGTCTCGTGTGCAGAATTTTCAAAGAAAAAAAACTTCATATATTTATGAAGGAGATCAATAACAAAAGGCCATGTTATTTTATCAACTTTAAATCAAACAGTAATCTCATACTATAAGATGAATCCAAATTCATGGACTCAACCATTTGAATTTTTCTTGAAAATTCAATGCATTTTGATCTTTTCTTTTTAGTTGTGCATTATTCTCCCAACTCTGATAGCCAATCAGTATCTTGGATACTAACAAACACCATAATAATTTATTGGTTTTGCATTTGGGTCCACCGTAAATCAGTAAAAGTAAACATTATTGATAATGTGTGTGTGGAAATTGAAATGTGTGGTTTTTGGTTTAAAGTAAACAAAATTGAACAAAACCAAATTAGTGTGTGTGTGATATTTCAATTTGAATCAATCAGTCAATGTATATATAGTTTGGCTTCGGTTTGAAAATTTTTCCTCATATCTTAAGCAAAAAATAAAACAACAGTTACTATTGCAATATCTAATCAAGCTCTCATGAAACAACAAGAACACCACAAGAAGAGGCAATTATAAGAACATGAACATAGGTAAATGGGATTCAAAATAAACCTAACCATTCCACCATTTTGACTCTTCAATCAGATAAAGACCTAACCCCAGCTTAGTGATTCCTAAAGAGGACCTAACACCAAAAGAGGATGATAAAACAGGAAAATCTAGCAAAACTTCTTGCACAATAAAACAAACCATTCTACAATAAGATTACTCATAGGCGCATATATGGTGGAGAGAAAGAATCTCATATTTATCTTGAGTTCATTAAGATCCTCAAAAGCAGAGAAATATCCAAATGAAAAAATGTGATATTATCTCAGTTACAATTAATATGAAACATTCATAACTAGCAGACTGTATACTCATAAATAAAGAATATTAGAGTATTCAGTAAGCTTCTTCAAGATATGTTGAAGAGTACGAACCAATGCTGTCAATGGGAGATAATCAAAAAGATCTGTGAAGGTCTTCCAGACATTTGCATTGCCATATCTGCAACAGAAATGAAATCCAATTATTATCAAAATTCTGACTGCAACTCTGAAAATTTCACAACATTAAAGGTCAAAGTAATTAGATCTTTGATGGCAATAACTTTATATTGTGCAAGCAACTTAAACATCTTTGCATGTCAAATGTGTAAAAATATGCAAACAAATCAATGTTAAACCTATTGTGTTGATACATGATATGGCATAGCATCACCAAGAAAATATAAAACATAGAAGACCGTGGCAAAACATATATTACAAATTAGTCCAAAAATAGGCATAAATTTTCCTTTCAAGAAATGTGTCCTTTTCTCTCTTTTCCTCATTTGTTGGAAAGGTGAAGGGAAAAGGAGAAATGAAAGTTTTTCAGGTACCAAATAGAAAACAAATATTTAATAGCATATTTCAATCTTATATGCCAAAGGCAGTGTACACCAATACCAAACTCAAGTGTCTAACTCTATTTGCTGCAAATCTCAATTGCAGCACCAAAACTGAAATAGAAGGAAAATGTATCCATATGACAGACCAAAAATAGTCGACCAGCATGGTTACTCTTGATCAAAACTTCAAGCATCAATCCGCAAAGTCATTTTACAAAATCTCATGCGAGCAAAGAGTATGAGGAGGAAAGTAACTCACCTTCATATTGATGTTACCATAGAAATACAAGATAAACTCAAGCATAACAAGCAAATGTATTGCACATGAAACACTATCAACTAACTCTTCTCTTCATACATTATTATCTAATGTCAGGAATACTTATGTAACAACAGAATACTTATGTAACAACAGATGCAATAGTAAAGGAGAATAAATAAATACAAATGAATAAAGTTTCTGTGGGGGCAGATATTAAGCTATAAAAAAGATAGTCACACAAATCTAAGAAACACACAAAGCACGGCTTACTTTCTCAGGCATTCATCATAAAATCCATAAACCTGGGTAATCTGCAATAACAGGATACAAAGTTATATTCTCAAAAAATATATGAGATGAACCTAAGCCTGATAGTTCGTCAGCAAGGCATGAAGTACAACAGGAAGAAATCAATGTTTTCATAAATACCACCTACCATAAAATAGGATATGAATATGTCAAATTGAAATTTTTAGGAACAATGATATTTATTATGCAAAGATTAATAGGTTAGAAAAAAATTAGCATAGGAAAGAACAACCAAAAATTATGCTATATACCTGACGACTCTCATGGTTTCCTCTGAGAATGGTAATTCGCTGAGGATAACGCACCTTGAGAGCCACCAAAAGCTGTTCATACAAAACCAGTTGATACATCAACATGTCATCAAGACTTCACTGTTTTTAGAAAATAAATACTGACAAATGCTAAATAAACAATTGTAGAAAAGTATTTTTTATGATAGCCAACTTATCAAGAACATAGAATACAAGATCAACAAATGGAAGGAAGAACATCTAGAAAGTGACATAGAACAATCAAGCAATAATGCTGTTCTAAGATAAGTTTGACTCTGTTTGTGACACTTTGAGCAAAAACTAGGGCTGGCTGACCAAAAAAGTATTGATTTTGTTGCGTGTAGCATCTGATGAACTTCCAACTAAGATTGTGCAATTTGTAATTTGAAAAAATATATATATCAAGAAGTATGTGAAACTTATTAATACAACATAGCAAGATATTCCATAGGAACGAGAACAAGACACTTTTCTTACCGAAACTGTCTCGACAGAATAGTACCCACGATCCACATAATCACCCATAAATAAGTAATTGGTATCTGGACACTGAAAAAGGATAAGATGTGATTAACTCCATGAACTCATTGGGATGATTAAATGGTCATGATAACTTCATTTAGTTGGTTCTTAGTTTTCTAACTCAAACAAGTACCTTTCCACCAATTCGAAATAGCTCTGCAAGATCATGAAATTGTCCATGAATATCACCGCAGATTGTCACAGGGCTTTTCACTGACTGCAATACATCCATAATTGTCACAAATATGCCAAAGGTGCTGACTAGAGCACTTAAATCAGAAAATGTAACCATGTGGTGAAGCTTGTCCAATACAAACTGTATTAAATCTTATTTGATATGAAAAAACTTGACTTCCATTTTAGAAAATCTCAAGTTATATTTAAAATGGTTAGATTCCACCAATCAAAAAACAAAATTTCTATTATTTAAAATAAATTTAATAAATCATTAATATTTATCTTTCTACATTTATATATTTAACCAATCAAACTAAAAATTGCTATACAATTCAACCCGAACAAAAATAAGTCATTTCAGTTTGGTTAGGTGGCTTCACTAGAACTTCAGTTCCTAAAAGGTATATTAAAAACTTTTTGGTTTTACTAAGTAGATCAGATCCAGTTTGTCTATAATAGATCGGGCAGTCCCAGATGAACAGATTTTATGAGGAAACACACGGCAAGGAAACTAGAAGGAAGTTATAAACAACAGGATCACAAGCACTGAAGTAGGAAGATCATTGATGTAGCACCAGAAGAAATATGATAAGTGTGTGCCTCAACTGAGTTGTGTGCTTCAGTCAGCGTCTCCCAGTGAGAAATGATTGTAGAAAATCAACTTTCATTAATCGGAAGATTCTAATAACAAAAGAGGTTTCTTTAAAAAGACTGAACCATGACCAATCATCCTTTAAATAAGCAAAATTTAACCTACACCTAAAATGCTTAATCATACTTGGACCTATTCTCTAAATAACATTTCCAAAATAGTATTTAAAATTACTAATTTGCAATGGCTTGATCAAAATAAATTTTACAAGCAATAAAAATTAAAAACTGAATTAAAATTTTCAAAGTCCAATTTACAAAATGTAAACCACATAAATCACCTATAATAAAGAATGAACAAGGCCAGCATGCTAGTGAACAACTTCAGGGAAATTCAAAACTATTTATACAAGCTGATCTCATTATCAAGCTGAAATAAAACAACTTTATACTTTAACAAGGGCTTTAACTAGATTGAATAGCTTACTTAAAAGAAGTAATGTCTACCTGAACATTGCTTTCTTCCATTAAAACCTCCTTAGCTTTCTCACAAAGCACCCTAACCTGAAATTTTATTAAAAAACAAGGGGAAAAGTTATAAATTTAGTTATTCACTCACAATCATAAACTGCAAGAAATTCCAAATATTCTTTTGATAGGGAAAAAAAGAACACTGAACAAACACTGGACTGCAAAAGCTAATGTTTTAACAATGAATAACTCATTATGAACTTTTAGCAATTAGCAAGATACAAGAAGGGAATAGAAGCATTTACCTCTATTCCTTGTTGATAGAACAAACAGTTAATGCATGTAACGAGAGGAGTCCTATAACTTGAGTAGCATTTCATAAATTTCCAGAGGCTTATGAAAAGAAATACAATAGAAACCTCTACTTATATTTTTGCTATAGAACTTTCAAGAAATCAGCTCAATCAAGAACTGAATTCTGAAATGACATACTGATCAGATAAACTTTTCCCATCGTGTCTAACAAATTAAAGCATTTATATAATTGTATCAAGGAGAAATGATTAAGACACATCGGTAATTGGATAAATGAATCATCCGACTATTCACTAACAAGTGCCACTAACCCACCTCATAGCCCATCAAAGAAAATCATCACAATCCATAAAAAAAAATGGACTGGCGAGTTCTACATTAGCACTTTCCTGTTTGGGAAGAGCTCGGATTTCTCTACAAACTCCATTATTTAAAGCTTGAATCAAAGGATACGAGGAACAATCCAGGGAACCGGATCAAAGACCTGCAACCGAACCAATTCGTTCCGAAGAAAGATAGACTAAAGATTAAATAGATCTAACGCCAATATCTACCATTTTACATATACAGATCCCAGTAATCACTAAAAAAAACATCTCAACCAAACCACACACCATAACAGCATCACAGATCTGTAAATTGCTAAACACCCACTCAACCTCAGATCTGTAAAGAATACGCATGAATCGAGCAGAAACTCCCCAAAACAAACATTCTGACCAGAGAAGGAATAAATCGAAGGAGCGATCGGACGAAAATAAGCGAGGGAAACGGCGAGATGTAACCTCCTGTTCGGAGAGCGGCTTGCACTGCATGAGCTGCGCGATCTGCTCGTCCAGGTTGCCATGGGTGTCCGAGGCCGGCACTGAACTCACGCTCATCTTGTCCTTATACCAGTCACCGCCTCTCTCGCTCGCGAGACGCCTCCGCAACCCGGAATTGGCACCTTATCGCTGCCTTTCGATCCCGACGAGCTCCTCCTCGCTCTTCTCCCTGGAGAACGACGAGCCGTAGCTTCGAACGACGACGAGGAACGTGGGAACCCTCGTTGATGGTGGAGCCTGCGTCGTAACCTGTGGATTTTGGGTTCGCTGTCGTGTGGGATTTGAGGCTCGTCGCACTGAAACAAGATCCGAGAATACGCTAGAAATGATACGAACCGTTTTCGATTTAAATACGATTAATATCGATAATTGAAAATCACATGAAACGCGATTGAAATTAAAAATAAAGGTTTCATTTTAACAGTCTAAAAGTTTGATCGATTTTATATTTATGTAATATTTTATATAATAAAGAAATAAAATAATTTCTCTTAAAATCTATTTGAGTTATTAATAATTAGAGATGATAAATGGGCAAAAATCAAGAGTGTCCTAGAGAAATATTATATGAGCGTTCATTTTTAAAAAAAAAAAAAAGTCAAATGGCGTCTTCTCCATGATTTTATTTTGAAAATACCATTATATCTAACATTATTGTATAAATTATCAAGTAACTTTTACAAGTATAGAAACATATAAAAGCGACTTACTATAGCTACTAAGGTACAATACTATAGCTTAATGTTATAAAGTGTTTAAAGTGACAAGCTATTGGTAGATAGTTTCTATATAACATATAAAAAGTAGTTGCTATTATAAAGTATTTAGCTTTTACAAGTGTAGAAGCTACCTAGTAGTTTTTACAAAGTATTTAGAGTGAGTTTAGATATTAAACTATTTGATAGCTTCTGCTTCTACAACATATAAAAGTTATTCAGTAGTTATTATAAAGTGTTTAGAGTGAATTTAGGAATTAAGATCCAATGTTATTATAGAAACTATTGAGTAGTTTTTACAACGTGTAGCAACTACCAGATAGTTTTTACACGTAGAAACTATTTAGTAGCTGTTACAACGTATTTAAAGTGAATTTAAGATTTAAAATTTACACCACTGTGTAAAAACTACTAAGTAACTGTTACAACGTGTAGAAGCTACAATAATTACTACAATGTATTTAGAATGAGTTTAGAATTTAAGCAACTACATATAGCTTTTACAATTGATTTAAAGTAAATTTGATAAAGTTTAAATAATTTTTATCAAATTAATCAATAGTATTTTGATATAATAGTGTTTAGAGATTATAAATCCTAAACTCACACTAAATACATTATAACAATTACTGATAGCTTCTGCCTAACATAAATTATAAATTCACTCTAAACATTTTATAACAACTACTAAATAACTTTTACATGTTATGAATATTACCTAATAACTACTACATATTATATAAATTACTCAGTAACTTTTACAACACTTAATCAATTTTATTGAAAAAGAAAAGACATTTGTAAAATTTGAGACGCTTTTGATTTTTATCCATTTGACGAGAAATCCGTTTATAGTGCAATGTTTTCCTAAGTTTGCCTTCATTTTTTTTCCGATTTAGATGAAAATAAAATAAGTAGATTGGAATTAATTTTTTTTCAGGTATGAAAAGACATCAAGCAATACATGTTCTATAATCCATTTTATGACGTCATAAATAATGGGGAGAAATAATCATAGCGTCACAATGGGAATAGCCAAGAAGAAACATTATTCACACAATGAAATATAATTCTGTGGGAGAATCGTATAGTTTTATTAATCATAACTACTGCACAAATTATTCCTCAACTACTCTCTGCACCATCAACTATAAACCACTTCCATCTAACAAGCTTGGTACATTTTTCATATCGGAAGAATAAACAAATCAGGGCACTCAGAATTAAACAAACGCGATGCAGAGTCGAAAACTCCAAATGAAAATAACAGCGAGCTTTGTTTGCTTATTTGGGGATTCCAGATCCATCTCTGCATGCTATACGACAGAAGGAGATCATTGGTGTTGATCACTAGCAGCGTTGCGAGTCACGAGTCGCGAGTCCGCGAGTTGTATCAGTAAACACCCGATGAGGCGATCAAGGAGCAGGCGGACGGGGGAGCTCAGTTGAGTGTGTAATGAATCCGTTCGAGTAGGTGGACAACCTGGTTGGAGTAGAGAGGATGGCGATGCGACTCTGAAGCCAATGCATGGGAGTTTGATCCACCTCCTGATGAAGAGAGCACAGATTCTTGCTGCATGTTTGTTAGCTCCAAGAACTGCATGAGCATGTCTCCATCGAGTATGCTAGGTACTCCCGCCTGCGACACAACTTATGAATCTTAGAGATCACCGGTAACTCAGACATACCGATGTTAACAATTAGAAAAGGGGGTCATGAAGAACAACTACAAGGATTCTGCACAATGAAAGCATCATTAGTCATGAACATATTGCTTAATCCATGCAAGTTTGGCAATATCAAGTCCTAGTTTAGAAGGGGGCTTTATATTACTACATCACTATGGTTCAGCAAGTCTCGATAATGGTTGGTTGGATGAACAGTTTACAGTTTAGTTGGAAGGAAAAAGGGGAGATAAAATGAGATGAAAATTGGATCTAGTAATGAATTTTCCTGCCTTATTTCTTTAATCTTTTCTCCTTATCCTTCCAAATAAAACTGTAAAAGAACAAGGGCATTATCTTTGTGTCCTGTCCTCTCCTCTTCACTTTCGTATCCTTCTTCCCATTGCTTCTTTCTCGTGAGTTTAGTTTACATGATAGAATCGACAAGGAATGAAATAGATTTCATGAGGAATGGAATAGATAAGAAATAGAAGAAAATAACTATTTTGGTTCATGCAAAAGAATAGATACGGAGTAGTTATTCTTACTTTTGGTTCATAAAATGCTATAAGAAATAGACAATTTTCATAATCATACTATATCTTTACATTAAATGTGTTTGACAAAGGTAGTATTTAATATCAGAGGACAATTTAAATTACAATAAAAGATTCATAAAGACGGCTTCATACGAGCATAAAACAGTAATTGCACGTACCGGGAATCCACGCCCACGGTATTCCCTATGGTTGTTTCCTAGAACAGGAGAAGTCAGAGAATGAACCGCAAGTCGATCTTGGACAGCATCTAACAATGCATATTCTTCACTGCAAAGTAAAATACTATTAGCAGACGACAAATTATCCTACTGCAATTTAAGATGTTCAAAACCACAAATATCATATGTTGTATTGTCTAAAAAATAGCACAGCAGGCTGTTCATGCATGCAATCGAAAGCCGTCAATCAGGATACTAATTAAAGAAGCTAACAATGACTTAACTCTAGAAGCAGTAGCCAACAGAAAGATATTTAAAGAAGATGCTTTAGCTGGGAGAGGAAAAAAACACGCACATAAAAGACACACAACTGATGAATGCTAAGGGATCTAAGAGTGGATAGTTCATCTGACCTTGTAATAGGAATGAGGATGAAGACACTTCCTAGCAATGTGCTTGCAACAATACTATCATAGGAAGATTTCTGAACTATCTCCGCACCGATAGAATTGTTGGGAATATTATCTACTGGAAGTTTACATGGAACTGGAGCCTACAGGGCAGATTAACGGATTAGAACAAATCATTCTAAATAAAAGAGAAAGAGAACTTAATTGACAAAAAACAGCCCAACATGAAAAAATTGGAGAAAATTAGAGCTGATAAGTCTCAACCAGTAACAGAAATGAAAGAAACATTTAAAGGAAAACACACACACAAAAAAATGACAAGTCTGCATCAAAAAATTTTTGGAGGTAAGGAAGTTCTGCGATTGCAAGTCATAAAATATGCCCAGTGATCAAAATAAGAGCAATAATAGTGATATCATGCCTCAGCCTCCAAAACCACCACCATTGGCAGAGTAGAGGACGGCAACTAAATTGCACTTCCAGTTACCTTCAGTTTTTCACACCATTATTAACTATTAACCAAAATAATTAAGCTTTTGGAACCACTGGTATGGAATAACTAGGATGTTAATTTAATACAGAAACCAAGAAGGGCATTTAATTTCACCCAAACTTGAGTTAAAATCACAGCATTGGAAGAGTTCAAAATTTGATCCAAGTAACTAACTAAACAATTGTTTATCTACAGTAAACCTGAAGGTTTAATTTTCCTTTTAAAGATAACCTAACTACAAAGTCATTGAGGCATACTTTAAGTTATTGACTATGGGTTTAAAAGCAAATTCTCTTTGTAAATGATCACACAATAGCCCCATGAAGATAACATCCTAGAAATTACCTTTACAATGCTCATAACAGTTTCACCCATATAAAATGAACAATTCAGCACTAGGTTCTTCTCAGGGTATTCATTGGCTGCAAGATACAAACACAAATTTAACATAGTCACGTAGAAATATAGCAAAATGACCAGATTAGGCAAAAAAAACTAGTAAAAAAAACTGGAAATACAAAACAAGAACCAACGTAAGTCACCAAACTCACACAACATCAACGTGAGTGGCAAAATATATATGATAATAGAAATTAGGTGTAATTCCAATACACATTGAGATGGTATGGGCATGCCTAAAGATGATCAATCGTATCTACAGTCAGAAGAGTTGAATCTATTGGAATACATTGAGTTAATCTTCATAGTCATTGGCATGCTTAAAGATGATCAATCATCAATGTGTTGTAAGACTCATAATACATTGATCAATGTAATATAAAATAATTTAATTAATTTGAATATTGACATTTGAGTGCATGTATTTCAATATTCATATCCATTAGGATGGAAGTCATCTTATAAATTTTGTATGTCTCTTTGAAATGCAAATATGCAAATCATAGTCATTCTTAATGGGAATGAAAAAAAAATTAGAAAGAGATGGACAAATGGAAGTTTAACTTGTAAAAACTTTACATCTTGAGTGAGAAATTATTATCCATTCCACAAGCTAGAAATGGCATTTGAAAAGCCAAAGCATACCTTCTAAAGTATTGGGACATGACAAAACAGAAATGTTTCCTTTACGATCTGATACGATGGCAGTATCGCGATTCATCAGAGCACAATCAGCAACCAATCTCTGAGCAGGATCGGAATACAAGAGTTCTAATTTTTTAACATCCTAAGCATAAAATACATAGGAAAAATTAGTTCAAAGTGAAAAATCAAAAGATAACAACACCATTACTATCTTTGCTCTTATACACTTTCAGAGGCTTACATAAAACATCTAAAGCTTAGAAGAAAAACCATACCGCATGATAAGAATAAAAAAGGATACCATCACGACAATCACCAACTGCTATTCTATTATAATATGTCTTCAAACACGTAATGGCAAAACGTGTCCTGCCTGTAGCAAACTTTCTCAGCCGCTGAGGGTTTTCATTTGCAAAGCCAAAAACGTTAAGCTGTTAAAACAAATAAGTGATAATGAGCTTTCTTAGATATTTGAATGGGAAAAAAAAGATGAATTAGAATCAACTGAAGACATTAGTTGACATGAGAGATCAGAGAATACACAGCTATCCTAAAAAAAAAAGAGTTTCTAGATGATAACTCACAGTATTACCAGCAGAAGCCAAGATAAACTGATCTAGATAAGAGCAGACTGACAGCACAGCACCAGATGCTAAGGCCTGGGAAACTAATCGCAATTGCCCTGCCCCAGTTTCATCAAGATGAATACCATCACAACAAGTATCACCTTGGCTGCTGCACTGACTACTAAGTGACAATTCTTCACCAGCATGGCCAATTATCTCCCCAAATGTAGAGCCACTTTGGGAAGATAGATTCAAATTAGAGCAGTGATTTGGGCTCCCCTCAGAATTATATGTGAAATCCAAACTCAACACAATCAGGCGGCCTTTTGTACTGCGAATACATCATATAAGTATAAACATTATATATGATGAAAAAGTGTAGCCCCTTTCAGCATAAAGAAAACAATGTAAAAGTTTAAATGTACATGATCATCATATCTAAAAAGTATTTTGTAGATAAATTCTCCAGTTCTTCAAGAAGAACAAAACACTGATCCACACACAAATTAAGCATATCGCATATACTTTAATGTATGGTCGAATGTAATATAAAGTCTATATCAAACAAAAAGTAATGTAATTTCAGAATTGAAGTCTCATTACAGTTTATGGATATTTGTTGTAGATTCAACTTTAATTGTGATTCCTAATTGGAAAACAACTCTTGATGATGGCAGAGGGATAAGATTCATGTAGCAACCCCAAATAGTTGGAACAAACACTGATAATTCCTAACTGGAAAGTACTCTTGAATACCTTTGTTAATGGAGATTTAGGGTGTTTAATCTATATTTTCTCCTATGCTAATATCTCCCCAGCTGCTGCAAAAACTCATAATTCATAAAATTAGGGTTCTTTCACCACATAAGGGAACTCTACCAGAGTACTTTCTGAATCTGTATATGATGGCAACTAATAAAGAATTCCTTCTCAGTTCTAGCCTGTAATCTGAAATCAGAACTCTAGCTGAAATGGATTGCCAGCAAACCTGCTTAGAGGTAGTATTATGTCTAACTTATAAGCTCTTTTCATTAACTCGTATACCACTGAATTTTTTTCCCAAACCAAACAAACAGCATTCATCAACCTCTCCAACTTTCAATGAAAAGGTCAATGTCATATAACAGATCGATTAGCATTCCAGTAACAAGGTAGCATTTGCATGTACCAAATGCAAAGATATTATGCTGTCATATGTTTTCCAATACAAGCTAATCCCAATTTCAAGACTACATTTTCTCACCATTGACTTTGCATGAACCCAGTGCTAACACCAACCACAACAATAGTAGATATTTAGATACCCAATACACCTAAACATTACAATGGCAATCCCTCGAGAACATCATAAATGACAACCATTCACTATGTTATCTTAAAAGCCAGAAGTGAAATGACAAAATAATACAGATGTGCAAAGGAAAATGTGACAAGGAAACTGCAAAGTTGAGGATTTGCAAACGTAGCTTAGGTAGAACAGCCATTCAGATAACCACCACTAATTAATTTATTTTTTTAAGCAAACCACAGTCATTTCTGTGAAAAAAGCAAGAGGCATAGCACAGATTACAAGAGTCCATTGGACATCTGAAAACAATTGGCATAGTCTTCTTGCAAGGAAAGATAACACAAGAAATTCAACTGCCAACCTTTCAGCTTCACCACTAGGCATAATAATCCTGCCAGAAGATTGACTGGTTCCAACAGCCAAGACTTGCTCATTTCCTACCTTCACTATTTGCATGCATTTTGCTGTTTCCCCAGGTTCACACTGAAATTTTGAAAGCAATGTTCCACCAAGGGGATCTACACGACATATGTCTGATGAGCATGGTCCACCCTTTAGTCCAGTTCTCAGCACCAGTAAAGTCTTACTTTCATTATGATATAAAAGTTTCCTTGGAGTACCATGAATGGAAAACTTTTGCACATTAAGTCTCTTGCAATGTATCATTTCAACCTGCATGACAAAGAACCAAGTACAGGAGCATAATGATAGTTTTCTTGAGAAAAAAATTATCTCCTACAAAACTTCAAAAGCAAATGAAAGAAACGATCAGGACAGTATGCCTAAGTGAAGTAAACTACATCGGAACCATTTTCCAACAAGCAAAAGTATTCATTTACTATTAAAGAAAATAAATGCTGAAAAAAAACAATCTACAGCAAAGAAAAGGCAATGACCAAGTTACAAAAATATCATTATTTGCAAATCTATTTACTAACAATATCAACCTCACAACACAGAATATACCCAAACAACTAGACTTGCCAGCACCTCAGAAAACTAGCAATCAGGCAACCCAACAATGACACCACACCACTACTCCCGATCCCCTCCCAAAAATAAAATTCAATTTAAAGAATCCCTCTCAGCATATCAGCAGCTAAAAAACTGGTTAAGGCATCACTATGATAAAACAATCTATAAAGATATGTGAATATCCTTGGTTTTAACAGCAAACACCAATTACACTAACAGAAAGAAGATAATGGTCAGTCGCCAATCATCAAATGAAATCTAAAACCACATTTCTAACTCAAAACCAAGGGTTCACAGTTCTGTAACACTCTTATTATTTCTATCAATTATCAGAAATTATGTCACTATATACACATCGCTGAACAGGTATATTAAAGCATCAGTATTCATTGGTTAAGATGAAAAATTAAAAGTTGAATATGATAAAATCAAGTATAAGACATCTACCAGATGTAAGCTGTTTTCTGACACAAACAGAACCCCCTTAGGACAGTCAACAGAACTGACAGGAGTCACATGAGTAGCAGGCTGAAATGAGATAGATGTATATGCAAGGCTGTGCCTTGCTGTATTTAGTAACCAAGGCCTATCACTGAGTACAATTATGTCTGCATCAAGTGATTCTTTCATTGATACCAAAACAGCAGGAGTAATCCCTATGCGTCGAATAGCAATCAATTGCAAAAAAATAGGCGCAGGAGGTTTAGTATGTTCCATTGCAATACAATAAGAATTTAAAGTATCCACACTTGATGAAAGACTTCCAAAGTCATTAAAACAAGACCTAGTAAAACCACTATGCCTGCTTGGATCTGTCTGAGCAGACCACTCGAAACGAAGAAGCATTCCATTTCTCAGACCAGCGAGAACATAAGGATGATCCACTGATACAAGCCTAACATCTTCTGGAATACATCCACTAATAGGACTACCAAGTGCACTGCTCACTTCTATAGCTCCTACAGCAATCACTCTGAACACATCTTGATGGGCATGTGATAGAAGTTCAACTGATGGCTTATGTGTACCGATGACAAAAGCAGTATTAATAACACATTTATCAATATGACTAGTTTCATGATCCTTGACATTTGTTGTAACTTCTGAAGCCAAATGTTTAGAATTGGAATTTCTCAATGGAATAGAAATGCAAGAAACTTCATACTGCAGTCTGACATGCTGAATCTCATATACTTCAAAATTAAATGCTGATATTGATCGGACACCAAGAATGTAAAGAAAGCAAGGATTAGAGGTAGCTACGATTACCAAATTTTGACCCACAGCACCAACACTAATTGTCATATTATTGGGAGACCAACAAGAAAAAAATGGTTGTGAAAGAGGGATGCCCTCAGGATGAGCAGATGAAGAAGGTAAACAGAGTTTTACACCACTCCTATGAATTTGTACAAGCATTCTATCAGCAAACAAACCACAGGCCAAAGTACATACATCAAGCTGAAAGCCAACTGCTTCACTTACATCACTAAAGCTTAAACCAACTGATAATATTCTAGTTTCTTCAACAAAAGACAAGACAAGGAAAGAGTGATAAGAGTGACTTTGTTTCATCCTCAAGGTCCACATACCAGTTACTCCTGGATAAATAGGTGCAGTCCTCAAAAGCTTTTCCACACATATACCACTTCGAACAGTTCTTAATGAACCTCCAGGATTCATTCCACAACAAGCAAACATTTGATCTTGGTTCTCATCGTAATAATTAGCAAGTGATATATCCAAAATTGGAGCGATATTTTGGATAGAACTTTTGTAGGATAATTTATCATGTTCTAGCTTAAGAACAAACCCATCTCCCATCTCCACTAGACCTGCAATTAATCCACAACTTGTCCATAGGAGTGCTTTACAAGCCATGCCCTTGTAGAGACAGTCTGACAAATTAATTTGAACTCCACCAGCACCAGAAGAAATTTCAACCTTAAATAGTTCCCCGGTGTCCAAACACAATAGCAACTTAGAATCCAAGGAGGTAGCAGGTTCCCAAGTCCATGAGCATACAAGCTTAGTAGTTGAAGAAAATTTTCCATTGCTGCTATCAATGCTCATAGGATCCTCATTTTTATACATATCAGCTGCTGAATCTTTTAACTCCAGCAAAGCACAGGCAGCAACATTAAACATACCTTCATCATCGACATCTAATACCTTACAGGACTCATCAAAATAACCTTGATCTTCAACCAAAAGAGGCACATCAAAGCTTAGCTTGTGATAGCAACAGATATTTTGTGGGTCTGTAAGATCCATTAAAAGCATTTCTCCTATTCTGAAAAGAATAGCAAAGCCAGGGAGATGAGGGATCGCAGATATATCAAGTGCTAAAGGGCCACTTTCAAAATACCGAGAAATGATTTGAATAATCCGTGAATACGGATCACATCCAAACAATAGCAACTCATTCATTAATGAACCTTTCCTGCATTATATTAATTAGAACTGCAATCAGAGGAAGACAAAAGCATCATTTTAAGAATGGAGAAATAATAAATTTGTTTGAGATACATTTATAGCTTCTAGAGGTTCATAATAAAATCCAAACCAGAACTGAATCACACCTGTTCATAATAATCGCCATAAGGGGATTATATCCTTTTGTCTGATAAGTACCATGTGATATGAAGCACATACTCCATATTGTACCCCGGACAACGGTGCCCAAAGTGTCCCGTCCATTGCTTGCATCAATTTTGCTTTCCGAAGGATAATAAATTTTCTGAAATTATGACATGGAAGATCTTCAAAATCTGAAATAAGTATATGCCATATTAGACAAGCAAGAAGACAGAACCTGGTTTGCAGTCTAGATCAGAAGCAACATCTTTTAATCATTTGTAGAGACTCACCTCATAAACAACATTCCTTTCAGAAGAGATGGCTAGAGATATTAGTGCAAATTGATCTTCATACGCACTAACAGCAACAAAACAACCTCTGCAAAATGTATAAAAAATAAGGAAAGCTAGCTGAAAATGACAATTAAGATTACTACAGCGCATGTATAAAGCCAAAGTATAAGAGCATGTAGGAAACCAAGTAATATGAGACTCAAAATTTATTCTCATAATTACGAATAAAAACTGGCATGAACTTATGTACTGGTGCTGTACAAACTAAAATTTCCAGAATTAGCATGTTATTTGCTTATTGCTTAATGACTAGAACAGTAATTGGTAGGACCATGCAAAAAAGATGGTTCAGTAAAGCTTTAAGTGAATGTGTAGATGCATGACATTTTGCAATCTGGTTAAAGAAAGAAGATATATCACTTCATCTTTATTTCAGTCCAGAGTTGAATGGAGGGATAAGATCCAAGTTACCAACCAAAGATCCGGGACTGACATGGCTTCTTCTTGTTATATAATCAAAGTCACTAGTTCTAAAATTACCCGTAAAGCTAAAACATTGGCAAAAAACCAAGGGTCATATGTTTTGAAATAGATCTAGTACTTTCCACTAAATTAAATTTTATATATATATATATATATATATAAGTTGGAAGTTGAAATACTTAGATCCAAATTTACAATGGTGAAAAAGGATTGATGTGACAATCTAAAATGAAGAATTAGAAATTCAGTTAGATTCAAGTCCTCATGGATCATGAAGTGTGTCAACCTTACCTATTCCTGCAAGGTCTAGCTTTCGGTCGTCATCATCATCCCTGCTCCTCACATGAAATGAATCCCAATGGAGATGAAACCTTGATTAAGGATTATCTATCATCATTCTGGTTACCACCCTCTAAGCCAATAAGAACAGGGGAATGAAAAATGTTTTCAAGAGTGATCTCCAAGGACACGTTTCAAAATGGTAAAATTTTATTATTTCCACCAATGAGATATGGAATACTCATACTCAATGCAGTAACACTTTTCCCTATCTCTTCTTTGATAGAACCATAAAATAGCAAAAATCTAGAGTTCAATTTTAGGCAGTAATCTCTCATATCTTCAAACAAATAAAAAACTCAAATAATTAGATTCAAGAATACACTAATTTTTCGGTAATCACATACTTGATCATCCAAAACTTTGGAAACACTATCAGCTCATCAATTGTGAAGTCTGATCTAATAATAGTTTTTAATAGATGAACACATTTATGTATCCAAAACCTTGATATTTTAATCCATTAACTGTGGATTCCTACGAGGGAAGGAAATCAAAAAGAAAATAAGTTTCCTTCAACGGAAAAGTTGGATGAAAGGATAAGATAGGAAAAATCTTTCCCTGGTTTTCTCTATATTGCTTCCATCCAATTTGACCCAAAAACTCACTTTTTCATGGAGTGGAGTTCAAATTCAAGCTTAAAAATTAAAAGAATTTTTTTATCAAATCTATTGTTAGTTAATGTTTTCTTTCTTTATTTTTTAGCCGACCCCACCTAGTGGGATAAGACTTAGTTGTTGTTGTTGTTTTCTTTCTTTATTTTTGATGAATTAAATTTTAAATCCCCCCTCATCTTTTCTTCCTATTTTTAATTTATTTTTTCTTCCTTTCCCTAGTTGTTTACTTCTTTTGAAAGATAGAGCCTAAGAGTAGACTTATGTTCTTGCAATATTACATCCTAATGCATGAGTCCACAAAAAAATAGAATTAAACTAAAATCTTTAACCAAGTAGAATCAGGCATTAAACTTAGTTGAATCTACTATATTATGCAGGGCATCCAACAGATCGACAAACCAATCCCACTAAGTTTGATTACTGCAATGTAAACAGAATGTAAAAATAATAATGATCAAGTCAACTTAATTACAAAATACCAAGAACTTGAGATCATCTATACCAAGAAATAATCCACTAAAAAATAAGGATATGGCCAGTACTAACCCAGGATCGACAGCTAACATTCTACCTAGTTGATGCCTTGTATTTCCAGGTTTGGATAATTCAATATGCATCATTGCAAAGAACCTACCAAAGTCAAAGAGAGCCAAAAAAAATCATGTTGATGAACAAAATCATGATACAAAGATGAATCTAAAAGTGAAGTCGTGTCTATTAATCAAAAGACCATAGCTCTATAACAACCTATGCATCTCTGAGCAGAAAGTAAGCAATGAAAGTTTTCCAGAATCAGAAAGAGCAAGCAATATGTCTTTTCCTTGTCCCTGCAAAGGAAAGGAATATCATCAAGAATAAGAGCACCTACTTACATGAGATCAAAAAGGCCATTAAGAATAATGACTATGGTATAAAACATTAGTCCAGATAATAATTGAATAAAACAAATAACAAGAAAACAAAATTCAAGGAAAAAAGCAGTGTACTTGACATGGAGACACTCGGTATCTGTCCTTCCAGGGTAGGACTGCAATGTCTTTAATTGTACCAAAAACACTTTGTTCGAATATTGATTGTATGATGCCATCTTCATTAATTGATGCCAATTCTAGAGATGTTTCCTGAGAGAAGTTGATACATTTAAGAGATATATAGAAAAAAATTCATATTAATTGATATAGAACTCATGAAAATAGTAGGATCATTTTGAGTTTCAGGACCTAAAAGGACTATTTCCTATTAAGTGTGATATAATGGTAACAAAAAATCCATCAAAGTAATTCAGTTGTAAAAAAAAGAGGGGTGATGAATTGGCATTTGTTTCATGTATCATAAGTCATAAGTTAAAACCAAAGAGCAACAGCAAACAAGTCCATTTTGAGATGAAAGACTAAAGGCTTAAAGAAATTGACAGCCGCTTATTTGGGAATTTCTAAAAATACATAGTTAGGCAAGCTAACTAAAGATGACTTCTTAAAGTTAATGAAGCTATTACTGCATACGCCTTCCCAAACAACTGTCACAATCAAAAGCTTTAATGCACTCCTAATTCCTAAATATGTACAAAAATATATATATGATATTATTAATTGTAGGGCTGAGCATTCGGTTAAAACCGAACCGAATTAATCGAAAATCGAATAAACCGATTTTTTTCGAACCAACCGAACCGACCAAATTTTTCAATAAAAACCGAACAAACCGAACCGATATTTTATCGGTTAATTCGGTTTTCGACTGAATTAACCGAATTAACCAAATTTTTTAAATATTATAAAAATTTAACTAATTAATTAGGGATTTATAAATTTATTTACTTAAAATTTATAAATTATTTTTCTAATTTGGTTAATTCGGTTTAACCGAATAAGGAATTTTAAAACCGAAACCGAAGCGAATTAACCGATTTTTTTAGAAAAAATAACCGAAATTCCGAAATAACCAAACCGATTTTTTTAATTCAGTCAGTTCGATCGATTTATTCGGTTTAACCGAATTTTTGCTCACCCCTAATTAATTGTCAAGTTCAGTGTGGTGGTCTCCAAATATAGCTCATTCCTGGACAGATCAATTTGCCCATCTTCCACATCAAGAACTTCTCAATTTATCTGACATGTTAATGCACCTAAAAGCTACCTATACTCCAAAATTAACAAATGAACTTACCAGTGATGCTTATTAAATGGCTGCATGAGAAACCAGAAGCTAAGAAAAACTATTACATGTTATTTCATATCTGATATAAATTAAGAAACATAAAGTCAACCATTGCAAGACTATTAAGCAAAAAATTTTGCCAGTTAATACCGGTGGGACAAAATCCCCCCAGGGAACCAATGTTGTTCGAGTTTAATCGAATTTTAAGATATATGCAAAGAACCAAACAACCATTGGAAACCAAGCTGCAACTCAAGACGTTTGCAATAGGATCATGAGACTATAATTGTTGGCTACATGAGAACATGTAAAAGACCTATATTATCCAGTATGATTCGTGTCAATGAGCAACTCTTCGCCCTTAAATTAACCACTTTGTATTAACTTTATGTAGGCTCACCAATAAACAATTATTAATGATAATACATTCATATGAATATGTTGAAATTTTTGTGTATATTTGTATAAGCACCAACACAAAATTATTAAGATTCATAAGTTTTAGTCCTTTGCACAGGACCTGCTCAAACTTTCGTTGATACTACTACAAGAGGGCAATTAGGTATGTTTTTGATAAAGTAAGAGCAAAAACATTGAATGCGACTAATAAACTTTATACTTAAATGAATTCAATCAATTAGAGTTAGTTGATGGAGTAGGAAGATAGTTAATAATAAAAAAAGCAACTTGATAGATATGAATAGTATCAATGATAAAGTATTACATGGAGTTCAATGGAGGAATAAAATTCATCTAGTGAAGCATAGATAGACAGGGCTGTGATGATCACGATAAAATGATATCACTTCTGCTTATTAAATAGAAGTAAGTCAAAAGTGGGTTGAAAAGATGTCGAAGAGGAATGAATCTTCCTATATGTTGATCAAACAAGGTACTGTCGAGGTCATATTAAGCCAGCAGCTAAGCAAAAGGCAAACAGCCGGCCAAATCAACAGTTCTGTTCATTTTTGTCACGCAAGCAGTGACCTTTTCCAATACTCGCACAAAATAATAAGAGTAAAAGCTAAAAAGGTCACTAATGGGAGAAAGAAAAAAACATCGAAAGAAGCTCATTTGTGATCACGACCAGCGACACCGAGGCGAGTACCTTGCCAAATACGATGTCCTTGGAGTAAGGTGAGCGGAAGTGGCCCTGCACAGCGTGTAGAACAGCGCTTCCGCGTAGGACACACTTGGCGAGGTAGTGGACGCCGCGGCGGGAGTTGGCTTCGGAACCGGAATGACTGGCCAGCGCAGGCGATCCCTCTTCTCCCATGCCTGCCATCTCGATCTCAGTAAGACGTTGGAGCCCGATATCGATGGCTGGAGAAGGAAGAGCAAGAGAGGGGGAGGTTTCTAGGGTTTGCCTCGGGTCAACGAGGTTTGGGAAGGAAATCGAGTCGAGAATCAATAAGAAGAATAAGACACGTGTCGATGAAATAAAATATAAATGTGGCCACGTCATTATCTTGCTATATTATATATTATGATTATATTAAATAATAAATTCTAGGATGTAAAATTATAATATAATACTATTTTGAAAGTTAAAAATTGAAAGTTATAAATTCTAGGTATAATAGTAAAAATTGAAAGGATAATTATAAATTTTAAAATTATGGGTAAAAATTTGAAATGGTATTCCTTATTATCATTTTCTATATTTTAAAAATAAGTATTACATTTGTTATACTTTTCTTTTCTTTTCACACGTTTAAATTTTTATTTTATTCTTATATACTCAATAAATTTTGAAACAATTCAAATCAAAATTAATATATAAAATTTTATTTATATATATATATTTTATATAATATATATATATATATATATATGAATTCGACCGCGTAAATTTATCACAATTTCAATATAAAATCTAAGAGAATAATATTCACTAATTAACATCTTTAATGAATTCTAAGAACTTCTATTATTCAAAAAAAATATTAAATTTTTAACCTTTTTTTAATAGTATATATTAAATTTTAACAAAATTGACTAATGATTAATAAATTTTAAAAAAAATCTGAATCATTTAAAATTAAAATCAATATATTCTTACAAATCTTCTTAATATATTTATATATTAAAATCTAAAATCGATAATATGAATTTAGAACGGCAAATTTTTAAACTTATAAAGACTTAATAAAATTTATCGTAAACTTATTATATGAGATAATAATATTCACTAATTAACATCATCTTAAAACTCTCCTAATTCAAAGAAGGCTGTTCCTGTGGGAAGGAAGGTGCTTGTCGGATCAGATGTTTGAGGATTTGGGTTCGGATTCTACTCGGATCCGATAAGAAACCAACCTGGCAACCTTCTGGAGACCAACCCAATCCCAATCCACGTGCAGAAGGATCGGAAGATTTCCCCTCTTTCCTTTCTCCCTTCCACCTCGCGCTTCCCGATTGCGCTCTCCCTCCCTTTCCCCATGGCCAGATTCTCTCGCCATCACCTCCTCGCCTTCCTCCTCCTCCTCTCCCCGGTCGCCTCCTTCGCTAGCCAACGATCGCAGCCTCTGTGTCCTCGCTCGGACCTCACCTTCCTCGACCACCTTCGATCTCAATGCCCTTCTCGGATCGATCAGTCTCCGCCCGTCGAGGTACACTCCTTGTATCCCCCTTGAGTATTATTGTATAAAGGCGGGAGCTTTGATGTCGTTTTTTGGTGACGAGATTATTTAGGGTTTGATTTTTCTTCTGTCGCTAGGTCTTCAGAAGAATCCCAATTGCAATTCTTAAAATTGATATTTTTGCTGTCCCGTGCGTGTTTGGCTATTTGAAATAGGTTAATTGGGACTCGTTGTTTTTGCTTTGATTGAACCAACGACAGATATTTCCATTATGCTTTGATTATGTGTTGAATATTTGGTCACAGGCGGGGAATGGAACTATACGTAGGGCAAATTTCAATGCTTTTATTTAGTTTTAGGCGTCAATTTCAATGAGCCTACTTTTGGCTTGCTTGAGTGAAAAAAATGCGTTCATTGAAGTCCAAAATAAGGCGCAGAAAGTGCAAGACTGATAGAGTATGAGAAGTAGTTGCTGAGCTATTTTACGTAATTCTTTGTATTCACATTCAGGTGGACCGATACTAAGATGGAATAATTCTGCCAAAATTTTAACTTAATTGTGAACTCATAATAATCTCACCGTATTGCCTTGTCGTGTGCACCATGAATTTTTCCCCTCCCTTAGCTAAATCATTTGACTCCTTTAAGACGAAGTGAAGGAACAATTTTTGGAACACTTAGGATTATGCTGCCACATACTATGAACCTAACCTAGATTCTATGTAGGGACCAACTTTCAGTGCCCATTTTCTAATGCTAGACAATTGGCTACTAATTTAAGATATTGTTTAGGTGTTCTTGTTTATTCTTGTATTAGCATGATCTCTTATTGTTCATTTTAACATTCTCCTTTAGAATAAAAAAACCCCACAATGCTGGCTGAAGATAAGAAGGTTCTGTGATTTTCACAAACAAAAAGAGAGCATAGTTGACTACATGTTTTTTTTTGTCTTAATCTATTGTTTTTCCCTTTTTGGAATTGAGAAGTGTCTAGAACATTTTATTGAAGTTTCTGTGTTCCCATTTGTTAAATCATATTGTGTTCTTCTCATAGATTGGAGAGGTTATGTTTTATAGACTCGAAGTGGGTAATAAGTTGATAATGTGTCACTAGCTTGATTTGATCATGCATGGCTATGTGCCTTTTTAATTCAGGTTAAAAGGAAAATAAGTGATAATTGTATTACTGTAAGATTCATATTTGGCGTGTTTTGGTCATCATTAAATATTCATGCAAAAAGTGTCATCAGGGTTGGGATGATATACACTAAGATAGATCAGTAACTTTTTTGAGTTGGTGATGGGATAACTGATTTAGGTCTTACAAAAGATATTTGCCTTTGACAAGATTTTTATTGGTAGTTTGGCTAGTGATTTTCTCCTCGATGCTCAATGGCAGTGAATAAGAAATATTGATGCGCAGAAATGCCAAATTGATGCATCATGAAAATTGCACTCTTCAGCAAAGGTGGAATTCGCCACTGATCGACCCCACGCATCTGTGAGGTGGTAAAATTGATGCGGAAGAGGGTATTTCCTCACTTCGCCGAAAACCCTTGTCCACTTCAACAACTCAAACTATGCCCCAGGGGCATGAAAATTGCACTCAAACTAACACAAAATTGAGGCAAATTAATGTGTCATGAGGGATAACTATCTCAAATTGACAAACTTACACATAATGAAAACTCACAGAAGAATATTATTATGCAAAACTGAATTACATGAGGAAAATTAGGGTCCTTATAAAGATCACAATCCAAACTAAATTGAAAATAAATTAGAAATAATTAGGGAAAGACATATCCTTATTTCTTAAAAGATGCAAACAATTTGGAAATAAACTCAGTTGTAAATTGGGAAAGAATTAAGTTAATATAAACTCTTATCAAAGTTTTCCTACAATTCTAGATAGATATTACCAACTTTGAAACTTCTTTAAGGATTTAGTCTCTTTAAGAGGAGAGCCTACCAAAATTACTTAGAAGTTTTAAAAACTAATTTCCTTTTTTGCAGTATATATGTATGCTGAACTGAGGGAAAACTTTGGCATCTTCTCTTCACCATTAATTTTCAAATATATCATGCATGCAGATCTAAGAAAAAAGTTAAAACAACAAAGTACATCCGCTCCATGAACAATGACTGAAATCCTCATTAGCACCTATCAGATGATACATGTAGTTAGACTAAGGGTGATTAATTCTTGTTTATGATATAAAATAACCTGATGGAAACTGGTGGAAAGAAAATTTTACATAGTAATTCAAAACAACCTTTTAGTCTGAGCACCTAGAGCTGGAAATTTGATTTAGATACTTGTACAGGAAGAAGGGAGTTTGAGGATTAATAGAACTAGTGATTCTCTAATCATTATGAATAATTGTTTATGATTGTGATTCCTCCTTGCCTGCAGCTTTCAGCTTCATCACAAATTGAGTTTTGTCTGATATTAATGCTTGTGATTCAAAACCTCTTTGGATTTTTATTTTCCTTTTTATTTGTGGGAGCCACTGTGAATGAGGAATTTTTGTATGATTTATCTCAAATCATTTTGAAGGTGAGCGGAGAGATGCTTGAGAAAGAGCTGGGTTCTGGTGAGAATAGTGCTTGTTATTCTGTTCTCTTCTATGCATCATGGTGTCCATTCTCACACAGCATTCGACCTGCTTTTGATGCCCTCAACTCAATGTTCCCTCAAATAAAGCACTTAGTAGTTGAAGAATCATCCGTCATGCCAAGGTATGTTGAAGCAAATCATTTCAGTTGCTCTGCTCCAAATCCTAATAAGTTGCCAGCACACTGTTTTTGCAACTACCATTTGGATGATAACTTCTGTGTTGTTATTCAGTGTCCTCTCAAGAAATGGTATTCACAGCTTTCCTGCTATATTGCTGATCAATGGAACGACAAGGATTCGGTATCATGGGTCAAACAGTCTGAACTCACTGGTGCACTTCTACAAGAAAAGCATTGGTATACTTTTTAACTGCTTTCCTTCTCTTAGCTAAACTCTTATTTGTGTTATCCAATTTTCTACCATATTTGTTTGTTTACCCTTTTTTAGCTTGACTCGTGCAAGCATAGAACTGACTTACCTTTGGTTATATAGTAGAATTGGCTTTTTGAAGGATCACATGCCTTGATTTCAACTTCATCTACTGAGGCTATATCTTATCATTTTCTACATCTCTTGTAACATTATTAATTTATACCTTGAAATTATTTATCTATGTTTATACAGGTTTGGATCCAATCATACTTCTAGAGATAGATCAGGTCAGTTCAGCAAAGATCAGGACCCCTGTACTCCATTTTGAATCTGCAAGCGAGTTGATGACCAAGGAACCTTATTTGGCATTTTCCCTTCTTTTCATCTTCCTGAGAATGATCATATGCTTCGTCCCTTTGCTATACTCTCGCGTTAAAGCTTTTTGGGCCTCGCATGCCTGGCACCTGAACTTGAGATTCCTTCGCGAATCTAGCCAGCTATTGGAGCAGGTGTTGCACTTAGTCGACATTAAAAGGTTGTGGAGCAATCTTAAGCTTTGGAACCGGACGAGGAACCTTCGGAAAGGAGCGAATAACGCACGGGTTTGGGCATCTTCGCTTGCCTCCGTCTCACTCGGTGAGTCATCCTCTTCACCAAAGCTCTCTCTTTCCAACACACAATGATATCTTTCCAGTATTCATGATTGAGACAAGTTGTGTTTGGTGGAATGCATGTTCACTTTCATAGATCAATGCTAGGCTTAGGCATATGAGAAGCAAAATCTCATGTAAATTTTTGGATATGAAATCTTTTTGTATATTATGTACTGTTGCTGCATTTTCTTTTAAACCAAAATGCTCTGTAATTCCCTCTCAACTGTATGTTTGTGTCTCTAGATTATTTATTTCCTCTCAATTGTATCTTTGTGTCTGAATAACTAAATTTCAAGCTTCATTAAAAAGGCAAACTACAGTGTAATCCTATGCAAGAACATGAACTGAAGATATATTTAGGCTCTAAATTGACATCATATGCATGTTGATTGTCATCCTTCTTCATTTCAATCAGTCATCCATGGCAAAAAATAAATAAATAAAAAAGAAGGAAAAGTGGGCATTTGTTAAACTCCATCATCCATATGGCTGCTCTGCAACATGTTCAGAAATCTGTAACATGAACATGAAAAGGAGATATAAAGTGAGGTGAAAGGTGAAGGCCCCCAAAATAATGATGGAAGAAATAATTCTTGTGCTTAGATATCACATGAAAAAAGTTGCTACAGCTTAAAGTTGTCAGCCACTTTCACATCAACTCTACTAATGAAGAATTTCGAACTAGAGTTCTTCTTTACAAAATTATTCAATTTAGCTTCTCTCTAACCAGTCCAATTCATTTGTTCTATTCAGTTTTAGGAAGAAAAAAAAAGAACTTGAAAACAATGAAACATACACAATCTCATTCAGTTTCCATCACATCACTGAACAAAGAATTAAAGTAACAAAAAGAGAACAAAAACATCTCTCCAAACACTTCCATGAAGAGGGCAACATCAAAATCACAATCAAACTGAAATATTTATGGGCAATTGGAGTTTCTTCCAGGACCTCCAAAGTAGAAGTAGTTCCCCCATTGGCCACCACCATGGCCAATCTGCACATTATAGCAGTTGGCTTGCTCAGTGAAGGTAGCAATGTCTGTTGGATCTCTCAAGTTGTTTGATCCATCAACTACTTGGATGTTCCTGAAGTAACTGGATTTGCCGAAGCCTTCTCCGGGGAAGTGGCCACTGCCCATGGCGGTGGAAGTGTGCTCGCCGCCTGGCTCTAGGTTCACAACCTCCCCTCCCCACTCAATCATGGAGGCACTCTCCGAGAGGTAGGAGAAGAGGAAGGAAGGCCAGTAGCCGAGCACATAGTCGTTCCCGAATTGTAGCCACCAGTGGCCTTCCTTTGGATCCTGCTCAAACAATCACCATGTTTAGTCGATGCGATGAACTCAAACTAGTTTAGTTGAATTGCATAGACCAACCCAAATTAACCTAACCAGTTCAGTTACATAATTGCATGAAAATGACATTATATAGTTAACTACTAATACCTTCCAAACAAGGATACTGATATCATATTGGAAACCTTCATATTTCGAAATAGGGTAGATTGTTGCACCCATTGCAATCTCACTGTTTACTTGAATGAATCCAGAACATAGCAAGTTGTAGCAACCTGTTGCTTGGTAAGAATCAGTCTGTAAGTTTCAAACACAAACTGTTAAACATATTGAGGTGGATGAAGAAGCTTAAACAATGGCAGGCTTCTACATTGTGAGTGATTACTTACAGTCCAGTAAGTGAAGAGTCTTGTGTTGTTATCACCATAAAGGTCTGGATTCACCTGATGAATTGTGATCGACACCAGAAGAATCACATCAAGACTGAAATGTATGATCAAAGTTCATCAGAAGAATAATTAATCACCTGCCAGCCAGCTTCAATGCTGTTGAGATCCTCCCCAAAGGAGCCCCCAATAACCCAAACCTGAGACAGACTGAACTCATTCCCCTGCTCAAGTCTTGGCTCCCAGACATTAATGGTGGCCTTTGCTCCATAATATGAATCCCCCTCCACATAAGCAATTGCATGCTAACGACAAATGGCTTCAAGACAAGTCATTTAAAGGTGTTTATTTATGTGAATATGTGTGTGTACTACCTGGTGACCACTCTCATCGAGGAGGTCAGGTTGAAGGGAGAGTGGATTAGGGGTGGTCCTTTGCAGCTTTCTGCCATATCTCTTCATGGAGCTTGCTCTGAGCAAGTCTTCCTTCTTTGTTCTGCGAACAGGGATGGTGTTTTGGGGGCACCTGCCATTGTTGTGCCAGAGCTGGGATTGGGGAGGGGGCTTCTGCTTTGAAGTGATCAGTTTGCTCTTGTCAAGGAGCACTTGTCTTTCTGGGTGATGTGATGGTCTCATCTGGTGAATTGGCAAAAGTTTTACGTAGAGTAGAAATGAAGAAGAAGAAGGGGAAGAATTAATGGACCTGGATCGTGTGGTTCTTGAGGAAAGGGTGGTCGAAGGCTGGCTGGTGAGATACGTGTACGCAGTCGATGATGTCTCCATCAGGGCTCTGCAGAAACAAGAAATGGAGATGGAATAATCGAAACAAGAAAAAAGAAGGGACAAGCTTAAGTTTGGAAGTTTAAGGCGAAATTGAAGATTAAGTTGTGCTCGATGGAGAAGGTGAAGGGAACCACCTTCATGCTAGCTCCTGACGAAATGGAGGTGAAATCGTTGAAAGAAGAGAAAAGATACAGAATTTGGTGAAACGAAATTGTGTTCTGGAAGAACAGAGGAGGTCAAGGGAGCAACTTTGTGTTCTTGAAGAAATGGAGATGAAATCTTTGAAAGCAGATAAAAAAGAAATAAAGAGAACAAAATTAGGCTAAGCATTCAGTAAGATCAAAGTAGCGACCTTGATGCTCTTGACAGCTTGCTTGTTGAGCCTCTTTAGGTGCCGCTGCACCTCCACCCGCCGCGTCGCCGCCGCCGCCGCCGCCGCCTCGGCGGCGCACGATAAGTAGCACACCACCGCTACCAGTAGCCACGCCACCCCGAGCCTCGCCGAATCGTTAGACTCCATCCCTCCGCTCTCAATGCCAAACAAGAACCTTTGCTTCCTCAAAATTAGCTCCTTTCAGCCGTTTCCTTCCTCGAAGCAAGTCTTCAACTGCCGACGTGACGACGTCGTCTACGCCATTTGTGTCCAAAACTGAAGCTCCGATCCCCAAACTCTCCCAACCCTTCAAGTGGAAAGCGAAGCAATTTGTAGCTGCTGATGCCCAGTAATATAAATAGCAGAGCTCTCTCTGTCTTTTTCTCCTCTCCCCGCAGCTTTTGCGGCGACGTTACTAAAAGCTCCTTTCTGTATACATACGAGTGCATGCTGCTGCCGGACGCTGAGCCGTCGGTCGACTTACGATCGAGGCTCGTAGGCGTAGACGCCATCGAGGCGACACCCAAGCACGTGCTACGCGCACGTACGGGTCGACAGCTTTATAGGTGGGGTAGTGTTTTCTGACGCAGAGCAGAGCAGAGAGGGATGGGCGCTGGTGTTGTTTACGATCTGCAGAATGTGCAGGGGTTGCTCGCCACCAGTACTGCGAGCATGATCCTTGGCCATGGCGGAATCTGAGGGATAAGGAATTAGACTGCAGCAACTCCGAGGCGGTCGGAGAGTTGTAACTGGTTTTGTGAGTGACGGAGGAGGAAGGGGATGCATGGGGACGTCAGATTCTGCATGGCTAAGCACGAATTTTGAGGCCCATTTGCTGCATCAACGGCCGTAAATATTCAGATCGGACCCTCACATTAAGAATTTCAAATTCAGACACCCTCCCCGTCGTAAAAAGAAGCACCTTTTTACACATTTTAAGAAATATTTAGAGATAATTAACAAATATGATCCATTTATTTACATGTATTAATCACTACTTAAGTTTAAATTAATAAAACAATTAAAAGTCACATGTCTCATGTCTATCTTTTACGATCCTTATCTCCAAACCACGTGTATGCTTTTTAATATTACTTTTTATAAATTATTTAAAAGGGAGAAAGTTGGAATGAAAAAGGTGATTGTGATGTGACCTGACCTCCTCAAATTATTGAGGAACCCTAATATTTATGTTTGACCAACTTATTGGCCATATGAAATTAATGATCCATTCTACTAGTAGCACTTTATAGTGGATGATGATGATGATTAGATTAATGATCCATTTTATAATTAGTAACACTTTATGTGTGATGTGATAATGATTAGATAAGGATTGAGATGGACTAATCCATGCCACTTCATGTTTGATTTCTCACTTAAACTTGAATATCTTAATTTTAGACAAAGAGATCACTACTAACTTTAAATGAAATAAGGAGAATAGTTTAAATTTAAGTTGAGGAATTCCATTCTCAATTTGTTCTTTGAAACCATGAGAAAAGTTATTGAAGAGGAATCTGTCTTTGGATAATTTTAGAGTTGTAAGGTGCTTAAATTGAGAAGAGAAAAGAAGTGTAGAGTCTCATTTGATATCTATAGATGAGTTAAGGTGTAAATATGAAGGTAAATTTATTAACTAAAGTGAGGATATACATATTTAGACGTTCAAAAATTAAAAGATATACGTCTGAACCTTTCAAAATATCCTCTCTATGTTGGACATATTATCTTCAAATTAACATCTATTGTGTGCTTGTTAAAGTAAAAAAATCAAAACATCTAAGTGTCGAGCCTTGTTGAGTGCACTATTACCGTGAAATCATCGATGGAAGACCTTTAACATCCGCTTGGATGTACTCAACTCTTGCTTAATGTGCAACTAGGTTCGGACCTTGTCCCAAAGAGGTTTGTTTATGGTGTAGCTGAAGAAGAGGTGTATTTGACAAAGCGGACAGGTTTTGTAAGTTTCATACAAAATCCTATCGTTGGTGAGTAGTCTTTGTTTACAAGTACCTACACTGATGGGTATGGCTTTCATACCAATGGTGGATGCCTTGACATCACTTCGTGGTTTGAAAAAATCGTAGGCAACGGCTGAACCTCGTTGACAAGTGAGCCTCTTAGACAGCCAACTTTGTCCTAGATAGCTGCGGATGAGTCGCTTGAAGAGGTGATGATTAGTAGATGATTCTTATCATTGGTTTAGAAGGCAAACTCACTATCAATTTTGAAATGAGAGAATAAAAATGAAAGAAAAACTCAACTTACAGTCTAAAACCCTTCTCTGCTTACTTTAGATCAAAATAAGGCTACAAGGCACACATGCTCTCCTTGTTACCTTGCTACAAACATAGTGAATTCATCCTGAACTCGAAATGCAAATGGAAATGGAAATGGACATGAAGATTGATGTTGAATGCTTCTCATAAGTAGAATGTATTAGACTACAAGTTACAATCTTTGCCAGTTCCCAATAGGATCAGCCTACGGCTCAATAAAGAATACATATACAACGATACATTGCCGTCGTCTCATGGTCTCTGTACAATAAGGCAGGTGAACGGCCGAAAATTTTGATGCAAGCAGCAGAAAGACGCGATGTGCAGTTTGCAGATGGTTAAGCATCCATGGGGAGAGACTTTGTTCTCGTGTGGGCACTTGCGGGTGCGGTGTAGAAGTTCTTTGCAGTGAACATCTGCTCGGGGCTGCCTGGAGAGTTCACCATGCAATTTTGATCGCTGAGGGATTGCAAACTGCAATTTCTTGAATGGGCAGGAGTCGTCTTAAGGTTGCAGGGTTGGTTCGTGTCACTATAAGGTATGTGGAACGAGTTTCGCCTCCCCAAATGAAAAGACTTCATCAGCTTTTCTTCTTCTGAGGAACCTGCAAAGCTGTTTTGTTTGCTCCTCTCCTTGTTAGTTTTGGATGCTCTCTGTGATTCCATCCAGTAATTCGCCTCGAGCCATTTCAGGTCTTGACTGATGTCAAGTTCATTGGGTGCCTCAGACTGGTAATCAAACTCTGGCGAATCAAGATACTGTTGCAAAGATTTTTTGGATTTGTTTCTTGAGCAATCATCCATGTGTATGACCTTTTCATCCTTCCCATTTGAGTCTAATTGTTCATTTTCTTCATCAGAGTGATTGAACCTCGACGAAAGAAAGCAATCCTCAAATCCATCAGATTGGCTTGTGGATTCCTCGGTGACACAGAGCTCAGTTTCCTCGACTTGGTATGTTATTTCCTCGAACCGGCCATGCATTTCAGCACACTCAAAATGGCAACAGTTGACAGATTTCATGCTTCTGTTGCATGACCCTACCATCGAACCATATGAAGAAACATTGGAAGCACAATTGCAGCAAAATCTTGGATTTTCTTCTATGCCAGGGCCTGGCTTCCATTCTGGCACCAGAGAAGCTACCTCTTCATCGATCATGTCAGCTATCCTAGTTACTTCATGATCTATTATATCTAACTCCGCTACCATCTCCGTGGCAACACTCAGCGCAGTATCAGCCTCGATATCAAAGAGAAAATATATGTTTCGTACACAACCTGCATAAAGATCGAAATTTAGCTTCCATTTCTCAGGTAACAATGAAACAAGGCAACAAAATTCCGAGATGTAAATTGTTGTTACCATCTTTATCTGAAATCCTTAGTCTCAAAAAGATGTTCCCATCTTCTTTTCTCTTTCCCTTGATAGTGATATCCACATTTGAATATTGATCATCTTTGTGGCAGTCGAAGAGGCTCATACCACATTCTACCATATTGGCAACATCGTAATCCCAATGATTCTCCAATTCTATTTGGTGCTGTACATTGTTCGACAAATAATTAGTAGTCAAAGGGGCATTACTTTGGAAAAGTTCAAGGTAAGGTTCCCTAAGTGTTTGATCCACAAGGCCAATGTCTCTTTCCTCATAATTCGAATCAAGATCAATTTGTAAAAAGGGATCATCAAGAAGCTCCCTAGCAGAAAGCCTCTCGGATGCGGTTGCAAGGCATTTTTCAATGAATACCCTGATCTCGGGATCTTTAACTCGGTACAACGATTCCGGCTTTGTTCTCTGACAGTAAAACAAAGATCACCTTAACTACTTACTTGCCATAACAATTTTCTAAAGGTAACTATCAGCATTTTAAAGGTAGTTGTTTCTTACAGAGATAACTTTCTTATATATCTGAACAGGGTGGGTGCATTCACTGTAAGGGTACTCAAAGGTGACCATTTCCAACACGCACATCCCGAACGAGTAGATGTCCACTAGTTCATTGTATTCCTCCTCATACACCTCCGGTGCCATGAACTCTGGTGTGCCTGTGGATGATTCCAAAAACCATTCCAAACTGGTTACACATTACAACACAAGTTATCAAAAGTCTAGGAACGGGATCATCTACAACAATCGTACCAACGCAGTTGATAGCATGTGATTTCCGGAGAATGGCAGCGAGGCCAAGATCGCCAATCTTGACTTCACCTTGATTGCCATTAATGAAGATATTGTCACACTTGAGGTCCCTATGGATGATTGGGGGGTCATGGCTGTGGAGATAGAGAAGACCACTAAGAATCTGCCTACACCAATGCTTTACTGCCCTGATGTGAACCCTTCTATGCTTCTGCCTATACCTATCCACATATCGAAGATCGATCGATCCAAATACAACAATAATTTAGAGAAAAGGCAAGAATTTTCAGATCTAAGAACCTACTAAACTTAGGGAGAACAAACAAGCATCAAAATCCACTTACTGCCTTAGAGTGCCTGAGGTGAACAACTCAGTGACAAAATTGATGTTCCTCTTAGTGGCGTCGACCCAAGAGGTGTAGAACTTCATAATGTTCTTGTGCTTCAAGGTCTTGAGGAGGTGGATCTCACAGTAGAGCCTCTCCAGGTTCTCAGGGCTCTGCAGGAAATCATACAGCTTCACTTGGTTCCAAGCAACCTCAATCCCTTCATACTCATCAAAAGCCCTATAACTAGCAGCAACAACAAAGCCCCCCAAAAAAGGTCAAAAGATCAGCAAAAGAGAGAAGAAAGCCAGATTTAGGTTAAGGAATGCTCATACACTGTCTTGGAAGCGCCCTTGCCAAGGATCTCATCGTACTGCAGAAAACCAAGCAAAAAGCTGACGACTTTAGCCCCCAAAATTGAAACTTTAGGAGGAATAACCAAAAAAATGAAGGAAAAGCGCAGGATTTGAGAAAGCAACTAGTATTACCCTGCCATATCTGCCTGTGGGATCAACCTCAACGAACTCAAGGTGAGTTGGATCTTGAGCTCCCCTGCCCATGCTTGTTCTACAGGCCACGGAAGAACACGAACATGAACAGGCAGCAGCGATCACCGACAGGAAGGAGGAGGAGGAGGAGGAGGAGGGACTGGGATTAATTGGAGAGATGGCATGGCACCAAGGAATCAAGGTGGAAGATGAGGGAGGAGCAGAATGGGCATAGGGAGCTTCACCAAACAAGAACAAGGCTAAGGAGTTGGCATCCCACAGGACAAGAAAGGACAGACGAACAGTCCTTTTTATTTCCTTATATAAATATATATTTTATTTTATTTTATATTAGATTTTTTTTATTGGCACCTTCTTCTTTCTCTACCCACAAAACAATTATTTAAAATATATAGAAAATGAGAAGATTTTATTTGGGCAAACCTTAAAACGACACCCATTTGTTTTATCGTGGTTAAGGACGTCTTATTTTTTAAAATAAAATAATAATTTATCATATTTTTCATACCGATAGTAATTATAATTATAATAAAAACTATAATAGAATATTTGATTTTTTTAAAAAACAAATGGAATGTCATAATAAAAATAAAGAATATCTTTTTATTTTTTTTAATCTATTTTCTTTTAGTACAATTTTGATTTACATTGAAAAGTGTTTTAATAGAAAATCTAGTATATTAACATTAATACCTCTCATTATTTTAGGACTAACTATTCTCGGAGAATTATTTTAAATTATAGAACTATTTAATTTTTAATTACCTACTCAATATTTTTTAACTCATGTGATAATAAGATAGTTAGTGTGGAAAAATTGTAGTAGAAAATATTTTTGCTTTCCTTTTTAAGAACTAAGATAATAAAGAGGAAAATCTATTTTGAGAAAATTAGATAATTCAATTTTAAAAATTAAAGCTTGGCCAAATCAAATCGGATGCTATCTGTTTTAAAATGGTAAAATTATTTTTTCTCAAATTAAAAAATTTAGGATAAAGATAATTATAAAATTCCATTTTAAAAAAAATTATAAACTAAAAGTAACAAAAAGAATTTAAATAAAATAAAATAAATTGCTAATAATCGTTGATGTATATCCGCGTATGATGTCGACCACTAAATTCCAAATTAAAATATTTTTTATTTTTAAATATTTAAAGTATATAATAATTGTCAAACGTTGACTTCTAGAATGTAAGAAGATGTGAGAGAGCACACATCTTTTGAATTTTGGTAAAATTTTTGATCTATTTTTATTATTTTCATCAAAAGGCGTGGTTCCGTTTCAACGAGTTTGGCCCACGTGGACTTTAGGGTCAAAGTTTTCTAACTCATTTAAGGTCGAAAATAAATTTGGTCAATTAATTCAGATCATTTATCATTCTGTTGAACTGTGACAGAAATTTGATCGTTTTTGACTACCACAGATTTTTTTCATTCTGAATTATATATGTTTATTACAATGTCTAGTACAATAGCAAACAATGATATAATAGGACGAACAAACCAAAATAGATCAAATAAAAAAATAAAAATATTAAATAGAAAATTAAAATTATAATTATTAAGAAAAAATTTTGAAAGATACAAGTAATGATACGAATATATATTTAGATGATCAATAAATATTAATGATATGATGTGAAATTATGATAAATATATATATTCAAATTAGAAAAATAAGAAATTAAAAAAATTGATTAGCAATAATAAAAATAAAATAAATTTTATTTAAATATAAATAATAATATAGTAGATAATAAAATCCAGTGACAAAAAAGGATCTATATAATCGATCTCACCTAGTCGAGTCGGATCAAATTATTTGGGATTAAGGATGTAATCGAATCGAGCCGAATCGAATAGTAAGAGACTCAAGCTCCAACTCGACTCGTTTTCCTTAAGCTCGAGCTCAGTTTGAGTTCAATCCGAACTTTAATTCTTAAATTCGAACTTGACTCGTAATGAAATTAAATAGTTCACGAACGATTCAAACTCGATTCAAAAATGACTCGTTTAAAAATTAAATAAACTTAATTCGAGCTATATATATATATATATATATATATACATACAAGTTTCTTAACGAACATATTCACGAGTTTTTAACGAACATGTTCGTGAACTCAAGAACCAAATACTATTAAATTCAATCTTAGTCCGATAATATTTTCGAGTTCAAAATCAGATTCAAACTCGACTTAATTACTTAATCTAACGAATTCAAATAAATTTTTTTTTTGAATTAAGACCCCAATAGCTCATGAGCCACTTGACTAATTTATACTCTCAAGTGGGATAAGATTTAACTTGTTATTGTACGAATTAACATTTAAATTTAATTATTAATTAATACAAAAATTAAAAATACAATTCAAATTACATATTATATTATTGTACAACAGATTAATTAATAAATCAGTGGGAAAAATATTTAGAATAGTGAAATGGAAATTTGGAATAGGGACCCCGAAATGGGTGCGGGTTCGGATTCGGATGGGTGGTATGTCATGATCAGGAACAAAGGACCTGGCTTGACTACGACCCGTACTGCGACTTTATTATTGTCTTTAACCTCCTTTTATGAAAATAAGTTCGAGAACGAAAATAAAAATAAATTTAAATCAAGAAATTCCATATTCCACCTTTTACATAAAAAAATGAAAATAAAAAAAATCAAAAAACCTTTTGATGTTTATTTCGTAAAATAAAACGTATTACTTATCTTTTTTTTCTTTTTTTCCTCGAGGATTCTCATCTTTTCCCTTCATTTACTTTTCTCCTCCTTTTCCTTGAATTTTTTATTCCTTGAATTCCTTTCCTTCCTCAATCCACGCCTCGCAGAAAACGTGAGATAAATTATACATTTTAAATAGTGAGAAGACAAAATAAAATCACTATAAAAATTTTAAAAATATCAAAGAGATAAAGCTTTAGCAGAAGTAATAGATAAAACAAAAAGTCTACCAAAAATATTTTTGATAATAAAATTATAAATAAAATTTATATATGTGAAAAATATGGCGTTCCTGGTTATGATGGAAATCAAATAAAAGATCACTTTAATCTCTTTAGTAAAAAAAATATATTAAAAAACTAAAAAATATACTGTAGAACTAAAATCTTGTTTACTTGGGCTGAAGGAAAGCATGGTGGAGGAGAAAAGTTGGACTAATTTAGATAGATAAAGAGGAATACTGCATAATTAACATATCCATCACTCAATCTCAATGCAATGTGGTCCATGAGCACAATAAAACTAGTGAAGGATATCTTCATATTGAAGGCTGTTGATATATTGATAATTTAATTCGCCTAATTAATCTTAGAGGTAGACGACCTTCTTCCTAGTTTGCCTACCGAGCAAATCTGAAACTATCTAATTATAACTTCTGAAATATGAACAGCTTGTCAATCTTCTCAAGGTTGTGAGTTGGATGATTAAAAAAAGGGAACAAGCAAGTCCAGATTTAGATTCTGAGAATACTGAACTCCACCTGGCCAGAAGAGAATGAGATATTAGGTTTCTTTAACTGGTTAAGTTTGCAATAAAGTTCAGTTAAGAACAGTAGGTAGTTTTCTTCAAATAAATATAATAAATTTTATATCTTGAACCATTTAGGAAGAGAATAAACAAATGATTCATCAACTATATACTTCTGAAGCATAGATATGAGGATTTGTTGTCAATTCACTAGGAATCATGTTGATGATGATTGTAAGTTTTTCAATTACAATTTGCATCTAAACTATGGTTACTAGTTTCACTGATTTCATGAGATATGATGATAACTCTTTCTGAAAATTGGAGAACAAAGGACATACAGATAAGAAAAAGATCAGCTAAGAAAACTTCATACCACTATAGCTGATTGTAGGATCTTCGAGTAAGCGAGTTGAAATCCCAGATTCTTCAAAGACAGCATTAGCTGTTTAATATGAATTTAACATCATGTCCCTATACATATAGTGTGGCATATTAGTTTGTGAAACACTGGAGTTATATCTTCTATATTTTTTTCAGTCACATTGAAGCATACATGAAGAAGATAAGTTAATCAATCGTTAGAGTGCTGATGATAGACCAAAAGGATGATTACAAAATGCAGAAATTGTTATGTCCTTAAGAAAGAGGTGATAGGATGATGTAAGGATTTATCAAGCTGTTTGAAAGATTTCATAAGGGAATAAGTCACCAAATAAAACATGTATTCCTTGAGCAATCATTGAAGAAGTTTTATGTACACACAAGAAACGTGCTTTACATGGTGACATCTTCAGCAGAAATATAGACAAATAGACTAAGAAGATCAAGGTTTGTTTTCTTCTTGCAGCATGTATTTAACATGTTAAATATGAAAAGACTCAAGATCAATGGAACAAAAAGGGTAGTTTGGAAAGCGAAATAATCAACCTATTATTGCCCAGACATTCTTTACTCACAAGAGAGGTTGATATGCTGCCTTCATTGAAACCCTTTGTTTGCCAACTAAACTACATCCTGTTACTTAGAAGTCAGCTAAGGATCCTCCACTTTCTTGTCAAACTAGAACCAAAAAAGAGGCAAATTGCCGATATTTCTAGGCATTCTGATGTAAATCAGATTGTGGCATTCAACAAGGGAACTAATGTAAACTTTTCAAAGATGAATATCTATCAACTGTCAATTTGTGCATTCCATTATACTCGTGTAGTTTGTGATCCTTGTGCCATTATTCCCTTAATTTGAGTTTGTCATGTGGTGTCAAATGGTGCCTTCCTAACCCATCCATATGTGAACTTGCTAACTCCAAACTCGGCGATAATTCTTTTTTAGCTCTTGTTCAAGTCAGGCTGAAGCTTAATTTGACTAAACTGTGTGAAAGTAGTACTGAACCAAGTCCAACAAATAGGATTATCCAACACTACTACCTGTGAGGATATAAGCATGATCATTGTCCTCTCAATGAATCTGAATAACATCATCCACGCTATGAATCAAAGGGGGCGCATTTTTCGCATTTCTATCCACCACTCTCCAACAGCACATCGATTATCAGCGATAGAAGCAATGGAGGAGTAGTAGTGAACCAATTAACTTGAACAAATAGGATTACCTAACCCTACTGAATGCGATCGATCATAGTCCTCTCGATGAATCTGAACAACATCACTCACGCTGTGAGTAAAAGAAGGCGCATTTATGCATTTCTCTCCTCATTTCTGCAACAACACATCGATCATCAGCGATAGAAGCAATGGAGGAAGTAGTAGTGAACCAATTAAGTAGAACAAGTAGAATCACATAACCCTACTGCCTGTGCCCTCTCTGTGAATCTGAACTACACCATCCACGCTATGAGTCGAAGGAGGCGCATTTTCTCCATTTCTCTCCTCATCTCTGCGACAACACATCGACCATTGGCTATAGAAGCAACGGATGGGGTGCAAGGAAAGGATATCGAGGACATGACGATCGAAGACCTCTGTTTCCGCGGAGAAAGGAGCCTGAGGAGCTCCGTGACGCCAAATATGGCCAAATGCATAAAAGTTGGGGCTTTTACGTCCATCTCTAGGCAGCGCGGAGCAGCGAAAGGTGAGAGTCTTAGCAAGAGAGATAAGGAGTGGAAAAGAGATGGAGACAACCACCGTGAGATCGGAGAGGAAGATGAGGCGACGGAGGCAGAGAGAGAGAGCGCCCCCATCGCCGCCGCTCTGGTTTGGTCGAGCAACGGCCCATCAGTCGAGTATTTTAATTAGCGTTAAGATAATTAACTGGTTGGATTAACACTAATTAACTTGTGTCTAATATTAAACAGAAAATTATTTATCTTTTAAAATAGAAATAAATAGTAAGCAATATCAAAACATTGATAATAATTTTATTTTCTTTTTTCTCGCATTTTCCTCCAAGTAAACAAGGCATAATATGTACATTTATGGAAATAATACGAATTAACTTGTCCTTAATCAGTCTGTAGCTCCGCCCCAGTTGTACTTTCCACGGTGGTGGCGCCTGCACCGGAAGGACCGGGGATGGTCTGTCGGCGAGCAGATGCACCGGAGCCTCGCTGTCGTCGTCGCCGTCGGCGGCAGCGCGTCCGCCTCGTGCCCCGGCGCCTGCGGAACACAGCCCTGATGCCGTCGCCAGCCGCGATCAACGGCGGTACCGCTGCTGCGTGGAACCAGAGCGTGGCACATGGCGCAATCTAATTGACTGTTCCTGTGTCTATCTTCCGCCGGCGACGGCGATGCCAAGTGGCTTGGACAAGGAAAGGAGTCGCCTTTGAATGGGGAGTGGAACGGAAGGGAATGTGTCAGAGAAAAGGAAAGGATTTGGTCGGAAAGAAGGCAATCTTTTGACCGAATTGAAAGAATGTAATAATTTATTTATTAGGGACTCAATTAAAAATTTGTTAAAAAGAATTATGGGCCAATAATAAACAAATTGGGCCTCCAATTCAATCGCCCAATTCCTTGCTGCAAAACCTTAATATATGGCCATTAAAGCCCAATTAATTATAAATAAAATAATAATAAAATACAATAATTGATACTTACTATTATTATTATTTTGATTCAATGATTAATTTGATTTTATTTTTCCAAAAAATAAAATAAAAGAATAACCGACTTTATATTCATTATTGAACCAAATAATAAAATACATAAGCTCGAGTCTTGTCATCACATTTAGGGTTGTTTGGCATTATTTAACCAAATATCAACATATATTCATTATTGAATTTGGGACTTAATGGGATTGCCACACATTAACATCCAAATTAATTAAATCAATTAATGTATTTATATTTAATTATATATTTCAATTAACAACCGACTTTGTAGATAAGATTTCCCATCTATCAAATTTATGTGGATATTCCCATTGGATCTCATATATTGGGGCTCACATTAATTATTGATTACTACTATACCACTAAATATAATGACAATTTATGATTATTTTCTTTGCTTATGTAAAATCAATTATTGGAAAAAATGACCTTTATGTTAATTACTTTAAGTTTTTTATAGAACAAGACTAATATTATCTCTATAATTACTTAAAGAGAGATAGCTTAGTAGGCTTAATTAATGTACTTAGCCCCCTAACCGATATAAAATTAATTATTTTTTGAATAATTTTTATGTTAATCAGTGTTAAAATGTTGATCACATCATTGGGGCATGTTGATACAATGCGATGATAATATGGAAGTGGAGCCTCCAATCTTTTTCATTGTATTATTGAAAACAATTATTAGCATCTGTTGAAAATTAATTAATTAATAATCAAAGGATAGAGCCATGTTGAGTGTAAAATAGAGGTAAAATAGCTTTTTAACAGTGCTATGTGCTATCGATAAGAAGTGTTTTAAGTGCTCGATCGGGCTATGGAAGTACTCGTCTCATGTCGAATGAGGCTAGAGAGAAATGATGTACGATATCGAATAATTGCTACTTCAATGCAAACCCTAGTGGAATCTCCATAGAGTAAACTTAGAGCAAGAACAAGATACAAGGAATAACTTTAATTACTAATTATCTTTGGATGTCTTAATTGGATATATGTT